>NC_087078.1:5827674-6427674 GCF_026151205.1 Bolinopsis microptera | reverse complement strand
ATATAGTTTCCTCTGTCTCACTGAGAAATTTTTCTAGGTAAATTACATAGCCTTCCTTGCTATATGATATAATTTATCGTGAGTTGGTACTTTATACATGTATAGGGTGTAGTGGTCCAAAAGTCAGTGGGTATATGTTGGCCTCAATTGCTCCGCCGTGTTTTACATTTGAGAACTGTAGCTTTGCAGATGTAATGCCATATAACTGTTTTTACCATGGTAAATGGTTCGACGAGATTCCGTCGTCGAAATTTATGGTTTTGCATATTTGCACAGTGGAACTATCAGGTTTATTAAGTATCAACGTCTTTATCAACGCAGCTGCGCATAATTATTCTACTTAGTTTAACTCTCTTTCTATTTTAGCTGAATTCCATTCCCTCCCTGGCCCTCTTCGAGATGATTGCTTCCGTCAATTGCGAAGGACTCGCTCAAGGTAAGAAATTGACTCTCACGTATTTTTATAAGTTCAGATTAATCGTTTTAGCGATATAATGGGGGGGTACCAATGGCATAGATGGCATAATGGAGAATTGGCCAATAAAAAGTTCCATTTATGCCATAAAACGTATGCCATTTATGCCATTTTTGATATAATACATTTCTATTTTCTTTATTTGTCATATGAATCTTTAACAATCATTCCAAGCGTTATAAAGCATGAAACATGTCTCTTATTCAAGTACTAATAATAATTTGCGAATTTATAGTCAAATATGAAGACCTAAATTCATGGCATAAATGGAGAATTGGCCAATAAAAATTTCCATTTATGCCATAAAACGTATGCCATTTATGCCATTTTATGCCATTGGTACCCCCCCAATATAATATAATACTAAGACAAAAGTTCCGATTTTATGCGAATATTCAATTTATTTGTTTAGAGTTTGCCATGAATAAGTATTAAGTATTTGTTAATGTGGCGGCTAGAATAACTAGATTAGCCATCTTGAGCTATGATTTATCATGAAATACTTACAATTTCGACAGTTGCTTTTTAAACCTTAACTCGATAATTTTAGATAGAGAGATAATATTAAGACGAGCGGATCGATAAATCGAAGAATTAATTCATAAACTCGATTGTGTTTCATATAGTTTCATCTGCAAGATGGTAGACTTCTTCACTTCTCAGTTCTCAAAGCTCGACGATCTTCATATTATATTATACTTATAGGATAAAGGTTGTTATTTTATTTTTAAAATTAAGTACATTCATTTAACAATTCACTTTATTTGATAGCTTCTTTTGATTAACCCCTCCAAGCTCGATATTATATTTTATCATTAATATTATCTGCCATTTGTTCAATTAGTTACATTTCCAGGGTCAAATTACAGATAGTAATTGAGAGCGGCTTTAGAAATCAGGGAACGTGACCTATACATAGCATAGATTATCTCTTAATCAGGTAACATGTTAAATTGAGGGTAATTGTTACAATCTCTTAATGTGTACGGCAGATTATATCGTTTATAGTCATAACAAATATTTGTCCACCTACATGTTTACAATTGGCCCTTACTCACACATATAACCAATACTCCACACTTTCCTGTTACTGGCGACCCCAGGCTATAATTATCATTAACATAGACATTCGGTGAAATGAAAGGCTGGGCGCCACCCAGTCTGAGGGTTACTGTGCCCAGTAACTCCACCGTCTACACGTGCGCGCGGCTCTAACGGTGCTTCAATCGAAGCAATGGGGAGCAATGCTAATTATAGTGGTTACACTCACAGTCACACACACACACACAGAATAGTAAACCTAAGAGTTCATGAATCCGATATTTTGGAACAGTAAGACAGAATTGAGACAAATTTGGAACAGGCTTTTGGGGCAGTAGTTATGCCTGGACTGACTTTAAATTGATCTGGTATAAGGGGCATGGGAACTAACATGTTCAGTCACTGATCAGAAGTGCCAAATGATCCCCTGGTTCATGAAATGAACGAAATGAACAAAAATGAACTTTCCATAAAATCGCCTGAAATGAGTTGAAATCAATCAGAATCGATTGGTATTGATACTAGGAGTATTCCTGAAAAGTTTGGAGGCTCTAGCATGCTCAGAAAGGGCTCTAAGGGCAATGTCCCATTTTGGTTTCAGAGTAGTTGAGATTTTGGAACTGGATTGAGACAAATTTGGAACAGGCTTTTGGGCAGTAGTTATGCCTGGACTGACTTAAAATTGATCTGTTATGGTAGAGGGGCAATGGGCATGTGAACTAACATGTTCAGTCTCTCAGAAGTGCCAAATAATCCCTTGGTTCATGAAATGAACGAAATGAATAAAAATGAACTTGATCCTAAAATCGTTGTAATCACTCTAACATCTAAACCCAGCCCAACTTGGCAACACTGTCCAACCTTCTCCTTCATATATGATATAATTGCATAATTCTCCTTAGTAACCCGTCCCCGTCGCCATAGTTACAGACGTAAACAGGACATGAGTGGAATATCGTTCATAAAAGGCTATAAGCAAGCATACTAACTAATCCGCTTTACCAAGGTGTGTCATATAATGTACATACAATTATTTACACGCAATATTTGGCGCTTAAATCTGCCCCGTACATTCAACAACTATATTCCGGGCGAATAAGGTGTCCACTTCATAGTTAAATATTGTGATCATTTAGTCGCGTTGTTTATCGTGAGTTGGTACTTGATGAATGTATATAATAAGGGCGGGCCAAACATCAGTTGGTATACGTTGGCCTCAATAGCTCCGCCGTGTTTTACATTTTACTGTAGCTTTGCAGATGGCATATAACTGTATTTACTATGGTTCGACGAGATTCCGTCGTCAAAATGTATGTTTTTGCATATTTGTACAGTGGAACAATCAGGTTTATCAACTATCAACGTCTTTATCAACGCATTATTATTCTACTCAGTTTAACCCTCTTTCTATTTCAGCTGAATTCTGTTCAACGAGTACAGTAGACACAAGACAACCTCAAGAAAGCTTCTAGACTACTCCGCTTACTGTCACAACACTATGTAAGTTCATAATTTTACGAATTTAAGAATTATAACACATTTCTTTCTTATTTAAATACCTGAACCTTTTTCTATTGAAATCTTCTATATTAATCAATTGTATTATATTTATATAATATACAGTGCAGTATACACTATACATTACACAAATATGTTAACTCAAGGTAGTAATCAAGTTTTAATTTATGGACCGAACTGAAAATGTATCAAAGGTAAACAAAGGATCCATACCCCTGTTGCCAGAAATAGACTTTAATAACACTGTAAAAAACGTACTGTGCAGAATTTGGGCTCAACGTATTTGAGCATACAAGATTTAATATATTATTTGAACTTAATCTAAAATCCTCAATCTAAATAGTTTCTCCAAAATGTCTTATTTAATTAATTACCATTAAGTAAGTATACATTCAATTTGAACATATGATTTATAATATATCCAAACAAATGTGTAATTCACCGGTTGACTCATGATTAGGTCTCCGCTATTTTGCGATAAACGAAAATTGAGACGAGGTTACTTAAAATATATCGTTAGTTATAACTAGTATGTCCCTCTTCACCCTGTCACTCAGTCCTGGCACGATTCCTTCAATATCTTCCAAATTAAAAATATGTCCGCATTCATTTGTGAGAAGTTTAATGACTCCTTCCGTGAGTTCACAGTCCAGAAAGGGTCTGTTGTCACTATAGGACGTCAGCTGGCATGCTAACGCTTTTGCAAAGAACTCCCTATCTTCTTTCGTCACTGTGCGTCTAGGTTCTGGAAATATTATGACTGATATTGCTGATTCTTCACCACTCGCAGGAGCACAAAGTTAAATTGTTGTTGTTGTTATCATTACTTTTCGATAAAAGCAAAAAAGCACAGTTTAGGCATGAACGTTACAAATATTACATGCGATTTAAAACATTCGGTACTAAGTACTCAGTACTCACGCATGTCTACATCCGACCTCCTCTGCTTGTTATTCCGTTCCCGGAGTCTTTGAATGAGTGGGTCTTGGGAAGGTCTGCAAACATCGCAGCAAGTATCGTTATAAACGTTGTCATGCAGCTTGAGTACCCCTGATGACATTTATGTCATCGCATTGAAATGGCTAAAATTTGTGATTTCAAATGCCGTTGGAGAACTTAAAGTATTTGCCAACTAATAAAGGATATTGAATTACTTTTTCAATTGTAGGACTACGTGGAGCTGTTTTACCTTTAAAGGTACCAGAAAGTATTATCCTACGGCAAGTTCCATTCTGGTCGCGGTACATAAGACACTCTCCGTCCATATCCCTGGTCTTGTTGTGCGTAAATACAATACATATCGCCTTTAGATTTGCACTTCTCCCAGCCCGACCTGAGATTAAAAAGCAACGTTTAAGACAATTAAGCTCGTTAAACCTTTAATAGAGGTATATGTGCAGAGCGCTCTATAAAATTATTACAAATAACTTAATTGTTTCACATTACCCACCAATCATCTGGATGAAATCCTCTGCCGTACGAGCCATTTTCGAATGGATGACGTATTGGATCCCTAAAGAATATACATTTTTATCAAATTTACTATTAACCGTGTTTAACACAGAGAATCCATTTGTTTGAAATAGACTGTTTAAAGGTGTTTAAAATAGTCTTCGATATACTTGGTGCCAAACATAGTACATACCTGCTGCATCAAATCCCATAGATAAGGCACTTGTAGCTATGACGAATTTGATACGCCCATTGATATTCATTAGATCAGCCGCTATTTCTTCCTGTTTACTGTCTGGTATCTGGGAGTGAAATACTTCAACAAGACTAATTTTCCTCGGATCCTTTTTGAGTGCCTGAAATTAAGAAAATGTCACTGGTAATTGGTAAATAATGAGTTCCGTACACAGTTAACTTTAGTTAAGTCGGTAGATGGTTTAAATGCTGATAACCCGGCACAAAAAGAAATTTTTAAACAACAGTTTAACAAGTTTAAGTATGAACAAGTTAAATGGTTATGTCAGTCTTCAATATTTTATATCCCATATAAGCTAAACATGTGGCCATAAAATGAATTATTTAAGTATGTGCACAATCAATCATATTAATTGTATATATGCTGGCAAATAACCATTTTTACCTGCATGAATTCTAAATATCTATATCCGCAGTCAACCAACGAGTTTTCGAAGATTATCACCCTGGGACACTCTTCTGCTTCATTCTCAAGTAAGGACACCAGTGGTACTATGTCTAGCTTTCCCGGGATATTAATTAAAGAAATCCTGCTATTAACAGGATTTTGCGAGATTCTCATCAACTGATGCAACATTACAGAAAGTGTCACATATGCTCTAGTTCTTTCTAAATGTTAAAGCAGAGAAATCTGGCTATATAATATATTTATCAAATAAATGTGTAATAACAACAGATGTATACAATTACTGCAATTCTAAAAAATTTAAGTTTACATTAATGTGCTGATACGATACACTCCAAAATATTCCTAATTTTGTGTTGTTATCATAATCCCATTCCGCAGGGCACAACACCACAACTTCAGAAGATGCAAGGAGCGTGTTCTTAACTCTCCAAAACGAAGGTTGGTGAACAATAGAAAAATTGATATTTTGTTGGTTGGCGTTATCATGGTGAGAAACCAGGGGTATTACGAGATATTATAACGTCCCGAAGGTCATTTTAATTGTAATATTTATCCAATCTAGTACAATAAGTCCGCAGACTGTATAATAACAGTATCCCCTGAATCAAGCAAACAGGTGTTTGTGAATAGTTCAAAATAGATTCAAATGTGGTCTCTCGGATATAATTAGTTACTAATAATATTGATTGCTCAATGAAATAAATGATTACGATTAAAATGTGGTATATAAGTCGTTCGTTTTAAGTATTATCAGTTGCCATCATCAACAACAACAACTATTCCAATTCCTGACATGGTACTCTTCTGTCTAATGGACGAAATTAATGGACCCACCGCCTCCCTCGAGACTTCCTATTCCAGAAAAACCTCCTAAAGAGCTCCATGTCCTGTTCTGGGTGTAATGCATCTATGTCCCTGGTTCCCTCCTCGTCCTCGAAGTCTCCAGATGGCCTGATATGGCGCTGCTCCCCCTGCAAGAAGTACAAGAATATCAGAACAGACAGCATCCTCTCTGGACAGAAGCTCGCTCTCAAGACCTTCATACAACTGCTGTTCGCAGAGTAGGGCTGAGTTCATCCGTTTCGTTTTCTCTGAGACCATAGTTGTAGTCGTTCAAGAAGGAGTTGATTATAGAAATGATTGATGCAGTCTGATAATAGTTATTCTTTATATATTGCATGATGTGAACTGATCTCGTAAGGTTGCTTAATCGTTTAATAAGCCTTGACACCACCGCTGATTGAAATTCGCGTGCGATGATGTGAACCCTGCTTGATTCAGGGGATGATGTGAACCCTGCTCGATTCAATGATTCAGGGGATGATGTGAACCCTGCTTGATTCAGGGGATACTGTTATTATACAGTAATATGCCCTAATATGATCTGGTAGACAGGTGTCTGCGGACAACTGACCGCGGACAGTTGTCCGCGGACAGTGGTCGGGCTATCTCGATACTGCCCGAGAATGTTGGGTTAATACAGTGGGTGCTTAATATGTTTACGGCATGTCTAAATAAGAGAGTTTGAATGCATGTCACGTGATATAGTTAACAGTCAGTGTAATTACGAGTCAGGGAATGTGTCTAGCTATACAGGGCCCTTTGGTGTATTTGTAATAAATTTTTTAGTGACGTGACACCTCTTAGTAATAAGTAGTGACGATTAACGGGACAAATTATGGTTAATTTTCTAAAAAACTAGCAAATATGTCACCTTTAGATAAAAAAAGGACCCACGCTCAAACATTTTTCGAGGTACGTTAAGCGCGCGCACCGCAGTTCCTTTTATATGATTATGACGTATCGTCTCGGTTTAACAATCATAACATGATCACGTACTGTACGTGACGTATAATCTTACTTATTTAGTCAACAAAGAGTGTGAGAGAGTGCGAAAGTAAAAGTACTATACTATACTGCGAAACGGACAAATTGGTTTAGTCAATAAACTGGGATGAACCGCTTTTGGTGTTACGCCTTACGGTCAGATAAATAAACTACTGTATTCTGGTCCCAATAGTTTACTGTGACTTTTGAGTTGAAGATTAGGCGTACATCATAATGTCCCTAGTGTTTTGTTTAGCTCACCAAGGTTTAAGGACTATTTGAAAGTGAGGGATTTTACTAAGAAGAAGCAAACATCGACCAATAGCTCTTATTAATGCTATTTGTTTGTTTAAAAGGCGAAATGTGGGATTCTATTCGCTTTAAATCCGGTTCCATAATGATACTTGACTTAGTGCGGCTTTGATGTCCGAGCAAAGCTATTATAAGTTAAACCTTAGTTTGTTAAAGTTGGCGGTTTTTCAAGAATCTCCGCCATACTGTCCATATCTCAGTTCTCGATAGGCGTAGAATCGTATCATACTGATAACTGATGTTGTGAGCAAAAACAACATAACCCCTCCCGCCTTGAGCCTTCCTGCTCGATATTATAATATTATATAAATTAGTGCTATCCCCAGATGGGTTTAAAGCTAATGGTGCTACTAATAGTTTTGCCTTTGGTATTTGAGACGGGTTTTGAAAAAATCTCTCTAAACAGGCATATTTACATGTTAGTGTGTTACTGAAATCTGTAATCTTTTCGGCAAATGCCAGCTACTGTAATAAACCAGAGTTATAGCATATATTCTAAGATGACACTTATACGCAGCTCTGAACATCAAACATTCTATTCAACTGTAATTATAGTGTTTAGAATTTGTATAATGTACTGGCACGTCTGCCAGCTTTATTCTGACACAATAGATATAAATCACTCTACACGACACCGGAACTTCGATATGTTCCTAAGTTATAAGTTACGTGAATTTTCAAGTGCATACGGTAAAGTGATCTTTCCTTCAGTTACGCAATTAAATAACTATTCGAAAACTGAAAGACTAGTTGTTCCCCTTGAAGATGTATGTACAGTAAAGCTTTGAACCCCGGCCCAAATTAATATCGCCTCAATCGAAAGTTGCTGGTAACAACTTATAAGTCAGTCTGATATTTCAGTCTCGGTGTAATTTTGTGTCGCCAAGCAAGGATAAATATACAGGGGGGAGGGGGGCAAAAGTCCTAATAGCTCAGTCACTGAGTGCCCAATCGAAATAATTCAATCGCATTACATTTGTCCTGAAAAAAATGAGAATTCTGGTTTCTCATATGACCGAGATATAATACTATAATATCTTCGCCACAGTATGCCATCTGCAAAGCAACAACCCTCTAAAATAAGACACGACGTTGGTATAAGACCCAACTTATGCCCACTGACCAGAGCTGGTCCATATTCCAGAACTCAGAAGTCGATGGTAACCCTCCTGTTATGAGAGGGGGGGGGGGGCAACGTAGAATTCTACTCTACTTTATTCTACTTTATTCTACTTTATTCTACGTTCCCCCCCCCCCCCCCTATGAGAATATTCTCTAGCTGCTGTACGCTGCTTAGGATTTGTTTTTGTTCAGGGGCAGGCTTGTCACATAGGTCCAGGGCTTCCGGACTTTTGGGCATGGTGCAGGTTGTGGTACACACTCAACTAGGTGGTCTGAGAGTCGGAAAACCTCCAAAAAGAGATGTCATCAGAATGTAAGCCACTACCTGACTAACCTGTGAATAGAGTTTTCTAGACTCAATAATCATGGCAGGTAGTATCTTCGGTGCGTTGCTGAGATACCGATTTAGTGAGTAGTAGGATGGTCATCAAATCAGAAAAGGCAGACCTGAGTTGATAGCACGGTACTTGTAACGGTTTCCTCATTCTGCTCTCAGACTGACTAATGTCTCCACTTTTTTATCTCCTGTTAAGATTATCATTTCTCCGCTGTTAGGATTGTTCAATTATGCTTTTTATTTTGGACACACCATTGAGCCAGATTGTCGCAGCGTATGTCAGAGAAGTTCTGAGTATAAATATTATATAGGCTTATTCTGTCACAAACAATGAATTATTAATCTCATTTGCCCTATCCCCAAGTTCTGATAAGTCTACAAAGAAGATCAGTAAAAAATAACTGGGATATCATTACAGTTATTAAAGTTCCGATCGATGCTATTAGCCCAAATGAATGGGTTTTTAAATAGATTCTAAACGAACACTTATTCTTTCAGGAGGGGATCTGCAATAAACAAAGACGATATATTTTTGGCCAGAAATTTGCGGAGTTCCTTCGTCTTGATATCGGTCTTGGCTGCAGTTGTATCTCTCGAAATCAGGTATTCACTATTAAAAGCTATCCTGCCTGGCTTAAATCCTGGTTGTTAAAATTAAAAGCCTTTTTGCATGGTCATCTTTAATTAAAAATAAATCAGCTTTGTTAATAATTTACTGTCGTCTCCTTGGTTGGAAGTTGGACATTTTCTCTCATTTTCACACGTAGAATCTTATTTTCTTTCCCTCAGTGACGGTTTGAGGAGACACTGCATCTCACTGCTCGGTGGAGACACGGGGATATGAAGCTGTTAATCCCTCTTAAAGTCCACTGCACGTTGTCACAGAGCCTCAGTCCGATCAGAGCAAGCAGCAAAGATCAAAGGAGACTTTTCCTCCAATGTCAAACAGATAAATTTCGACAGAAAACTTCTAGCAGACCTCGGATGATTTAGGAAAGTAAACATACTTGCAATCTGTAAGACAAGTGACTCTACAGGAACTAGCAAGAGGCAGAGAAAGTGAAGAAGATTCGACGACCGAAGCCTAGCAGATAAAATAATAGCCGATGAATTTGATACGACATCATAAAATACTGGAGTCCACAAAGGAGCATGTCCTACTTTTCAGCCGCTCCTCAATCGACAGATCCTCTTGATGGCTTGCAGACATCACGTCCTTGAGGCGGATCTTGTAAGAGGATCTGCCTCTAAGCAACTGTTCGGTGACACAACATCACTTGAAGTAACCCTTTTTAAGATCATGAAGACCTCCTGGGAAGATCTCAATCTGCAGAACATTGTCCTTCCTGATATCCCTACTTGCAACAGGAACGGAAGATCTTCTATCCTTCATTACTCAAATCCGTCAACTCAACAACCAGCCCAGGAGAATAAAAGGAATTACTAGAGCTAAACTTATCCATGGAGAAAGCATAGAGATGAAGAAAGGATGCGTCTTCCAGATACAAAGACCTGGAGCTGACCACCATGTCAGATGGATGGCTAAGTCCATATACATTATGAAAATGATTCTACTTCACTAGATACCACTTCACTGGACGAAGAAGAGAGACGTGCAGAAGATGGCTCACGTTGTTGTCTTCGTTTACTTAAGAGCTTGGTTCAACGCTCCTTTCCTTGAATCTGCAGCCTCCGCCGACACCCGTTTGTTACACTTACAGAGTCTTCAGAAGTACAAGAGTGTGGACAGAGTATTAGCCATCATCACGACAGTCCTCAAGACATACCTTGCAGCAAGAATAGGCCAACAAACTCTTGAAGCAATTCAAGTTGGAACTTGAAAACTTGTGTTCGGTTGTTAATGTTATTGAGCTTTATGAACGTCAAATAAGCCTAATTGATGAAAAATTATTCTGATATGTTTTGGTTTTATGACCAGGGGTTATGACAAATATATAATAAGGATGTTGGTCTAGTTTCTCGTACGGGTTTTCAACATACGCTTTAGTCCTACACTCTAGTTTGGGGTTGGATTTTAAATAGTCACTTGAAGTACGTGTTAAAGTATCCTACGTGTTGGTCGAGTGTTGAGTGATTAAACATCTTGATCGCATGTTTATTGTTTACTGTTTAGTGTAGACCTTGTTCAGTAGAAACTCAGTACGGTGGTCCGCGGTAAATTTCATTCTTTATTGTACGAAAATGCATGACCTGCATGAGGTATGTTACCTGGGGACCCCAGGCTATAATGTTCCGCCGAATAGAGATTCGGCGGAATGACAGACTAAGCGCCGCCCAGTAAGAGGTATGATAATACTGGGTTTCGAAATCTTTTAAATATCTATTCGATTGAGTCTTATTACCTGGGGACCCCGTTTTAAATTCTCATAAACGTATCAACTGAATATATTTACTAAAACTCAAGTCTCATATTAAAGTATTAATATGACAACTGTGTTTAAGAACACAAAGCCCGGGGTCCCCGGGTAAATTTAAAGCTAGGAATCATTATATTTATAAGTGAATTGTGTATTTGGTACTGGCCATAGCACTCCCGTCAATCTATTTGTCATGTCAATAGTTTACTGTTTACGAATGAGTCCATCATGTACTGTTCTCTTTGATGTATGTAATCAAATTATTAGATTATTAAAGTTAACATTTTGTGAAATGTCAATCACTTTATTATATTTACCTCAACCTGTAGACCTCTGGCTTTTAACACAATTGATATACCATATATAATATATGGTGGAACTACATCGGTCGCGTTTTTGTGTGGAATGCTAGGCGAGTTGTTATGTGATCATATTCATTAATTAATAATAGTTATATAATCATGAAACCTTTGATCCGTCAAAGTTCGGAATTGCAATTGACCAAAGGACATGAGGAGAAACTTCATGAAGTATCACGCTACTGCACCTAGAACTTACATTTCTCTTGTTGCCACTGTCACGTACTTCTTCAAAAACGTATGAACGGTCTTCAGATATGAGATTATTACATTACAAAACATATATTTTGCGCGCTCAGCATTCCACGCGCAAAAACGCGCCCGTTTAGAGAGACTTGCGCGTATTAGAGGGTTCAGTCTCACCAGGCTATGTTAATGAACATAATAGCCTGGGGTCCTCAGGTAAAATAAAAGATGTTTTAATTTTGTCTTAAGCCTTTTTGAGTTATACTTTTGTTCATTTTACACATTTGCTCACATTACTCACAGTCAGCCGCTCTGACATGGTTAACCTCTTCCTTGTGTTGTTGGTTAATCATATGAGCGGGATATAAATACCTCATTTCATTTCATTTCATTTCATTTCATTTCATTTCATTTCATATTATACAATTATGCAAAACATTCATGGCATGGGAATTTGGAAGATTGGGAATTAAATTCGTATATTCGCACTTGTTTCTTTTTTTCGACAAAGATGTGACGAAGTTAAATTTTATTACCTGGGGACCTCAGGCTATCATGTTTATAAATAGAGATTAGGCGGAATAACAGGCTGAGCGCGGCCCAGTAAAAATTTTAATAATTTTTAAAAATTTTTATTTTAAGAACACACTTGCCCATTATTTATTTATACATTTCTTTATTGATGTATAGTCAAGACATAAGTGTTAAGGCTCTGATTGACAAATTTATGTTTAATACTGTTTAATCCTGTTTAAACAGGATTAAACAGGATTAAACATAAATTTGTCAATCATGCGCCGCGCATATTTTGTTTATATTAAGAAAATCGAGCGCTATTATAAAACATTTCACAATTTCATCCTAATATCTAGTTATCAGTGAAATTGTACTTTCTTACTGTTGCTCCTTCGGGAACCTTACCTTCCATTGATATTTATCTCAGGTTTCACTGGATGTGACCGGTACAATGTTCTCTCTTCACTAAACCCATCCCATTTGTTAAATACTCGGCTGAGTCGTGCGATGTCGTGCGAGTCTTACCACTTAATCACATGGCAAAGTCGCAATGGCTATGGAGGACTCTTAATTCCGAAGTTAAATCTTTATTACAGCATCTGCACGGGTATGTATGATCACAAGGTTTGCAACATTTTTAGGTCAAAGTGTTAACTGTTAAAATCTCTCTTGATGCCTTGCTTTCTATCTTATTCCCGATATGATCCGATGATCTGTGTGCTACTAAGTTACAGTCAAGCATGCTCCGTGAATCACAGCTAAATTAAGTTAGTTAAACCATCACTTAGTTAATGGTTAAACTAATTAAGTTAAGTTTGGATATTTAAAAGACACGTGACACGTTACTATTCACACCCTCTCATCTACATTTTAATGGTCTAATGAACCGTCTGACACGTCTCTGAGTGTCGATATCTTCATGAGTCAAGTAATGGGACAGTGCCCAAGTGTACATTTTTCGAAACTCATGAAAGTTGGAAACTGTCGGATTCCCACATCGACAGGGAAAGATTCGCCAAATGGTCAACACACTTGTCCAACCTGCTCCAGCATGAGAAGAACGATTAATTAATGAAGTTCTTGGACATGGGGCGGAGGACTGATGCTGCTCTACATCCCTGTCCGATAAAGTAGCATGTACGTAATTCAGAATCCAATAGGTTGTTAGGTACACTTCAATGTAGGTTGAAATAAACATGCTTTTGACTCATGTTCCTTATGAATTTTACTCATGGATGCCTCCAAAATGTCCATGATCTGTTGTTGAAAAATTTGTTGAAATTAACAGTGAGTGGTTGATAAGAAATGTGACAGCAGATTAGCTGACGAGATACTTTGCACTGTCCCTATCCACGAAGATCTCTTGAAAGAAGCTGCCTAAACTGGTACTAATCATTTTAAATGGGAACTTGATCCCACAAACGCTCAGCAGGTTTAGAATCAATTTTAAACCTCGTTAGAACATGATAGTGTACGAGTATTGCATGTACACTAAGAAACAATAAGTAAATTGAATAAATTACATTCAATTTCAGCAATGGTCAATTGGCTGACTATAAGGTCATGGCCTGAACAAACAATTTTTCAAATAGTCAAGTGATGCTAAAGCAGAGCACAAATGTGTAATAAGTTAATAGATTAAAAACTGATTCATGTGATGCATTACGCAGAGCACAGATAAAAATACTGATTCAATGATTAAAATTAAAAAGAACATGATAGTCAAATCAAGTGATGCAATGGTCAATGTCCACCTTAAAAATATGATAAATTAAGTAAATTTATAGTTAGAACTGGAAAAGGTCATTCAAACAATGTATACATTCAATCAAATCAAGTGACGCAATTGGCAGAGCCCAATCATAAATCATGAGCAGTAAAGGGGGGGGGGGGGGGGGGGGGCAACCATGTTAAAGTATATCCCAGGGTCAAAATCGGAGAAAAAAATCTACATTTTAATATACATTAATATATTAAATATATATATACATTAATATGTACACCTACAATTAGTAGATTTATATTCTTCGTTAAGATTTACAAGATAAGCCAGTTGTCAGTCAGGAATCAGGTTGAAGGAGACACTAGATATATAGGGGCGGTTCATGCCTTCTTTGCCTTTCCACGCACACCGTACCTCGTACTGCTACTAGCACACTCATTATTTCCATGCTCCGATCAGATCAGGCATGTCCTGATGTTACACATCACCTAGTCCTCCTTTGTCTCTGCAGCAAGTGACATCCTTTGATTTCTGACCCCTGATCCTGCTAAGCTAGCACTCGGGAATATTATGACTGGGATAAAGTGGTGGGTTTTGGAAAATTCCGCCATATTTTCCCCGGTCATTAATTATCCCAGTCATAAATTAACCTGCTATAATGTTCCCGAGTAAGGTAAACTAATAGTAATACATTTTGATGCTTGGTGGGTTTTGGAAAATTCTGCCATATTTTTCCCGGTCATTAATTTTCCCAGTCATAAATTAACCCGCTATAATATTCCCGAGTAAGGTATGCAAATTTGGTATCTACACACCTGACATCACGTGGACGACCATCGGTCATCACCATTGCACAGCCATGTTCTTTAGGTTAACCATGATGAATAGAATTTTGCAATGCGAATGAATATTCAATTATTTTGTTTTCCTTAAAGCACCAGGGTCATCTCAAACAGTGCAGTTATCCTCAAAGACCACCTGACTGTGATTAATGCTGAGGGGTCTTGCAGTATTTAGGGTAAGTGTGGCCTGTTCCGAAGAGATTCGAGAGATGTATGGTTCTGTGATAGAAAGTTCCATAAGAATTATTATGTTTATGTTGGTCCCTGACAAGTGACAACATACGTTCATAGGAGATATTTAATATTTATTCGCACAAACGGACCACTAATTGGTTATGTGACTCCTGTTATGTAGCTTAGACACGTTGTGCTTTAAGATCAGACCCACTAGTTCCTACCAGCAGGTGCACCCAGCTCAGCATCCGTTCTAGAACGTTCTTCAAGAGATTTAACAAAAGATAGTCCACTGACCAATTTCTATAAGTTTTAATTGTTTGCAAAAAATGCTTTATCAGTAATATTGGCTCACATTGGGCCTGTTTACGTTGAACATTGCTTTATATCACTGCCAGAGGGTCTGATCATAACTCTCAATTTCCGCTCACTACATCTGGCACAGGTTTTCCATTATTTCCAAACACAGTCTTCTGTTCACGTCTATGAAATATTACATTACAACATTGCAATTGTACTCGATTCCATGTTAATAAATGATTGTTAATCATTATAATTTGTTTTAGCAAGATGGCAAATGCTCAAGCCAGCCCCAGAAAAATGCCTAAGTTAGACCCAGCTGCAGACGTGAAGGCAGACACGAATGGTGATTCTCAAGACATTTTAGAAGAAATCGATTCAATTCAGACCTCATTAGATTGTTTAAACGATCAAGCCAGCGATGAAATTCTCAAAGTAAGTATATTTTGTAATTTACATCATTAACTTTAGACTCTCAACTAATGAACAGCGATCTAATTGTTTTTGTTTTAATTACTTTAATTAGTCTTAAGCATGACATAATGAATATGATACATAAGTCATCTGAAGTTAAGTAGTTTAAAACTGTAACATGAAGTCGCTTGTTCGCTTTTTAATCGAACGCACGCTTTAAAGCATCTTATTAAAACAAGTTAAGAATATATATTTAATTTTTAAATCTACCCTTCATTACCAACATTTACCAAAGGAATTAACCTAGTTTTATGTACACTTCCAGGTAGAACAGAAATACAACATGCTGAGGAAGCCCCATTATAAGAAGAGGAGTGACTTGATAGCAAAAATCCCCGATTTTTGGTTAAATACTTTTATGAATCACCCGCAAATAGCTGCTTTGTTAGACGAAACTGATGAGGAGGTATGTTATTTCGGGGGGGATGCAACGTCAATTAATGTCAGTATTCCATAAAAACCCCAAACTGACATTGACATTAATTGACATTAATTGACATTAATTGACATTAATTGACATTAATTTGTCTTGAAATTTGAGATTATCATTATTCGATAAATATTCAAGATATTCACGTCTTTGAAGTTAGACCGGTTCAAAAAAACAAAATGTCCTTGAATAATTATGAGTATTAAATAAATGAGTTTAATCTTAAACAGAGCTGTTTAAGATTCGTTATTCAAATATAAATGTCATGAAGGCATTTTGAATAATTATGAGTATGTTCTTATCTGTTGATCCTTAGGTTCAAAGACCACCAAAAAAAATTTCAGCTTCCAGCTCTTCCATCTTCGGTCCCCACCGGCCACGCCCATATTTTATTAGTTTCTTATACAGGTAAAATATCTAGAATCGGCTTTTTTAGTATGAAGGAGTAATGTTAGAGCTAACATTACTCCTTCATACTAAAAAAGCCGATTCTAGATATTTTACCTGTATAAGAAACTAATAAAATATGGGCGTGGCCGGTGGGGACCGAAGATGGAAGAGCTGGAAGCTGAAATTTTTTTTGGTGGTCTTTGAACCTAAGGATCAACAGATAAGAACATACTCATAATTATTCAAAATGCCTTCATGACATTTATATTTGAATAACGAATCTTAAACAGCTCTGTTTAAGATTCGTTATTCAAATATAAATGTCATGAAGGCATTTCGTTTAATGTGGGTTTTAAGTTCTGATGATGTTGAGAACCACGCCCTTGGATGGCCACGCCCATTTAAGAAAATTAAATTTCGGAAAACCGTATTATTTTAGTTTTATTGTTTAATGATCTGAATTTTTTCACATTTCACATTTCCATATGTGATAGTAGTGAATAAATTGATGATATAAACGTTCCAAAGTGCTAAAAATATGGTAGAACTACATAATCTCTGGTCGAAAAATATCGTGTCAATTAATGTCAGTATTCCAAAATTTTGCAAAACTGACATTGACATTAATTGACATTAATTGACATTAATTGACATTAATTGACATTAATTGACATTATTTGACGTTGCATCCCCCCCGTTATTTCTTATTGTTCTTTTGATTTTCAGCATAACTCTTTTAACTCTTAGTTTTAAACACACAATTCTTAAATTATAAGAACAGCTGTTCTTCATACCACGATCCCCTGAAAACGATCAACATTACGTCAATATTTCTTATCCTTCACAACATAAACATTGCACATGTTTTGTTAACAGTGTCTTGCTTGTTTAGGTGTTGAGGTACATGACCCAGCTCTCGGTCGAGGAAACAGAGGATATTAGGTCTGGCTACAAGATAATATTCGAGTTCAAAACTAATCCCTTCTTCGAGAACAGTCAGGTAAAAGGTTTTTAGGAATTTACTGATTATTTACATGTCCGCTGTAGTTTTTCTTTCTGTAGTCTTGAAATGAAGAATGAATTTAAGTAGTTACCTTATTTTTATATCTGGTTACTGAACACGGATATTCCTTTTTTGTTTGTTTGTTTCTGGTTTGGGTTATAACTTAAACACTTATTCCTCATCAATTGTGACAATTAACCATATTACCAATGTGCATGCTACTCTACTCGATACTCATACAGCAATCGCTATTACTAAACTGACCACATTTCTATAATCCGCTTTCAGGTCAAAATGTTCTTAACCTTGATTATACTAAATTCAATTTAAACGTTTCAGTTGGTTAAAGAATTCACGATGTCGGAATCCGGCGAGATGGGAACTTCAGAAACTAAAATCAACTGGAAGCAAGGCATGGTAAGTTATCTCAGACGGTCACTGATAAATTAAACATTTCTACTGTAAACCCCCTGATTTTCACCCTTTAACTCCTATATCTCTCAGTCATTCGCCATATTTAATCATCCTGGAAGGGGGGGGGGGGGGGGGGACGGTACTTAAACCCAATGCCCATTATACCTCAACTTTTGGTCAAATGGGCATGGGCTTAAAACTTGAGTTATGATGAAAATAAACACCACCATCGTGTCCGCCATCCTCTGATTAGTAAGAACAGCTGTATTTCAACTCAATATTAAGAGTATGGTGTTAGAAATATTTATTTTAGGTTTCGACCGAAAAGTTATGAAAACGATTCCCATTTTGCCCATTTATTCCCCCCAACTTTTGGCGAAATGGAAGGGTTGGGAGCAGACCTTAAAACCTTTAAAAAACCTTAAAAATCGTGAAATTGCCAAAAAAAAAACCTTAAAAAAGGAGAACAAATTACAAAACCTTAAAAAGTTTTTGAGAACCTTAAAAAAGCGTTCAAAAAGCCGGAATTGGCATCTTCTCAAATTATACCTAGCAATGTGTATCTCGGATTGGCATTTGCTCAAATTATACCTAGTTAGGTGTACCTCGGATTGGAAAAAATAACTGACTTTTTTTTCTTTCTTTTTTTGCGATACGGAAAGAAAACTTGAAAAAACAACCATAAAAACCGCAGGAAACACTGAAAAAACCTTAAAAAACACCGAAATAAAACCTTAAAACCTTTAAAAAAAGAGAGAACCTTAAATCACAACCCTGCGAAATGGGCATCAATGGGGTTGCCCCCCCCCCCCTATGGTACTGGTTAGCTAGCTGGATTCTGTCGAATTTTATCGGTAATTGCTAGTAGCTGATTGGTATTTGATCTTATCACATATCAGAAGAATGTGAACCACACTTCGCAATACCCCATCTCCATTTGCTAACCACTAACGTATTATACTAGATATAGATCCTATCTCTAGATTTTTGAAGCCCTGCTACAGAATTTTGAGTTAAATTTGCGCCATGAGACGATGGTAGATTATTTTTGTTGATAATATGTTGTCAAATCGCGTGACCCTAAATTAGCCAGGATATTTGTGCGGTAGATGCTCACGTTTTAAATGATTCTGAAGTGCAGTTGAAACTTTTATCCCTGGATTTAAGCATACTGAGATAGAAAATTACATCGTGCTTCTTTAACTCCGAAATAATAATGTTTAGAGTTTGGTGTTTCGCTGGTGATAAAACATGAATTCTTCAATTCTCCTTTTCAAAGATAACATAGACTAAGGAATGTTTAAATTTTGCAGTTTTTGTCTGAGACGACACTTGCACCTTTCAAATGTATAGTTGCTCTTCTAAAAGAGTAAGACTACAAGTTACAATTCTGAAACTATGCAAACATTCTAAAAAAAGCAACCCAGTTAATTTTGGTTCGACAATAGATATTTTGTTCAAAGCAACAGCATCCATGCATGTACACAAAGAACGTAATTATGAATGATTTCCTATTAAATCATTTAGTTTCAGTATAATGCCATGAACTAAAACCTAAATGACTGTAACTCTTGGACTCTTTTAAACATATCTTCTAAGACACAACTTATATCTTTTATCCCTCAAAAGTTACCGTTGTCATGAAATTTAGCGTTACCTCGACTCATTAATCGATGAGTGATGAGTCACTACGTGTTCAACCCGTGCCTGCTGGAATTATCCCTGAAATATATGAGAGAAGAATATGATTCATTGTTATGTTTTCAGTTTACTTCAGTCAAAAGTGTATTGTATTTGTAAAAAATAACTAAAATAGACTACCCCCAGGCATTAACAGAGAAAAGTGGGGATAAGGGTAAAGAGAAGGTAGGAGGAAAGAGGGATAAGCCCGGTGATGACCCTCCTAGCTTCTTCTCCTGGTTCGAGGACAACTCAATGGGTGGCGACGAAGTTGGAGAAGTGATCAAGGACGACATTTGGGCAAACCCGATGCAATACTATTTGGTAAGAACACAAAATTGGCGGGAAATCTTTGAATGACCGTTGTGGGCGAAGTTTACTGATTATAAGCCAGATCTTGGTACCATCTGAATAAGCAGAATAAGTTGGTGCATATTGCCGGTGTTTTTCTTGATTTCCAACTAAGGCTTCGGTTTGAACGAATAATGTTCAACTGTTGAACACGCGGTAAAATTTGGTTTCTTTGTAAATTTTGACCCGAAATTTCTGGGCTTTTGCGTGGAAAGGGTACATTGGTTAACATTTACAAGCACTCATAATCGCGCGCGCTTTTCCCACGCGCAAAATCTTCTGTTAACTTGAAGAGGCGTTCCCTCCAAAACTGTCCTGTTTGAGTTGTACACATCACAGTTTAGAGCTTGGCAATAGTAGTCAACACTTCCTTTTGTTACTTGTATATCTACACGATGCGAAGTTGGCCGCGAATGCCACTCGTTAGAAATTTAGTAGTTCGATGAAATATTCTAATAATGTGGAAAGCATTGTTGATGGGCTTGGGACAATGGGGCAGTCTCAAATTCTATATTTGCGTTTTTGACAGTTACCACACTCGATCATTCAGCGATGCTGAGCATTAGAGTCAATTTTGCTACATCTCTTCGACCTTCATTTTTTCGTCAAATTCAAGTATTTACCACAACCCTAGTATTGGTGTTACCCAGTGGCGTAACGTTGCCTGTTGGCGCCCCCGCCGAAAATGCGCCCCCTTGTTGGCGCCCCCTCCCCTTTTGGCGCCCCTCCCTAAAATTGAACAAATTAGGTGATTTTAGAGGATACGCCGGTAAAATCTCTAAAAAAGGGGGGGGGGGGGGGGGGGGGCAACCATATTAAAGTATATTAAAGTATATCCCCGGGTCAAAATCGGGAAAAATCCTACATTTTAATATACTTTAATATGGTTTTCTAGAGAAAAATGTGCAGTTTTACTAGTACCTCAGTTAAGTTTTACTAAATTGTTCCCACATTCAAACGACGATTTCGCAGAGCGGGGTCAGCGGGGCCCTTCGTTACGCCACTGGTGTTACCTCCGTCCCCGTTAATTTCATGCTCCCTTTCGCTAGAAGTAACATTTAAGTGAACACTCCTGACGGTGATACTCTAACTGTCTACCTTATCGGACGTTAATTGAACGCACGTTAAAATGAATGCTAGGGCCTCCAGCGTCCAATTAATGTTCGTTCAAATAAAGTCCGATAAGGTTTATTTTGATAAGTCGAACTAGTCGAATGGCACGAGAAGACAGATTTTATGTTTTAATGCTTATATTCGTCAACACCTAGGATCTGGACGAAGATGAAGAATTAGAAGATGATGAAGACCAAGATGCTGAAGACGAGGTAGAAGGGGAGGATGATGATGGTGCCGGGGAGGGAGAGGAGGAAGAATAAAACCTCTTACTTAGACAACTGCTCAGATATACTTCCTTTATTTTGACCGATTCTGCCGCTCTTATCCTCCCGCCACAGCTTATTTGATCAAAAACTTTAATCATGACTTACCAATTATACGCCAAAATTGCAGCCCAAATACTTTAAAGTGTGATCAAGTTGATTTGATATATTGAATATTTTAATTTAAATGGTTTACCGCCGATAACTGCATGTTGTCTATACGAATAGCAACAGTAGTTGACCGAAAACAGTCATTATTATTCGTTGTTTTATGCATTGAAAATATTACAAACCCCTATTTTTATCCATTTCAACTGTTTCCGAGGTGTTTTCCAAATTTTGACAACGTTGGGAGAATTGCTTTTATTAATGCATTTGCCATCAGCATAAGGGTCAGGATAACTTCTTGGAGTGCTTGCTCATTGAGGGTTAAAATAACTTATTATTTGCTGTAATATATTTCGATACCAACCCTCTTTTATCAACATTATATTTTGAACAAAATGAGTCTATAATTAGCAAAGTCGTGGGAATTGAAGACACAAAGGCACTTAAATGTTAAAATCTGGTATCTTCGTAGCCACATTGGCGTGGGTTTAAGAGAATCGATGAACAGCGGAAATCACTTTAGTTTTCTTGAAATGTGTTAATTAATTACACTCACAGCAACCAGTCTCTGGTGGTTGACGACCGATATACCATATACACTTCACCAGTCTCGAATAGGTCAAATTTTACCCTAATTGAGGAATATGACGAAACGGAATCGTCCATGTAAGTGTTATTCTATTGAAACATTCCAAGTGAAATACCCGGTGCTCGAGTTCGGCTGTGTCAAAACAAATAACAAATAAACTTATACCGTGGCTAATCATTAATTAGTTCGGAACTGAATGTAATGGTTAAAAACGAATACATAATTGAAAACAGATCGTACTTTGCATATACGATCAGGAAGCAAATAAGATAGCAGAATGCGGTTGAACTTAAAGGGCTCTGTTGTCAAGTTAGCATCAAAATTATGAAAATTAATACATAATAGTGAATGTCATGTTAGATACAAATAATAACTAAGATGAGACAGGATGACATTCAAATAAAAGACTTTATTAAAGTTGGTGTGCGGTACAATGATATGACGTGACATGATGTACGCATTATTTGCACTAGAAAAAACACCGCGCGAAATTTGATGTGATCTATACAACCAACAACAATTAACTAACTGAACCAAACCACATACAGAAAGATTTTACTTATTCACTCGCCAGCGAGTTGACACGTGATTTTAACGCCGTGATTTCATTGGTCACCTTTATTATATAACGCGCCGCAAAACCTCTAAATATAATTTGTCGACCGCGCGTGCAATAACAAATAAACTCAATTTAAGCTCCGAAATGGGCAATAATATGTTTGATCTCATGCAACGCATGGTTCGCCTGGGGACCCCAGGCTATAACGTTCATAAACTAAAACATAAAAGATATTCGGCTAGAGGAGCTTACTGGGCGGCGCTCAGCCTGTCATTCCGCCGAATCTCTATTCGGTTTATGAACTTACCTGGGGACCCCAGGCTATTATGTTCATAAACATTATAAAATAAAGATTTGGCGGAATGACAGGCTGAGCGCGGCCCAGTAATTTATGAACATTATAGCCTGGGGTCCCCAGGTAAAGAGGAGCGAGCAGTAGATTAGCAAGCTAGGTAACACATAAAAAGGCTTGATACACGCTGTATATATACCACTTTTCACAGAAAAGAATAATATTTTCTGCCGCGCCGCGCGCGAAAATCACGTCGTGACCCCCATGGCCCATTGTCGTTTTACTAAGTGGCCACGTTCAACGTTCCACTAACTCTAAGGGGTCGTTCACATATTACTTAATCAGCCGAGGGGGGTTTTCAAAAAACCCCCGGTTGATTCAAATGCTTACAGTAAATTGCGGGGGGTTTTGGTTACTGGGCTGCGCTCAGCCTGTCATTCCGCCGAATCTCTATATCAATATTGAATATGTTTATGAACATAATAGCCAAAGGTGGCAGGTAAGGTTTTGGTCGTTGATTACGTAATCAAAATTTTAATTTTTTACCGATTTTCGAAATACTAATTGGACAATTTTCGTTATAATTAATTATGTAATCAAAATTCTTTTCAAGTCTCAGACAGCAATGAATAATATAATGTGTATTTCTTGTATCTTTACATCAAAATTTAACTCAAAAATGGGGGGTGTCTTATCTTGATTACGTAATATAGGAGGGGGTTGGGTCTTGATTACGGGGGGGGGGGGTCAAACCTTGATTACTTGTAGCGCGATGCACTACTGGGTCGCGCGCGCATCAAATAATTCTTCTCGCAACCACCGGTAGATCGGCGAGATGCACCATGCACTGTGCCTCACCGAGCTGCGAAGGATTGACATCGTGAATCAAGTAATATAGGGGAAGGGGTTCGGTCTTGATTACGGTTGATTACGGAGGGGGGTAAAAATTGCCAAAATATTGATAACGTAATATGTGAACGACCCTTAATATCGTGGCCACGATTAGATACAGCCGAGCACTCGTGCGCTGCGCGGCAAGTTTACAACTTGGAGGACTTCGCCGCGCAAACTAGCATTTTTGCTTCGCATCGTTGCATTAACGGATGATACTAGTAAAATATCCGTCGACGAGTCCAACTCGGCGCGCGTCCTGGTAGGTTGTAAACCTGCAAATCTTTGCAGAGCAACTTGACCATTGTTAATGATCTGGCCCGGCGCGCGCTACTTCGTAGCTCTTGCCATCGGGCCAACATTTCGAGAAGAAAGCGGCGCGCGCTACTTCGAAGAAATTTAGACGAGTAACATCCGTCAACAGAGCAACGATCTCGATGGGTTGACACCGTCAATCAAGTCTACAACGTATGACAAAGTAAAGGAAAGGGCTCTGGTTAGAGCAATGTCACGCAGTACGCTAGGTGAATTGTGAAAAGGAAAGGCGTGCCTCAGTCTGGTTATGCTTTGCCTATGCATGTTTAGCTGTGCGCTCCCACTAAATGGCTCGCCCAAAATTTAAGACAATTCTTGTGAAAAGTTGTAGGTTTATATCAAGATGCGCACCGAATTGGACTCGTCGACGGTCTTGAATATTTGAAACAATTATGAACAAATATTTTAAGAGTATCACCCGTTAAATGAAAAGGCCCTGATCGAGGGTATGAACAATGAAAGTAATCGTAATCGGTGTATTTTTGAACGCTGATTCCGAATCACCCCGATCGACGTAGGGTAAAAATTGAATATGCTTCCCTGGAGAGATATGGGAAAAAACTGTTTTGATCACTTGACACGTGACAGGCTAGTAAAACTGAAAACACGAATTTGATTGTATAGGGCTCGGGTTAGGGTTGTGGTTAAGGTTATACATAACTTAAGTTTAGGGTTATGGTTAAGTTATAGTTAGGGCTAGGATTAAATTAGGGTTTATGTAAACAGTAAAACCGTTTTGTTCGGCTGCAAAACCATAAAAACCAAAGTCACGTGCTAATTTTTGGGCTGGCGAATAAGTAATTAAGAGCCTTAGTTAATTGTGGGTACGAATGCGTGGCCGTATATATCGTGGCTTTTATTAAATGAAATAACAAAAAGGATCACGGCGTGGGCTCTTACTTCACCTAACCATGTGCTTTCGCGCCACTGCGGGCGCGCGCTACTGCAAGCGCAAGGGCTCTGGATAGGGCAAAGCTCTTACTAATTCGCTCGCCCAAAATTATCACGTGACTTTGGTTTTTACGGTTTTGCAGCCGAACAAAACGGTTTTACGAAAACCCTAATCCCAACCCTAATCGTAACCTCGAAGCTATCCATAACCCTAAATAACCCTAACCCAAAACAATCGAATCCGTGTTTAACTAGCCTGTCACGTGACCAAAACAGTAAATTTCCTGGGAAGCGTTTTTATCCTACGTCATACCCTCAGGGCCTAGTTTTCACAAGAATTTTCCTAAAATTTGGGGGAGCGATTTAGCGGGAGCGCACGACATGAGACAAGTTTGTCATACGTTGTATGACCCGCCGCGCACGAGTGCGCGGCTCCCCATGTATCGTAGAAACTCTACTATAGTGAAGCGACAGTGGGGGTCACCACGTGATACAAAGACAAGTAATGCTTTGATGGCGCTGGCAAGTAAATCAGTAAAAACGAAGCCCCATTTAATAAGTGATAATGGATAAAACAAACTGAATCCCATCAGCTGAATTCCATCGGAATGTTTTATTTTAATGCAAATAGGTGATACTGAAAAGTGAAAAGAGCGCCGTGCATCGGCGCATAGGGATTGTGGATTGGCGTACCAGGTAAACCGAAACATTGATAATGATAATCAATAATAATTATAAAGTCAAACAAGTGAAACCGACACTTTTTGAAGACAACATTGTCAATAATAAATAGTGTGATGATTTGTCAAATATTATTTACACCGTCATTCCAAAAAGAAATAAGTTTAATTTAATTGAATATCACACATTCAATATTTTCCAAGGACAAGAGCGTGCCTACAAACTGTACTCACTAAATCGAAAAAGGAAGGACATTTTGAGCTGCATTTAATTGGGTTTATCTTGTTCAGCAATAAAAGCACAAACCATTTTGTGTCTAGTATCGGAATACAATATTAGACTATAATATAATTATAAGCAGTAAGTGGGTTAAATATTCAATATTTGATATTGAATATTTCAATTTTCAATCCAACGCCCTGGTTATACAGATACATGTCAACTCTAAAATCATAAACTCTAATATTTACAAGACAAGGATACCAATGTTAAAAAACAAACGTAGAAAATTGTAACAAAATTGAAAACTCAGAGCGAAATTCTACCGACGTATTCTGTAAATATAGGAACACAACGTCCATTACATAATACATATGTTGTTGACTTCCTCGCTCCAAAGTAAGCTTTAACTTGTTACCAAGCGCTGGTGGAAACTAATGCACGACCGATTTCCGAACAAGCCACGGCAAGTTAAACTGACATTATCCGACCAATTGACCATTACCGACAAATCCATCATCATTCTTGACACTTTTCACTTTTGCAAAGATATGAGATATAATTTTTTCTTGAATTTGAACAGTCTTCTAGTTCTGATAAAATGCAAATGATCGACTTCGCCATTGACATACCCAGTCACCCTCATCTTTACAAATCTCTCCATAACCCAACATAACCCCATAATAGATTGATGACGTAATCACAACAACTAACACGACACTGCCATTGTCAAACTGCAGAATCTTCCAGATTGTTGAGTTCTCGTAAGAGTGGCTCGCACGATTTGTTGGCGCGTTTGTTGGCGCCAGGTGACCGCGTAATTGAGCCGTTGGGAGATGCTCTGGGTAGAGGGCGGTACCCTTTAGGAGGTGGCCGAACTTGACTCCCTCTTTTGGAGGCATCTGAAGCTGGAGTTAGTGCAGGAACAGTGCTTTTGACTAGTTTTGGACGAAATTTGGTGTCGTCAATTCCATCACAGAAGTACGTTTTCATTGCTCCTTTACCCTGAAATATTATTGTTTTACTTCAGTGTTCGTTAAATTCAAGTCATGAGAGTGCTTATAGTGGTAATTACATAATTAGGAAAATTATTTAAACCCAAAGCAATGTTACTCTTATGCCATGATACCAAAACCTTTGAGAACAAGAGTAAGAATAGTTGTTATAGCATATTCCGAGATTTTTGAGAAAATACCCGTTGGCGTTAGAGTGCAACTGCAAGTAATGCTTTATTATAGCCTTTAGCAACTGTAGCTTAGTTACTAGCTATATCTTTGAGGCAGTCATACTCATAGCTATAGCTATTTCTTTGTAACTGTAGGTAGTATATTGTAGATATGGCTAGTTCGAATTTGGTTTGATTAGCTATAGCAGGTGCAGTGGTACCCGAACTAGAAACACGCTACTATTGGCTACAAAAATCATGGTAAATGCTTCACACCAATGGCAATACCCTTTAAATCGATCTTTCACAGCACCGTATAATGCACCAGAATAGCAAACTGGTACCAGAATAGCAAACTGGTACAGGAATAACAGTTCCATCCTTTCACTCATGCTCAGAACTTTCAATTTCCAGTGACGGCTGTTCGTTTAAATGAATTGGAGTTCTGGCGATCACATTTTCGAATGTTCTTGAGGGTACGCTCAATGTGTTGAATCTGCTGTCGAGCTCACCGCTCACGTGATGTCACAAAAAAAAGTGTAAAAGTTAACGTTAAAAAACTACACAAAATTTACTAAAAACCCACAATTGAGATGCTCAATGCTCCCTTGTTAGAATAAGGAGACCTTCATCTCAAAAATAAAATGCCTCAACAATGACACAATAATCCGGGTGGTATCCTAGCCTCCGCCAACACATGACGTAAAAGCAACTGAATCGTGGATTTCAGCAAGCAGGAACTGGCTCATAAAACCCTAAAAAACCGACCCGCACTCCATCACTATCTTCAATACCGCAAGTTTTAGCAGCACCCTCCAAAACTGACTCTGCAAAGCTAGTCTCACTGCGTCCGCTGTGGCTTAGCGCTGGACTATTCTGGCTGTGGCTTAGCGCTGGACTGTTCCGGCTGTGGCTCAGCGCCGGACTCATTTTATTTTTTACATGTTTGTGTTGTGCCTCTTTCCGCAGCTCTTTAATTAGCCGCGGTCGCTCCTTCCCAGAGTGTTCACAGAAATACGTTTTCATCGGTCCTTTACCCTGCAGTTTACCGTTTAACGTTCGACTTTCTTAGACCAAAATTAAGTTTTTGATCGTCGTCGAAATTGGATGTTAATATAATTTGAGAGTACTGAGATGAATATAAAGAGTAGATTAACATTCAACAAATACAGGAGGCTATAATTAGAAAATAGAGATTGAAAGTCTACAGTATTGTTGAGTATGCTGAGTATTGTTGAGTATGCTGAGTTTCAAAGAATAAAAGTAGGAAAGTCAAGAGTTTACAGTGAAGGTAATCAGCACCTCCGGAAGGATTTGAACAATTGAGAAATAACATACAACATTAACGAAACAATTCAGTATGAAGTATGATAAAGACTGATCTGAAGTTTACCTTCACTTCGATAGTACCACCTCGTTCAGAGCAGTTGTAACAATCGTATTGTTCTAACAGTTCGTATGTACACTGGGACATGTGAACTCTCATCGCTGAAAGTGAAATCAGTGAAAGTGAAAGTGAAATCAGTGAAAGGGGAACACAAATATGTTTTAGGTTGTTCTTAATTATTTTCGGTTATCTTAACTAAAAACTAACTAAAAAGTCTGTAAAATAACTAACGCATTCCGTTGCTCTCCATTCTAGATGCAGTGTTGATGGTGTCTCCGAAGAGACAGTATCTGGGCATAAGTTTGCCCACTACCCCAGCACAACATGGTCCTGAAAACGGAGCTTGGTTTAACTTTACGTTCAACAACTGTTAATAATATTGCTAATGCTATAATATAACAAAACAATTTTCCCATGTGATCGGCTATTTTAACCAAAACTTGCGTCTATAATGTCGTTTATGTTTACTAGTTTTACAAGGTTTATGAATGAGTTTATAATTAAAAAATACCAACCTGAGTGTATACCGACTCGTATCTGCATTTGATAGCCGGGTTTGTGTCTGACTTTAAAGTTCCTGGTTCCCTCGATTAGAGCAAGAGCTGTCTCTGTTATCTCTATCACGTGGGAGTCACCTGAAGGTAAAAGTGTGAATAACTTGGAAGTTTCGATTTAATAGAATCTAACAAAAATCGGCGTAAGAAAGACTTTCTATTGGCTTGAATCGTATATTGATAAAGTTGCGGTGGAGATTTTGAAGCTCTAGAGATTCTAATGATACGTCCCTGTCAAGGACGAAAACAATACTAGTATTAGTATCCTTTTATTCAAATCAAAAATAGAACATAAACGAACATCTTATAGATCTGGTAAGTAATTTGAAAGGAAAAAAAATACGGATACAAAAAGTGGCACAATAGCAATAACGCACCATTTCTATCAGGAAGTCCGGATACCAGCATGTAAGCATCACCAATAGTTTCCACTTTGTACACGTCGTATGATTCTATGATGGAGTCAAACATAGTGTACATGTCGTCCAGAAACGCTACCACCTGACGTTAGAACAATGAAAACTCTGAGAATGTGTAAAACAAACTTTAAATTTTACAACCAACCAATAAATAGGGATAGCATAACTATTCATATCTAATTGGAACCATTAAACTATGAATTATTTTTGTAAGCTGGTAAGTGATTAATTAAAGGAGCAATGATTGTTTGTTGATTGACATTTTGGTCGAATCCCCCAGGATTGTGTACACTCCAGAAAACTAAGTGCGAGCTGGATGTACTGACCTCCATGGGAGTGCTCTGGGAACAGAGGTTGGTAAAGGATACCACGTCACTGAAATACACGGTCACTGTATCAAACAACTCCGCCCGTATACTCTGCCCTTGTTTCATCTTCTCCGCAACAGCCCTGGGTAACATACGGTAGAGTAACTGGTCTGCTTTGTGTTTCTCGATCTGAAGCTCAGCAGTTCTCTCGTCTACCTTGATCTCCAGGTTAGCTGCGTACTTTTCCATCATCATTATCACTCTCTCTGTTATACTCCGTGATCTGGGGAAGGGATCGGGGTGTAAAAGTGGAGTTATTGAGTACTCTGAGGGTCTAGTCCCTTCAACTGTGATCTAGAGAATCGTGGTATTCTTTATTTCTGTAGCAAGAACTGGGAAGTGTTTCTCTTGTACCACAGTCACTAAGTTACAGTAGGTTATTTAACATTAAGCTAGGAAACTGAAGTAAATCATCAAATAATCCTACTTTTCAGGGTAGATGTGTTTGAGTCGTCGTCTGATCACTCCGATATCTGGTCTGGCAAGGTCGTTGTTAGACCACATCTCTCGGACCAACTTTTGTAGACTAGTTAGCTGATGTAAAGAAGAGTTAGACCCACAATTGCTTTTAAATGTTAGTTCGAATTGTTTCATTCTAACAAAACTTATTTCTTAAGCATGCTATTGTTACGATCATTTCGGATCATTTACCAATTATACTCCCTGCGATTTATGAATATTACAAAATATCTAAGATGCTAGCAATAGGCAAGGGTAAGTCTAAGTACTCAGAGTAAAATATAACCTGTTCGTTATTATTCTCCTCCAGCTCTGGTCTACACGGAGGTTCCTCGCACGTTGATATCCTCTCTACTATCTCTGTTGGAAAAGTTTGAAATTAAGCTTACCCTGGTCAAGGGTACGCAGGAACAATTCAAGTTCAAATATCATTATTTTCGAGAATCGTTGAGGAAATTCTCGTGGAGAGTAGAATTTGAAGTATGCTGATGATGCTTTAATCATTGTGGAGCAACATGAAAGATAGTTATGATGACTTGGTTTAAGTTCTAAAGAAGTTAGATGAAATCTTAATGCAGTACTGAAGAGCGCAAAGAGTAAGCATCAAGAGCAATAGTTAAATACTTCATACAAGGTTTTTGATAAAGAAACTATAGGAAACATTTTGTATGGAGAATTGAGGATTACAAAATTCAGAACTATGGGGATCATATTCCAAATAAATACCATTAAAAAATTGCAGGGCTTTAACAAGACGATAACCCATACTAGATGTCATGCTCACGCGAATTTGTGGCAAAAATTTAACATAGTGAGGAAAACATTAAATATTGACTAAACTGGGCCTCCTTCAAACATGATAGTTGATACCAAAGCCAAATTTAGGTTCCTTTAGATGTTTAATATGAAAACATTGAAATCGACTGATTTGCCTAAGAACGTTAAAAAACATTTTCTTATTTCTTCATTTAATCTCGATGACTATGCTTTCGCTTATAGCATGCAAAAGCAGTGCTAAACTGTTCATGCAACGAACCTCGGTAGTTTGGAGCATTTGAATCTGATAATATGTTTAATGTTTATAGGCCTAGATAATATGTTTAACGTTTATAGGCCTATATAGAAAGTTTAATGTTTATAGGCCTATATAGAAAGTTTAATGTTTATAGGCCTAGATAATATGTTTATTGTTTAACGTTTATAGAATGTGTTTTCAGTTTAAAAGTGGATGGATATGGGTATGAGAAACGTATCGACAACTTTCATGAGTTTAATACCATAAAGGAATTGAAGTTATAAAATAATAATTCATGGTTAGTGGCATCGTGGGAAACAGGAAACCTACTTTTTTGGGCGCCTCAGAGTCAACGACCATTCCAAATTGTAAGTATCATCTTTCCACAATGCCCATTAAGTTGTTTGACAATGGCCCGTGAAATCGACCGAACATAATTAAACAATTAACTAATTAAAAAACAATTAATTGCAACAGATCATTCATTGTTGGCAGTCATTGGGATTGGTCGTACTAGGATCGCCTCATTTGATCCATGCACTCAAATTAGATACAATCGAGGAGCTGATCGCAGCTTATTTAATCACACAAGATGGTTAAAAATCAAAAGCAAAATTATTTCAGTAAACGGTGGTGTATGCTGTCGTACCTTTTGGTGAACCACTGTAGGTTTCGAAGGGGTACTGTCTGGTGAGGATCTCGTTGATGATTATTGCAAAAGAGTAGATGTCTCCCTTCTGGGAGCCCTTGAAGTCATTCTCCGAGAGAATGAACTCTGGAGCTCTCCACAGTTTACCTGGTGAGAAGGTGATTAATTCAACTAATCAGTGTGTTAAGTATTTAGTCCATTAGTAGGAGATAATAAACTGCGGATAATTATAGAAATTAGATGTGATTCAGTGAGAGTTCGATCTAACTTGTTAGACGTTTTGATAATCATAGAGGTGGTCAGTTGTTAATAAAAATGGAGAAATCGAGGTTTTCAGATGGGCCACTCGCCGAGCATACCACAATCTTCCTGGTGACCAGCTCTGTTGCGTCCAGTTTTAGGACGAGTTTATTCCAGCTGTTGGTATGCGTTATTCAAGGACATGTTAATAGTAAAAAGATTGCTAACCTTTAGCTTTAACTTTGACTTAATTGCGATCATTAACAAACAGTTCAATTAAAGAACAGTTCCATTAAATCTAACACTACTTTTTGTAAGATGCCCTTTCTTGCTACGCTTGCACAAACCAACAAATTGACCATAAATACCGACATACGCCAAGTGACAGTCAAAACAGTTTTTAGCAAAGGAATCAGCTGGATTTTCAAAGAACTCGTGCCTTTTCTAAACTGTCAACATTGCTTTGACCAGTAGTTACTTTAAAAAAAATCAATTAGATTGACATTTTGTGGCAGTGCTTTTAAAAATTTTTCTCTGCTTGTAATGATGGATCAGGCTGGTTCATCACGAGAATCCACCCTGGTCGGACACCTTACCCCAGACACACCCTACATAGTGATGATAGGAGACGTGGGTACGGGCAAGTCAACCATCGTTGAGAAATTATCACACGAAGTTGGCCGGAGCTCTAAAAGTGATCTCAGTTTTACTCGAACTTCTGAGCAGTTCTGGACGTACGATAGCAGCATGGTTATCAGTGATACCCCAGGAAGTAACGCAGCTCAAGACAAACTTGGACACAACATTCACATAGCTCATGCTCTAAACTTTAACCCCGTCTGGAGGATTATGATCATCTCCAAAGCTGATACCAGGATGGATAATACGCTGGATGGAATCAGAAAGTATGCAGAGCGAATGCTGGACTTCCCGATGGACCTGATGGGAGCTTTGATAACCCATATGGATACGGTTACTTGGTCTGGTGAAGACTTTAAAAGTTTGCTTGAAAAAGAATTAGGAATTGAAACTGTTGTGTTCTCCGGATTAGATACCCCGCGGGAGATTTTACTTGAAGATATGAAGGAAATCTGTGTGAAAGGAGTTGAGATAACGATCGATAACGAAAACTTCTTAAAGGTTTTTAAGATCAACGACAGCCGTCTGAAAATCCTGAGATGCACTAACAGAGAGGTAGAAGATTTCAAGAAAAATAAGGCAGGGTTTGATAAACAGAGAAAACTGTTCGATAAGGAAAATGACAAAGTTGATCTTATTTTCGAGTTTCAAGCTTATATGAGGAGGGAGATAGAAGCTGCACAACGGAGAGTAGCGGAAGAGAACGACTTCACTTTCTCCGGAGAAGAAGGTGCCAATGAAGCAGGGCACATAGCCAACATGGTGAATCAGATGAGAGTGGTACTGTATGATGTGCGTGTGGCAGCTGCAGAGTATCAAAGTGCCCACGGAGTGGATCAGGCGAGAAGGTGCCCTCATTGTGACTTAGTCTGGACCAAGGTAGAGGGATGTGACGGAGCCACAACTTGCGGAAACAGACCTTCGACTTCTCTAGATCTCAGGGATCCTAGTTTTGGAATTCTGGCTACTTTCACGTTCGAACGGTTCTCTGATGGAATTTTCTCCATCTTAAAAAGTGGGAAAAGGAATATACCAAAGACCATCAGCACTGATCCTTCAAAATACTACGGTTGCGGTAATGCTATTATCTGGAACGATATGCCTAGAGTGGAACTACCAGAGGAGATGCGAGCAGCAATACCAGTCACTATGGATGATAATGTTCCCGTACTATCAGACAATCTCCCCGGCGCACAACGTTTCATGGATGCTTTGGCTGGATTACTTGGCTGTGGGGTAGCTATAAAGAAACCTAAAGGTAAGAAAAATAAGCCAAGAAAGAAGTAGAACCACAAAGCGAGGACAGTAATTAAGTGATCAAAGTTCGAACTGATTTCATTGCAGATTTTCCATATAGATTTAATAATAATTTAAAACTGCGATAGATCATGAAACAATTGTTAATAGACTGTTTACGGAATTAAAAATATGATCGCTGCGATAACTCCATGTTTTGTTGTTATAAAAGTTAAGACCTTCTGTTATCCATTTATTGTCTGGGTAATGTATTAATTGATTATACACATTGCATGTATTTACGTTATATAAAAACGAATCATAATCGATTATATCATCTTAAATTGTATCACCCCCGATCTAACTCACTGGTATATTTGTGGTCCTCAGTTTCGTCTGTGTCCATGCAACCTGCCCTGAAGTCCCTTAACCCATAGTCTGATATCTTCAGCACCCAATGTGAGTCCACTCCCAGAGAGTTGCTACTCAGGTTACCGTGGTATTGTAGCACTGACTTGTGGATATACTCTAGTGCCTGGGGGAAGTGTGGTGGTGGTAAAACTTAAATAGGATTTTCCAGGAAAATTTAGGGTTAGGTTCAGATTTTTTGTTTAGGTTCTCGTATAGGCGAAATTATCAAAGCTATATAAGATTGAAATCACTAAAGCTTTGAAAGATGCTGCGTTCATAAATTATTTAAAATTGAGGATAGCATCTGAATTTATGTGGGCACAAAGAAGCACTACTAGCAATTGTGTCCTTTACCCTCCTACATAATTTGAACATTTTTGTGGCTAACTCATTGAACAACATCTGAATTAAAATGTGTCTAGTATTAAAAGATTCAGTAAGTAATTTTTTCATGTACGCTGTACACTGTAGTTAGTAAATCAAATCAAACTTTTTCGATCAGCCGCGCGCTGAACCAGTGTTGCACTAGGTAAAAATTGTGTATATTTTGTTCATTTTTGAGTGTAAATTAATTTATTAATTTATCACAAATTATTTTATTATAATATAACCACTTATGTGAAATGGTTATTTTGACTTTAAATATTTGAACTAAATATGAATTGATTGTGGGTATAAAATAAAATTTGTTTTACTAAAAATTTGTTTTACTATGTAAAGGGAGACGAGAAGATGCGAATTTGAGAAGTAAGTATTCAAATCAATTACCTTGGCAGCGTCACCAATCATGGAAGATTTAAACATGTCATCAAGAGTAATCTTCTCGTCACTCAAAATATCTTGCAGTGTTCCCTTCCCCATCACCCCTGAGAAATCAAGGATTCAGATTAAGCAGTTTCCACTTTTTAAATTCTGTTAATTCTAGACGAAAGTAAAGTTAACTAAATCCGCAGTTCATTCCGAGTTCTTCACAAAAAGAAAAAGCAAGAAAAAGTTTGTTAAGTTCTCACCGCTGACAATCATGATACTACCAGGTTCCGGACATGCCCCCAAGATAGGGTTCACATTCTCATGAGACAACTCCCTCACTGTCTTAAACTCCTTGATGATAGTTGGAGATATTGCTACTGAGTTCTTAGCTAACCGTGATACACTGACTAGTTGACCCTGGTGAGATTGCGGTTACTGATCATTAGAAACTGTGGGTGGGTGAGTAGTTTGCCTGAACAAAAGTGACATTTTTGAACTTCTAGTCTTCAAACCATAATATTTTACAGATTTTTAAATCTTCATTAGAAGATGGAAGCTACGTTAACCACTGACAGATTTCTTTTAAAAACTGTCCCTTAACAATGGCATAAATATTACTGGTAGATAATTACCTTGTAGATAGCCTTATCTCCATTGCTCTTGACTTGGTCCATATTAGATACAAGTGAGATAGCTGACTTGTTTGATGTCTCATCTCCGTTCTGGGAAGAGGGGTGCTAGGTTTAGTACTTGTTTCAATATGCTTATTTTCAATATGTTTATTAGAACATTATACTTTTATTGTTAGTGTTCAAGACTTCAAGCACTGTGATTGTGTTTAAGCATTTTTGGAAGATAGCCATGAGTGAGGTTTCGCAATTTATAAATCTCAAGATCAAAATTAGTTTCATTCGTATGATAGCGCATGCAGATTGGACATGAAGAACTCAATCTATCATATCCATTATCCATTTGTCATAATTAGCTGACTCAGAAGATATGATAGTCACAATCGAGAGAATAGCAATTAAGCAGCGTTGATTTACACCCAGAAATCAGAAACCTAATCGGTTCTAAGTCATCTCGTCATTTAAAGTGATTAAAAACTTCTGGACGATAGCAAAAAATTATTATAATACGTCAATCGGACAAACTTGAGAGGAGATCAAGAGATTTCGCACTTCCCACTTTTAGAAAAAATGAGATAATTGCCAATGCCATCTTGCCAAGGCAAAATCAGATAAAACAGAGAGGATTGAACACAAATTCACACGACATCAGGTATTAGCAGTTGAATTAGAGGGACACGCAAAATAGATCAGATTGATCAAGATAGATCAGATAGATCAGATAGATCAGATAGATCAGATAGATCAGATAGATCAGATAGATCAGATAGATCAGATTGATCAGATTGATCAAATATAAAGGAATCAGCTAATAATCACCGCGTAACTGCGATTGCTCGACGCCATGGACATTCCGCAGATTGACCGGGAATACTGAAGAGCAATTATTTTTATGAAAATATAAAAGATAACCGTCCCCCCTCCCCCTCCTGGGGTTTTGTAGAGGATCACTAGGGAAGTCAACAAGAGATGTTATCTGCAGGGTTCTTTGACATGTTTTCAATTTTCGTGCGACAAATCTCAGTAAGATTTATCGCACCGTATCGATCATAAAATATAATGGATTCACACCAGCGATTGTTAGTACAAACAACGACGTTTACTTATCAAATTACATCAAATAATGTTAATGATTTTAGACCTATAGAATCTAATCAATATTACGAAAGCCTAATTATAACCGACTACTTACGAGACTAAGAGAGGATCTGAACTTAGAGCCGACCATCTGCAGGTCATCTTTAGGTATGATCCACAGTTTCTTATCTCGCTCAGCTTGTTCGTGTCGTCTCCTGGAGAGAAAGGTTGTGTGTTAGCTCCTTATATGGTGTTAGCTCCGTATATGGTGTTAGCTCCGTATATGGTGTTAGCTCCGTATATGGTGTTAGCTCCGTATATGGTGCTAGCTCCTTATATGGTGAGTAAAATCACTTGTTCACTACGTAGCTCTGAATCGAAATTTTCAAAAACTCTCTTTAATGATGAGGTGACCTATTATAGCTAGCACTAACAAATGATCCCATGTACCGCGAACGATCGGTAACCATTCATTTTCATCATCTCATTATTTTCTTTTCATCGCAATACTACATACAATTATACAGCAAGTTTGTAGTGAACTTTACAATTAATTAGAGCTGCAGTACGTTGAAAGAGGGAATGTCAGTAATGTGAGGTGTCTAACCCTAGTTGTGTGGGATAATAATTATCTGTCTTCATGTTACAGTGTTGTAACAGGTAAAAAGTTATAATTTCAACTTATTTTATGTTGTGTCTGATGACTGATAGCAATGAAATTATTACTGTGGACAATTAAGGAATATTGACATGATAGAGAAGCCAGTAACCTATTAATTAATGATTTTAATGAGGTTTGGTGAAATAATCCTTGAACTCACCAAATGAAAATAGCGACACAAATAATGACGATAACCAACAGAACCGCCACTATTGCTATCACGTATTTATCAGGCGAATTATCTGAAATTATAAACTGTTAAATATTATTTCATAAATTCAAACTGGAAAAGTAATATGTTTCCTTGTTATTATAATCGAACTTGACACAAATTTGAAGTAGTTAACAATAAACAACCTAAAGATCTGATAAGTCTACAACGAAGATCGGTAAACATATTAAATGGCAATAACTTAAATAATAAAACATGTTTCCTTTAACTTAAAATACAAAATAAAGGCTAGCTATCTCACGTTCAGGGTCGATACAGATAAAACCATCATCTCCACATGTAGTAGGAGTGTCATCAAGAGACCTGTTCCCGGGGAACTCCCACCCCTCCGTCTTCAGGGTCATGTTGTTGAACACTGAGATGTAGGATCCTATACCCTCGAACGAGTCACCTGCGTATACAATGTTAGTTAGGTGGGCTGTGATCAGGGGGGGGGGGGGGGGGGGGGGGGGGGGTTTGATAGTGTTGTTTATGTAAGGGACATTGTTTGGTACTTTAAAGTGGAAGATTATTGAAAAATGTATAGATCGTAATTTCTTTAATAGACATGGTTTATGGTTTCTCTCAGATCATGTTTTTGTCAAAGAATCACGATTGTGGAAGCTTAAAGCTGGCTTCTAGCTTGAGCATTCAACTCCAAACTGAACCCTGACCTTGATAAGATGTAATCTCGTAATCACTCTCCCTGTCTCCCTCACTGTTTATCAACACTTTCCTGCCCAGAGCTGCAAAATTTGCCGATCAATCAGTCATGTTATTAATAATGTGTCTTAAAATTAAGTTAACTATCTTGAAATTATTAACTGTCTTCAAAGTCTTAACTTCGTTTAAAGTTTCGTTTAAAGTTCTTCAAAAACGTGCAGTGGTCATATTTAAATTTCGAATGTCAACCAAGATTGGTGCTTATTGGAGTGAGTTCTGGGGTGTTAATATCAAAATTTACTACCAACAATTAATTCAAATTAATGTTAAAAGCCGTAACTAAAGTAAGAAAGGTGCCGCACCATCGAAAGTATAGTTCATCATGAGTTGTGCCAGCTTCTTTCCCTGTCTCACGTCCGTGGTTCCGGGTTCATTCTCAAACAGCCTCTTTAGGGAGAGAGCGTACAGGTACACCGCATCGTACAGATTCTGAGCGTACGTACTTACCTACGAGAGGGTAAGGGGTCATAATGGACTAATGTGATTATTAGGATAATTGTCAAAAATGTTAAGAACGTGGCCACATGAATACTACCCCTCATACAGGCAAATTTAAAAAATTATATTCTAACAACTAAAATCAATACAACAAACATACATAACTAGGGGTAATGTTGAAATGTTCTTTGGTATAGCTGATAAGGTCTGCTTCAAATTTCCTGTATATCGGGGTGTTCGGTACCCTCACGGTGTACGACATAAAACCTGAGATTGTTTTTAACCGTCAAACTCATAATCAAAATAAAACTTTCTTGTATAAGCTATCTTTCTCAAATAGTCGGTTTTCTAGATTCATAAATTGTGCGAAAGCAGATTTGCTTAACGCAGGCTTGACAAAGAAAGTTTCTCACCTTGAAAAGCCCGCTTAGCTCGCTCGTCTTGTGCGCCGTCTCCGCCCATCCAGCCAGAAGCTTTGTGTCTGAAAGAACGAGACTGTCATTAAATTAATATCTTTTGTAAAAATCATTAGAATCAATCAGGGCAATAAACAGGATGATAATAGAATTTGTCAAGAAAATTTCAGATTTTTTCTGAATAGACTCAGTGATGATGCAGTTTTAATGAAGGTAATTAATAGATAAATCACGTTTTTGTTTGTCTTCAAGGTATTATTTCTAGAGCACTGTCCATATAGAGGTGAGAGAATAAGTGGAAGTGGTGTGGAAGTTGAGAACGGGCTACTGTACTCATGGCGCAACCGGTTTATTAATTGAAAATTAAATTAAAAAGTCGCCAAGGTTTGCACGACATCTTTTTTATTATGAATCTGGTTCAGTAAACTTGGATTCAGGCAAAACGAGATTTTAATTCAATATTTTATGAAAATGAAATGCACAGTTCCTCGGTTCAGGCTACTCGATTGAGAGAACCCTCTCAAAGTAAATATTGACTCACACACAGGCCAAAATTCGTCAAGTATGTTTAAAAATTCTGGTAAACTAATTATAACCCACCCCAAAATGTCGACCCCAACCCAAACGTATCCATTGAGCATATCCTCAGCTTCAGCTCTGAGGAGAAAGTCTCGCACATCATCAGTGTACCCCAAAATGAAGATTACTGAAGATGCAGTGTTGTTAATAACATGTAGTGAGAGAATGTGAAACTAACGAAGTATAAATAGCTTACTCAATATTTGTATGTATTATGCCAAATGTGGAAAATTTTACCATTTTTGATTTATTTTCCGACGGTATAAGGCCTCTATAAAAATGTTAGGTATTTGACAATTCAGAATGTCCCGAGTATTTGATTTGTATGGTACAACATTTACAGTGTAGCAGATACACAGGAATGAATAATAAAAAGACTGTCATTAGTCATAAGAATATAATATGACTATAACAAGACTATAACTAAACTATAATAAGACTATAACAAGACTATAACATGACTATAACAAGACTATAACAAGACTATAACAAGACTATAGCAGGACTATAACAAGACTATAACATGACTATAACAAGACTACAACTAGATTATAACAAGACTATAACAGGATTATAACAAGACTATAACAAGACTATAACAAGACTATAACAAGACTATAACAAGACTATAACAAGACTATAACAAGACTATAACAAGACTATAACAGGACTATAACAAGACTATAACAAGACTATAACAAGACTATAACAAGACTATAACAAGACTATAACAAGACTATAAAAAGACTATAACAAAACTATAACAAGACTATAACAAGACTATAACAAGACTATAACAAGACTATAACAAGACTATAACAAGACTACAACAAGACTATAACAAGACTATAACAAGACTATTTAGGCAAGGTGACCTACTCCGGGCCTTCTCCTTAATCTCCTTCATCAGCTCGTTCCTCTCAATAGCTAGTGTTTGGTTAGCACCGGGGTTCTTGCCGGAGTAGAACTGTTTGTACAGCACCACACTGATCTGGCAATCGTCACTTCCGGGTTTACAGTCCTCCGGGTTATCGGACACTTTCTCCTGTAGGAGTTTAGGGTAAGTTGTAGGATACTAAAACACTGGGGGGTTAGGGTGCACGACTTCCAACTTTCCCAAAGGCAATCACTAACCCACTGTAAAATGGACAGAAATGCATAATGGACTGTTATTGTTCAATCCTTCTTTATTATTATCGACAGGTTTCCAAGTCTTTTGTACCAAATTTAGTGCTAGAATAAGAACATGCTCAACTGGAAAGATACCCGACACTCCCGAACAATCTTTGTCTGAACGCCTCATAGAAAATTCAAGATTTATTTCTGATAAATCTTAACCTTCTCGAGGACTTCCTAAAAACTAACCTTTTCGAGAACTTTCTGAATATGTCTGGCTGACTGAGCGAAAAGGTTCTGGTTAGCGGAGATGATAGCGCACCTATACCACTTGTAATGCTTCATCAGTTCTGGGGGAGACGGTTCAAAGAAAGACGTTTGGTGAGCATTTAACTTTACAATTTGCACTGTGGTCAAATTCTAAATTCTTTGCAATCGTGTAAGACAAATCGTGTAAAAATCTAGACAACATGCTTTGTTACTTAATAGACTGACAGAAATTGGACAATTCAGTAAATAAAACAGACAATTTTCTTATCGTAATTCTAAGAAGCAATCTAAACGAAAACCGTTTCAAAACGAACCTGTGAAAGGTTTGCCAAGAGTTTTATAAGGTCCAGCAGTCCTGACAAATGTGGGGTATGTCTTCTTATCTGATAGAGCAGGACTAGCACAGGCCCAGGAGATCATGGGGAGGTTCCAGTGGGCTGCCAGGTGACCTGTCTGTTCACAGGACACTGAGCAGGCAGGACCGATAAACGCGTCTACACTGTCAGGGGAGTGGGGTTACAAGGGAGGTTTATGGGGTTTTTAGTGGGTTTTAGGGGGTTAATTATAGAATGAAGCTATGAGAATTTCATGTGAAATTTTGGAATAATTAATTGCGTTTATCGATACCATGAAAGACTGAAAGACTAAAAGAGGTCACTCAGGCAAAAATCTATAAAAATTAACTTCAAAACTCTCCAAAATTGACCGATTTCATCCTCAAGCTGAAAAACATACTTCTTAGACCACAAGTCGGTAACATTGGCCAGAGAATCAGGGACACTGCACGCGTCATCACGCCACTGTGGTACTAGTTTGTAGCCAGGGAGAAGGGCCGAGTTTTCGTTAATCTCGTTTATTGCTAGATAGGCAGCTGCAATCGCCCTGTAGAGATGGTGTAGTGATATTTTGGTGGACTCAGAAGTCAGAATCAACATTCCAAAATAGATGCCATGCATAGTTGTGAATACATTCTCAAGTATACTACTTGACTACTCAAATTTAAAATTTAAGGTTAGAAATTGAAATAGAAAATAAAAAGTGAAAATCATAATTAAGATTTAAAAGGAAAATAACGTTTGTATTAAATTAAGGGCTCACCTGGGGCCCTCATCCCAAGATGCACCAGTCCAGGGGACGAGAATTCCCAGGGAAATGTCCTTTTGTTGACATATCAGGAACAGGGATAGGAAGAGGAGAACACTTTTAACGGTTTTTACCCATAGCAGCATACCTGGGTAAAACCTGGATTAGTTGGCAGCATACTTGAGTGAAACTAGGATTAGTTTGTTGTGTGATGTGTACCTGGGTGTGACCTGGGTAGGATAGGCCACATTAATTCACCAATTAGCAGGCCATATCCGGCCATTAAATACTCAATTACTCAATTGAGATCAATTAAATATTTTGCAAGAATTAATTCCAAAATTATATCTATAGCACTGGTCGTTAAATGATCGAAATTGCAGAATATTTACTTTAAAAGGTCAAAATTTAGTGGGGGCCACCTCTAGTTGAACGATTCCGAGAGGCACCATTGATTTGGCAAGTTGCATCTTTATAAAATGTAAATATAAAAAAGGCCTTACTATACTTATAGATGCCAAATTTTTGCGGCTGTGGTGCAATTCAAAGAATTGATAGATATTTAAAGAGCATCAGACAAGTTGATAGTAGTTCAGTGATCATTAGGCAGGTAGGTATTTGGTTTCGTACAATCAAGACGGTAGTAGATATAATACCGTATGTACTCTTGGATTGTTCAACCCAAATACTAGGTCTACAACACTACACGTACAATTGTCTGCGTACAAATGATGGCTCCCCGGTACAGCAACACGACATCGATTATGTCTTATCAAATAATCTGTACATGTCTACAGCCCGGGAGTTATCAGTGTAAATACAGTTCTGTAGTCTCAGTCTGTGAGCCAAGTAAGCTGGAAATCTTTACAAAGCTGAGGTGAAAGCTGCGTGAGTCAGGGCTGAGGGGTGGCGACAGAAGTAAACGAGACGGGGAACTGGTCGGCGACACCGGATAGTAAGATAGAACTGGTCCTGATTTAGTCTGCCGCGCACTCAGTTAATGTAAAGACAGCAATAGAATGGGTGTACGAACTATTTTAATCCTCTGACATTTCAACTGAGGACGTTTCGCCCCCCAACTATGCCTTAAACAAAACTTTACACACAAACCTAACCACAACTATGACTCTATTCCCAACCCAATCACAACCTTAAACCCTTGTTTAAAACTCTGAGGGGTGAATGTCTGGAGACAGATTTTAATTAGTTAGTAGACTGAATACAGCAATAGAACAAGACCAAACAAGTAAATACCAAACTGAGTAAACCCTTAAATCTAAAGTTATCCCAATATGTTTTACCAACTGTTGCTTCCACCATGGTTCATACCTCGATATCTACTCATTAGTGCTTTACACCCGGAAGCAATATATGTACATTCAATAACACGAGCAACTTTGCACGGTCAACTTTTTACTACGAGAAGAGGATGGGTATAGAACTAGAAGAGACAAGAGTATTATGGGCATGGAGATGACAAAAGAAGTTCGGGTACAATACCGAGATAAAAACTTACAAGTCAGTCACAAGCGGACGGAACTAGGAGTAAAAGCATACAAGTTGACTTAGAGTAATAGTATTGTAGCTGTTTAAAGCGCATGTAACTGATGAGCTTGGTTGTGGTAAATAACACGGCTAATTAATAATTAGCAAACGGTAATGGTTAGTTAATGACTCAATAATAAGGTATTAAAGATAAAGTATCAAAAACGATGATCTAAAACAGAAACGATACATTAAATCAGGAAGCATCATGTTAGCTAATTTAAACGACCGCAAGATGCTTAAAAATACCTAGGGAGTGCCACACAACTGAGAAAAACGCAACTCAAAGTCCAGCGGAATTCTCTTATAAGGAAGAATGATACATGTTGTTCAGACATCGTTCTGTGAACATGGGCATCTTTATGACACATTGGATTCCTTAATATAAGTTCTGATGACGTTCACTAAAAGAATTCTACAGTAACTAACGTTGACATTAAGATTGAACCCATCTTTTGACTGTATCCTGTAGAAGGAATCATGCAGCATTTCAACACAAAAGAACGGGGAGAAGATTGAGGTACCTAAAAAAGAGAGTACAAAACTCGACAAGATACACGATGACAATTGAGCAATTTAGTTAGTGACCATCAACAGTAGACTAAAATCATGATAAATAGCACTGCTAACCAGCATTACTAGTAGTCGTAACTTGGCAGAAACCAATGTCACTGCACTGCAGAGGCAGTTACAAGAAACCCGGGGGACGCTGGAATCAGTCACAGACCTCGCTGAAACCTCGCTGAAACCTCGCTGAAACCTCGTTACAGTGGACCTCTATGCAAATGAGAGTGCGGAGGAGTGATCTAACCATCACTTGTAGATACTAAAAGAGAAGGAAGTATCTAAGAGGAGAAGGATAGACAAACTAACGTATCAAAGAGGGTTAAGAGCTGCTAGTACTACGTAACACATAATGAAGTACTAGTATACCGGGTCTGCACTGTTTCATTTCCTTATGTATCACCACTGCCAGTACCACTTGGAGACCAATACATTTGACCAGACATAACATTTAGACATAATATTGTAGAGACATGGCCGTGTACGTAGTAAAGACGTGGTTAACAGTCGTTATGAACGGAAATTATGATGAAAATGGAAACAATTTTGAAGTTCCGTGGTAACTTATTTGGTTTCAGGATTTACGATGCGTGATTTCAAACGAAATAACAACAGTGAGATTATACGTAAGATGGACTAGTGATTTTAACCTATCCCAAAATCTTCGAATAAGTCGAATACTATTATGCTTTATTAGTTACAAAGAAATCGTAGAGACCTGATAAACAGACATGATAAACAGACTGTGGAACCACGAACCAGTCAATATCAACAGAAGTTACGAACAAAATGGTGAACGACTAGTGATTACTTTTTTATCGAGCTAACATTATTAGCAGAGTAAATAACCACTGAGAGAATAATATCCTAGTTAAGATATACTGTAGTCTGTACAAGGAATCAAAAGAAAAGGCACAGGGCAAGTTTTCTAAGACGCGGTTGGAAATTTAGATGGAGTAGTAACAATGTTTAAGCGCTGCGTTGCACTTAAAAATTGTTACCAGTTCATCTCAAGTGTCTCTCAGAAAACTAAATTCTGGGACACAATGAAGGCAGCCTTCGATTATTTCAAACAAAGTACCAACAATGACGCATTTCATTCGATAAAAACCTTCCCACTACTTAAAGTTAATAGTATTTAAAGTAGACTGAGGTTTTAAAGAGCAGCACATAATGATACTACCGGAAATTTGGATATTTTTGGATGTAACAGATTGGCTCACTTCATACGTACTGAAGCATGAACATTGAACAAAGAGTACCTTAGTAAAACATATCGGTTTTCTAGAAACACGGACAAAAAAAAAGAGTAGCTACGCTGGGGTACTATAAAGTATAAACCCCCTTGAGTAAGTCTCAAGCTTTTCTCCCAGTTTACATACCGAGACGGTCAATGTTTGACCACAGAGCACACACAGCAAAAAACCTGCTGCAAATATACTAAGCATCTAACACTGTTTTAAATTAACGCATGTAAATAGAAGCGAGTTATAGCACAATTACCAAGCTAAATAGAATTAACAAGATATTTTATGCTATGTAATTTCTAGTGCTATGTAATTCCTCCTGTGTCCAGTGCCACGCTTGGAAATGATTGTACGTGTGTAATTGTTTGTAAATTTTACCAATTCATTAAAAAAGGGCACTTCAGTGTTAGTACATGTTAGAAACGGCAAATAGCGTTGTTATCAATTTGGGTGGAAAATGTTGAAACAATTAGTAACGTACAACGCTGAGCATAACACAAATGACAAACTACCTAACAGAATAGTAACTTTTAATTGTCAATTGTGAGCTATTTGATAAGGATTCAGAGTTAGTTATTAAGTTACAATAGGGATTAGTGTTACATGTAACTACTTAAAACTAGTAGTAAACTAATAAAAAGGCGAATTAAACGAACAGAATCCAACCATCAGTTTCACAAATTGGACGAAAACGGTCATTTGTCAGTGCAAAGCTCCTAGTCCATGAGTCGAGTGCTTTGATGTCTATAATTTGAAACCAATTAATCTGGAGTAACAATGCATATTCTAACCACGTGACTATTTTAAAGCCCAACTATCGACTGAGGACGATATTTATGCGATAAGTGCTGCCCGATTCCCAACTATTAAGACACTGCCTATATTTATTTGTTGCAGTTAGTATTAGAAATAATACTGTAGGTTTATGTTTGTAACTTTATAACCAACGTCTCGGTCTAGTTCAAGTCATCCACTCCCGCCTGGACCCTCGCACTTAATTGAGTTCGGTCAATAAGTTGAGTTAGGGAGTGCAAATAACTTTAGTTAATGACTTTGGTCAAACACCGACCATCGCTCCAGACGGGACAGAATCCGGTCAAAAGCGGTTTAAGAACCACCCTAGAGTCTAGGAACCGCTCTCCAACCGTTCTATCCGATCTAGAACCAGGCACGAACCGCTCTGGATAGCCAGCACTGAATTAACTAACTATCGGACGTATTAGAAACATTTGAAACTATTATAAACACGTCCTGCAACTGTTAACAACACTCCAAACTATTATCAACACTTGCAACTTTAAGCTTCACTTGAAAATATAAGCAACAATTGCAACTATTGACAACATTTGAAACTGTTAGCATAAGGGCCAACTTTATTTGAGAAGACTATAGATACTGATACAGGGTGGATACAAAATCAGGCACCAAATGTAAAGAAACGTAATATACATTATATTATATTATTGTTACATAAGTTTCTAATTCACTAAACGTAATAAATATGACCTATCACACGCAATATAGGTATAAATTGTATAACATCTATATTTTCAGTGCTATAATTTCAACATTTTGTTTCGAAAGCTTGTTCATGAGGGCAAACGAACAATAATTTGTTGTCACGTGACCACAGCTAACCATGTCATAACTGTACTAATAACGCTGAACAAACAATAACATGCTGTACAATATGATACTGACCGCGAGTATATTAAATTTGTATCAAACATAACGACTTAGTCAAAATTACATCCGTGATCATATGAAATGCGTACTCGTTGCCAGCTGTCAATGCAACAATAAATATCACTACAGTCCACAAGTACCAAAACATTATTACGATCAGGCACGAAGGATCTATCTACCAGCAATAGTTACATTCGGTAGAGAAAAAGTAAAACAGCTCCTCAGTAAAGACTGCGGGCATGTTTTCAGAACAAAATCTGGTCATGCATTACATTTTATTGTAAGGATTAAACTAATAACTCGTGATATTTTGTAATACTAATAGTGCAAGATACGATCTACAGCCTACTAATTGATATCTTGATCAGAATCTTTTGTAGTGGTGGTATCAATGGTAGGTTATTAGGCTCAGTACAATGTAGATCTTCTAAATCTGGTGCCAGCTTTTCTACCTGACCACTGTGGAACTAATACGGAGGTGTCGTGTGTGTGTTAGATAAATGCACATGCTTTTTATACATTATAATCCAATTTATATCCATCAGGGTGAAACAAAGAAAATTCATCTTCATTATATTCCATTGTGGACAATCTTTGATCTTACAATATCGTAGGTACAAAAAAGATCATTCGAGACGTTTAATTTTGAGTCAAAATCAAAACTCACTTTGAAAACTGTGCTCATCTGGTGAGCGCCAGGTGGCACAAGATATATGCTCTACAACCAAGTACACTGGAGAATATAGCGAGATCGTGGACCGCGAAATAACCTTTAAAGGATGAGGGGACCTTAGAATTTACTTCCAAATATTCGCGTTTAAGTCCTGTGAAAGTGTGTAGAATCAAAAAATACGCCGGACTGTGAAATCGATAATTCGTGCAATATCACGCCGCGCTCCTAGCTCCTGGCTGATAGCAATTTTGGGCTGTGACGTCACTTATGTGTTAAGGCCAACGTGCGCGCGCACCCTTCGCTCGTGTCAACATTTTGTTCTGTTCTGTTTTAATTACGTCGTGTTACCTTTGGCGTTTGCGAGAGCGGTATCTTTGGTTGCACTGAATTAGTCTAAGTTACGAATAATTCTCTTTGATAATAATAGTTAAATGTTACTCAGAAAGGCTTTCTTGTAGTCATTTGTATCACGTTGTGACACCCACGGTCGTTTCACTAGGTGGATACAGGGGGAGCCGCGCACTTCGTGCGCGGCGGGTCATACAACGTATGACAAGTAGTCATGTAGTAGGTATTTCTATTTATAAATAGCTAAGGTAAGTAGCATCCGCTAACTAAACCACAAACTGCTATTTTGTTTTGACTTGTTTGAAACCCGATATGGACACAATTAAAAAGAATGTATGATGTAGTAGAAGACATTATACTAGCTGGCCCTTGGCGCCTCTAGTCCTATCTGAGTACGCACGTGCGGTTTGACACTGCGCGTGTACCGGCCTTTAGTTGTACACTCATTTATAATTTACCGTTTTAGTTTGCTGTGACTTGAGTGTAAAGCGTAACAAATGTGGATGTGTTCGTCTGCTATGCTTGGTATAATATTGCTTGGTGTAAGTTGCAAATCTTGCTTACGTTATGAGTAGTGTCACACAGTGAGTTAGAACTTAAAAGCTTGGTGCTTGGTGCTTGTCCAACTGGAATGAAGACATGCATTTCATACCTACCCGATCCATTTTTATTAGGACCGTGTTGTGTTGATATGACATGTTGATATATCAACTGTGGTACGAAACAGGGAGTTGCTTAGGTGTTACGTTGGGAGATATAAATATGCATAATTTACATGCCTTTCTGTGTGACTTCAATCTTATTCCAGGCGGTGTATCTCGGCTCATGGTTATCGTAGAGTGATAATTCTTTTTTCAACCGGTCATAAAAAGTCTCCTCTCCTCTGGTTATAGGCTCGTTAGTATCGTAAATTGTTAATGTAGTCTTAATTAGTAATTTAGTCGGCCCGCACGCTCATTTTACCTGTATTTCTATATGCGCGGATCAGAGCAACTCACATAATTGACGTCACAGGTTCAAATTGTTTTGGCTGGATATATCGGCGCGCGAATGAAATACAACTTTGCGGATTTCACTAAAGTGGTTTATACGATTAATGTAATAAAAGGATTTGCACGAGAAAAAACTTTTTCTAAGGTCCCCTCATCCTTTAAAATAGCGCACGTGTGTCGTGTACATCGGCTGATGTACACGATACACGTGCGCTATTTTTACTTCATAGCATGTTCTGATACTAACGAGATCGTTCAATCATGTCCCACTAATTCGTGAAAAAGATTCTCACCAATAATATCTAAATGTGAAATCCCAACGCCTTTATCAACGAGTACAAGCCTAATCCATAACCCGAACCTTTAACCAACCCTATAAACTCTATCATTTCACAACATTTCGGGTAAGGCATCACGAGGTAGGACTGAGATAAGAAGGAAGAAAGCAACACGTTAATAACCGGGTCGTGGTCTTGTCCGCCAACCTGTGACGTCACGGATTCATTAATTACCTGATTACGCTCATTAGGTGAAAATTTAGACCCCAGTTCGTCGATGATCGGCATCTTGTTGATCCAAATTGATTTAATGAAGGAGAAAGCATAATCCCCACTTTGTCTATCGTGATAAACTTTGTGAGGCGACAGAAAAACAAATGCACAAGCAGTTGATGAGTCAATTGAAGTGAAAATCGTTTCATCGCAAAAATGACGAGCTAATGATGCTTAATTCAAATTTCAAAGTTCAAACACTACTTGATAGATTAGGGAGATTAGCACGTCTGAATGAACATTGAACAACTGTCTATAATGATTGCTATACATCTGGCTATATTATCAACGATTTTATTTGGCAAAGCCACGAGAAAGAACATGTTTTGATAACAATCCAATAAAATGGAGGGCTGAGTGCTGACGACATAAGGCTGTGGAGAGTTCAACAAGAGGCCCACATTCCACAAGGGGTGCAAAATCCATGAAAAATTCACTCGTCATTAATTATGTATAGTTTATTAATTAATTATATACAGTTTACTAGTTAATTATGTACAGTTTACTAATTAATCCTGAACAGTTTATTAATTAATTAACACATGTTCTTAAAGCTTATCTTAAGAGTCAATTCAATTTATCTGGTATAGTGGGAAACGTTACTTTCTCAACCGTATTGTATTGGCAGCAATATGTAAATAATGCTGTGTCGGCTACGGACTAACTCTTCGGTAGATACGAACTAACAATGTGTACATTAATTTATTTATCCTCGGTAAAGTTGCGATCTCGACGGTTCAATTTAAGCGAAATATCATTAAACAAAATGTTTCCGATGCACAACATCTTCATCAGTCTCAAATTATTTGTTACATACACATAGTAATGTGGATAATGTATTTTATAAATTTCAACAGTCGAGATCGCAACTACAGCTCTACAGAGGAGAAATAAAAAGTACACTTTGTTAGTTATACGCTATGTGACTCCTAAACTGAGCTCCACTCAACCAGTTAATTATTTAAACGAAGGACCTAAAAAATATGATCTGTCCTACATGAAGACATTCTTCTTGAAGAGAAAACTATCAGCCTTTCAGCCGGATATAATAAAATAAATAACCCTAATCTAAATAATAAGCCTTACCTTACATGAATAAACCTAATAAGCTTTATACCATATCATGCAGACCTGAAATTAAACATCCCACGTGTCCACCTGATCTATATAATATAATAATAAGCTATATATCAGCATTCCTAATGAAATGGTTTTTAGAACATTAGTTGATGAACTAGTGAAGGTAAGCTGATACGATAGTGGTATAATAGTGATAAACCTCAGGTAATAGTGGTATAGTTGGACAAGAAGCTCATGATATTATGATATGCTCATGATAAGAAGCGAGTATGTCCTCATGAAATATAATCAATAACAGGGGCGTTCCCAATTTCCATCTTATCACCGTTCCACCATGTTTATATGTGAAGACTAACGAGCCAAGTGGGAGGAGTTCCAGGAGGTCAGATTAGGTGGTGAAGTGGTTTTTAGAACATAAGCCAATTATTTCGAAGAACATAAGCCAATAATTTTATTAATCACCAACTTATCGATTGTAAATGTATGTTCTAAAAACTATGATGAATATTTTCAGGCTATAAGCTTATAACAGGAATCTAACGTTTGATTCATTTTTGCTAGCTATTTTTTTAACATGACGTGTTCGTGGAATCCAGATCAAGTCAACTCTGGAATGTAAAAAATTCATTACCAAGAAACTTTTAGACGATTGAAATTATATGGCAGAATTATTCTTTGGGAAGTAAACACTAAACAATCCCCAATAAAGTAACGTGAAACGCGCAGATAAACTATATTAAAGTTATATTATATACTAGAAACCCGCTAGTCGAAAGCTTTGTTCGAGGAAATTTTAAAAATCAGTTATGTTTTAATTTCTCTTCATCATACAGTCTGTTATACAGTAGACATAATGGAATTTATTTAACAATGGCGACAGCGTTGTTAGTATTCGGATTCCCAAAACGATACTTTTTACCGCATCAAAAAATACCAATCACAACCAAAGTTATGAATATAAGTCATAGCGTGAGCGTAAATGTGAGCTAGTTTTGAAGTTATGACGTAGCATACAGCATAACAACGCGCGTAGTTAAGATGTTCTTGCTCGCGCACGTGCATTTTTATCGTTGCTACGCAACAGCGCAGTAAACCTTTGCTAAAATAACGCCATTATTCTAACGATTATTTAACCTCACTTCCGACGTTAATTATACAAAATCTAAAGCCTAAATCAAAATTCTAAGAATGCTATAGCCTATTCCTATCCTTTTTCTACAACCCTGCTAAAAATGGCGAGGTTTCAACTCCATTTGCGAGCTGGGTTTGGCTTCACCAGAGGGTCATTTTGAGGTCGATTTTCGGTGTTTTTTCTTCTATGTCCCCGTTGCCGGGGAAATTTCGTCAAGTTTAAAATATAATATAGATATTATAAAGTTTCATTATATAGATTTCATCCCGGATTTGACAGGTGCCCGCGTAATACTTGTTGAGTAATGAGTATCAACACAGAAAAATAGTACGTTATATAACGTATTTTAACACCTGTCAGGGAGGCAAGCCAAGAAGGGCAATTGAAGATGAAAACATTAATTATACCGCTATCCGTGTAATTTACATTAGCTCGCATGATATAATAATATAATTTACATTAGCTTTTTTACATAATATTAATAATAATAATAATTTGCATTAGCGTCCCAGATAATGCAGTAATACCAACTAACACAGGGATGGAGTAATAGAGTAATAGCTCGATAGTGTGCATTCTATCTAGGCTGAGAATAGATATTCATGGATTCTGATGTTTGATCTAGCATTGGTACATACATTTGGTATTGGTGCAGACAAATTATTTTCAGAAATAGGCATAATCTCTTGTGATTATGAATTATGATGAAGATTTAGGCAATGAAGTATGATTATGATTATAATTATAAAAAATAATCATGTTATAATTGCGGTAGAATTAACTGTAGATGTTACTTAAAGTGGTACTGACTTTGATGATTCAAAACGTTACTTAAGTAACTAAACTAACGTATAATCAAGTTTACCAATGACTACTAATTTATATTTGAATTAATATATTTGACATATAATTTAAATTAATATAAGAGTAGAGCCAAATGTTACTTACTTGGTTACAGTGGTTCGTAGTCCAGGTTCCAGTCATCCCTTGTTTCGCCGCAATCTCATTTTGTTGAGCTGCTGCAGAGGTTAATAATTAAATAATAAGGCAATCATTTAATTAATCAAGGTAAATATTTAATTTAAATGTAATTTAAGAGAAATATGTAATTTAAATGCAATCTAGTAATTTGTAATTCAGAGATGATTATGTTGTGGAAGATTCTACAAATATGTTGAAGCAATCATAGAGTTCAGTTGCCAAAAATGCAAGCAATTGTGAATCTATTTTGGATTCACAGTTTCAACCCCAAAAGCTCTAAAGTACAAAAATTAAAAGAAGCCTTTATACAGAAATTATTGTAATGATTAAACTATTAAAGTTTTAAGTTAGCCAATAAAAGTAAAGGAAATGGTTGGTCGTCCGCAAATTCAACAGGGCGAGCATCTAAATATCTACTCGAAATAGCTGACGTGGGAAGGAAGAGACTTATCTTTAGGATAACGAGACAACTCAGACAGTGCTGAGACAAACAAGGATGAAATTCAAGTGATCAATTCTTCCTAAAATTGCCAAATCCTTAAAGTCCAGACCATCTGGCATTTCCTTCTCAACCTCAACAGAAGACTAAATTTTTATTGACATTGTACTGTAATTTTCACTTTCCCACCCACACCTCCCCCACCCTCCATCCCTGACACCACTCAATCACATATAAGCATTGTCCACCACATCACATTCAGCTGACGACGATTAACACATGTTTATTGAAAGCTTCTACAAGTTAAATCATCGTATCTCTTATATGTTTTTAACCCAACTCCACTCAGTAAGTGATCAAGGTTTACTTTTCACTGGAAACTATTGCTGGACGACATTGTCTACGACGAAATTCAAGTGATCAAGGTTTACTTTTCACTGGAAACTATTGCTGGACGACATTGTCTACGACGAAATTCAACTGATCTAGGTTTACTTGTCAAAAGAAAATACTGCTGAACAGCATTTTAAAGGTTGCAGCGAGAAATTGTAAATGCTCGTACAAAATATAATGTGGAAATGGCGTAATTTACTCCAACCGATCAGCTTACAATTGCAACAGCGACCAGTAAAATTCGTGGATCACGATGACTGTCATTTGCAGAATCCTATTTGTGTATACAACCTACAAGCTTTTAAGTTCATTTAATTATTTAACCAAAAATTCAGTGCAGGGTTCTGCAGAAATACAGTGTAGTTATGTTGACCCGCTCCTAGTCCTACTAAAAGGAGCTAAATAATAGGAGCTAGTGTCAAGCAGAAATACTGCAAAATATGAATAAGGTAACTTGAGGCTTCGTTTAGCACTAAACATATGTAAATCAAAATAAATATCGTGTGATAACAAAAGAATATAAAATAATACTGGACCCCTTGATAGGATTATATTATTAGTTGTAATAATCAGGAGGAAACCGACACAAGCGAATAAATAAGAGTGGAGTAGTACCAAGTGTTGTAATTATGGGTACAAGAGATTTAGGCGACCTGTTATTGGTCACTAAAATAGGTTTAGGCACGCTCTTATTGTTCACTAGCCCCAAAACAGCAACATCTAGACAGCTCTACGAGCGAAGAGCCTGTACGTCTGTATGTCTGTACGTGTTACAGTTAACTGCAGAGTAACATGACGTGTAGCCTGTAGGTATAGAGAGTGTGGCCAGGTAGTACTCGTTGTAAAATACGAGTGAGGGCTGGTGTTTAACCTTCAATCTGAACCATCACGTTTCTTCTTGGATGCAAATTTACATTTTGTCATGATGATGAATGTTAACGTGCAGTGTTGAATATTTAAATTATCATTAAAAAGGACAAAAGAAAGTGAAAATCATAGAAACATCAGAATACTAATTATATGTAACAAACAATACCCAGAGAGAGAAAGAAAGAGAGAGAGAGAGAGAGAGAGAGAGAGAGAGAGAGAGAGAGAGAGACTGAACACACAAAGATGTACAAATGTCAACTTTACCTACACCTTATACTAACACAATATCCTGCCACAGAACACGACATAATAAACATTGTGCACAGTAACACAAGTTGTTGGGGGTGTCAGGGAGGGGGTTCCACAATTTTCACTATGTTGGTGAGAGTAGCAGCGGTGCAACAATATACATTATAAATAATATAAACTAACTGACCCAAATAATAAAACACTATAATAATACACTATTTTGGAGAGTAACAGTGTCCCTCTTCCCATTCCGAAACCAAAACTAGAGTTACACAGAGCTAACACATCTGCAATGAAGAGAGAGCACAATGCTGCTAGCGCTAATATATATAATGGGAGGCAAGCTTTACAAGTATAGTTTCAGCTTAACTTTCAGTAGTCAGGGTAAGGGTTTGTGATTAGATAAACACATCTCACCACTTCGACACACTGTCATTTGTTATTGTACGTTGGTGAGGCTGAAGGTGAGATCAATGTAGGTCTAAACGGTGCAACAGACCGATTAGAAATTAAATGCTCTCAGCGGGGAATTGTCCAAGATTTGTCGACCGACTGATAAAAAATAGGACAAAATGTTCAGTATTTAAAGTACGATTTATATGATTAAGCGCACTAAAAGTTTAATAAAACGCAGGAGAAAAGCACTTTCGCAATTCACAGTGCACACAGTTAGAAAAGCAATCCACAATCTCACAGTTATGACTAATCCTGGAGTTGCAGGGAAGTTAGAGGGTGCGGTGTAGGTGATATATACTTGCTGAACTAATATGCTGATTGAACCGGCCCTGAACCTAGTGTTGCCCACTGTAAAGTGTTAAGCACCTTTGAGGAGACTACTTCATCTCATAAGTGCACCATAATATCTCGATATATTTTCTAAATACACGATATATGAACTGCACGATATATCGTGTAGTTCATATATCGTGTATATATATGTTAACTTTCATAGTACACTATATATAAAAACTACCATAGTCAATTACTATAAACTTTACTAAACTCCACACTGCATCACTGCGTTAACAACATCAGGGGTACACGTAACAATTAGTTTTAGTTTTGGCGACCCCTACAGTTACAAGTTTGTGTACGTCAACAAAAGAAACAAAACACTGGAAAGTGCGAGAAATCCTAATTATGATAAATATTTGTAATTATTTTAGGCGTCAAACCGGTCCCCTTTATTCAGCACCAGCGGAATTTCGGCAAAATGACACACACTGTTTGGGAGGTGTCATCTTGCTGCAATTCCGTGAGACAATCTGATTCGCCAGGGATGGAATCAGGAAAGTGATGCTAAATGGGCTGCTAATAGGAGCGACTAAAATATCAGGCAATTGAGGACATGATAAAGAAGGAACAAATATACCCAAATTACCCATTACTGGTCAATTACTGGTCAATTACTCAATTAATTTGGACACTCCTCTGACAAGTCATGCAATAAAGCATCATTAGTGATAAGTGATGACACAGCTGTACGGGTCACTACGGGCAATACCACCAGATTGTCACAGTGTGCCTGGAGTCTCTATTCTATTGCGTCTTTTAACCAATCAGAGTGGATGGTAGGAGTCACATGATTGTTGCTGTTGAGGATTAGGTTCTAGTCAGTTATTGTCGCAGTGAAGAATGCCAAGCATTTAAGTTTTAAACTGCTAACTTAAGGTCATCCGGGTTGAAGAAAACATCCTAATTCCTAGTTAGTCGTGCTTTGTACACAAAGATAGGAAATGAGGAGAAGAGGGAAGAAATAGAAATTAGGCGAACACGACCACGAAGTTAAAGTTCTGTACCGAAATTTGAAGGCCGAAGAGGAGATCTGTCTACCAAGAAACTGCAGTAAATTGACAACTATAGTAAAACATGAGTCCTAATTACCATCTTCATCGGCAATAAAATTTGAAAACTGTATAATAATAAAGAACAATTATAATAGCTGAGCATCATTCTAACCACATTGGAGTCAGACAATCAATATTACACCTGTTCTAAAATTTGCAATGAGGAAACATTTGGAATGTAAGAAGTCGTTCGTCGAAGAAGGTTATCATAATAATATGATAATAACAAATGTTTCGAATGTATCAAATTGTTTTTTTCGATAAAATAATGTTTATGCCATGACTGCTTTATCATTTGCAATTAACACGTTTCAAACTGAGCATGGTTATAATGCTATTAATCGTGGACCTTTTTCGTTGACAAGGAATGCAATTTTGACAACAGGTCCCCAGTCTGATCATCATTTTTCCTGTTCTGCACGGTTAGAATTATGCACGTCTCGGTAGATAATTTCGTGCACATCAAAACCGTGTGAACAGTAAGATGGATGTGATGTAAAACTGGATGGAAATAATATGATGTATATTGTATACCATTACTCAAATAAACGGAGCTAGGAATGCCGTAAAGAATACAACAGGACGTGTGGAAATAATCGCAATGGCAACGGAGTAATTTTAAGGGTTTTGTATTTAAATTAGTTGGGGTATTTGTGTCACCTCCCCATCAGTGAAGTAAAGGCTTAACAAAGGGCACATTCAGAGGGGGTGAGGTGCGCTTTCTCCAGAATTTTAGGCCTTTTTTAAACGAAAAATCGTTCGATTTAGCAAACCAAATGTATCATTTCCTGACTAACTCAACATTCAATTTAACTTGGTCAAGTCTATGAAAAATAAAAATCGATTGTTTATCGAAATTTTCACTAGGAATATTTTACATGCCGTAAAGAGCTCAACAAGTCTGGAAGATTTTCGCAATGGCAACATTTTTGCACTACTAACGAAGCAATATCTATTTTATAGGACTCTTTTTATGGGTTTCTAAAGTTTATTTAGGTGAAAAAACTTTTAGTTCTTGAGGTGCTAACCTGAGAAACCTTGACAATGAGAATATTTACAAATCGGACAATTGAGGGAGTGACAGTGAACTTTGTTACCAGTCATTATCTACCCGGATTTTTTGAGAACTAGCTCCTCGAATTTAAAGAAAGTCTGTATCGCGACCGGTAGCAGACAAAAAGTGAATTGTTTAAATACCTCACGTTATCGCAAGCGTGGGGCGATGACAGTCAACGAACCTGTGAAATTAAAAGCTTATGTCTAAGTGCACTACGCACTCTTGGTAACTGAAATCTGACGAAAGCTTTGTCCACCAATTGGTTCATTATTACAGTGCTCTAAAATGAATTTGGCACCTGAATGCTGAAAACATCATATACTAATTTTATATATAATTGTATTCTTCTGAGGGCTGCTGGATGGTGTCCCTGGCTAGAAGCCAATTTAATATGAGCACTGGTATATTATGCTGGTAATATTTCATTATTCTCCTAAAACAATACCCACACAACACAAACCATCAATCGTCACGGGCTAACCGAACAATGTTCATCAAAACAAAAATAGCAAACACGTGGTTAATCGAGTGAAAGAGAGAGAGAGAGGGAGGGGGACGGGGCATTGTAAGATGAACATCACAAAAAGTTAATACCAATCCATAGAGAGAGAAAGAGTGAGAGAGAGAGGGAGAGAGAGGGTGACGTTGCGACCTGGGAGACAAGTGGAGCGCTTGTGTTTAATCTATTGCCACTTTAAGGGTCCAGGGTGGTGGATACTTTGATTAGTCTGATTGAACTGACACCCACCTACCACACTCTCACTCTTAATACACCTACTTTAACAGATGAAACTATCTTAGATCTGGCTCAGTTCCTTATATGCAGCCAAAAGTTATAAAACACGGTGAAAAATACTAAAGTTTACCGTCTGTTTCATTAAGAGTGAGCCTGGTGATGTATGGGTCTAAGATATCCTACGGTATAACAGTATTACTCGATATTGTGTACTGTGTATGATCATCACTGATATTTTCAATATTAGCCGGTCAGGGTGTGTCTAATTGGACGCTTAGTTCAGAACGTCCAAATACAGTGCGAAAGTTCACGAGTACGTGCCCTGTTAATTAATGAAATACCACAGGTATCAGATCAGATCTCAGCTTTGAGAGTCAGACCTTGGAATTTAAATTTCAGATCTAAAATATCTCGGATATCACATTCCACATGCTATATTTCAGGTCTGAAATATCTGGTAAACACTAAAGATATACCCTAAGGGCTAAGTTAGGATCTGTATTGAAAGCTGAAAATAACTCGATTTGAAGACTAATAGTTAAACTGTTAAATATATCCAGTATGCACTGAATGAAGGCATATATGTATGTAATTATTATATATAATTACATGGGGACGAACGAAATTATTTAAGGTCCTACGGTAGACTTTTAGATGCTTAATGCTTCTTGATACAATAGACTATTGACTATGGCTATAAATAGTGTATAATTATTAAATATAATTCAAATTTAAGTACTAACGTACTAAAGTACTGCAACTCAGTCACATACTATTATTTGATCGGACATAGCGTGACCGAAAATAAATTTGAACGTACATTAAAATAAACGTTAGGGCCTCCATCGTCCAATTAATGTCCGTTGAAGTTATGATTGAAGTAGCAAACAGAAAATAATTGTTTTCAGAAAGCAGTTGTTCTAGAGAACAGACCACAGAACTATTAACTTCCATATACCTGTATATCTTATTTTGGGGTACAAAAAGACACTTGCGGTCACAGTTTTACAAATCTCAGAATTAGGCTAATTCTCGTGGTGACGTACAACACCTCGTTAACCCAATCGCAATGTCTGGAAAACTGCAAATTTTCACATGCCCAACACCTATTTTTCTTAAAGAGTTGTGCAAGATGACAATACGTAGAGGTCGCAGAATTATGAGTATTACCAGATCATGGTGGAACTAATTTGATCTACCATATCACGGCAAGCCTTATGAATTAGCCTTTACTCGTTTATATTTTGGATCTGTTGAACTCAGTAAAATACTTCGTTTAAAAGCCACCTGGTGAGCGCTAAAAAGACTCATGATATGAGATGATCTGGTCAGACCATACAAAACCATCCAAGCGAATAATTTATAATACTCGGCTCTGGATAGATCATTGTTGGATGGGTGCGGTTTTTAACTGAAACCAATGCTGTCAGAAATAGATTTCTAAATTTAAATCTGCATAAAAATTAAGCTTAAAATTAGTCAAATTTTCCACATGGCTTAATCACTAACTAGCGGTAGTCTTTTCTGTCTAGATGAAAAATTGTATCATTGCTTATCATTGTCAAAATCATTTGATTTTAGCGCATCCGATAGCAATAAGTTGAAAACACAATAAATTAATCTGTGATGGTAGGCAAACTAAAAGTAATGGAGTCTATTTGGGTGCCAAAGTGTAAATAGACACTAGACAGCTAATCCTAGGCTAATGTCTAGCATTGTGTCTAGTTAAGTAGAGTAGTTAATGAGGTGGTTATAGAATCTCATATAGCAGATACATATTGGTGAAGCTAAATATAAAATACAGCCATAATTATCAAGTAAACTAATAAACTTGGCGCTTTACTAATTCTGTAAGTGTATAATATTACTAATCCAGAGACAAATATCTGAATGGTATCCAAGCTTAAAGTCTATTTGGGAACCCTCATTTAAATTGCCCTAACTTAAATAGACAGCTAGTCTCCAGCCCAAGTCTAGCCGGACCGAGGAACTACAGTGAGGAGGTAAATACTAAATTTATAAAATATTATATGTACCAGCTACATAGTGATATTGAGTAACTAACCTTATGATGTACCGTAATGATTATTAAGTAAAGTTATAAATATGTCGCATCACTAATCCAAGTCCTGTACAAAATTACTAATGCAAAGATTTATGAATAGTACATAATATTTACCTTGGGGCGGAAAAATTCTATTCATTCGTTGCGGGTAGTCGGAGTAAAGAGTCGGGCAGACATCAACACTTTAAGTTATGAGACATTTATTTTCCGTTAATCAGATTACAAGATAAAGTTATATACCAACTTATTAAAACTAATATTTTGTTAATGAGATAATTTGTAGGTCTATCAACTTATCTTACATAATATCTGTCATGTGTTGATGTCAGTCATCCCTGAGTCACTCGCGCCAGAGAAAACACATACCATACATTTAACAAATATTAAATAAATGCCAGTGTAAGGACAGGGTGCTAAGGAAAATGACAGTAGGAACCCTAATAAAATGGAACTTGCAGCTGTTATATGGTAGTTAATGGCAACATGTCTGTTATATGGGCCCATACAACAGACATGGTGCCATTAACTACCATATAAATCAAGATTTAATGGCAACTGTTGAATGCTGCCGGCCAGAATTGGCAGAACAGTACCTTAGTCGACTGAGATCACGGCAGAATGGATAATTATTAATTATTTAATTACTAGTGTTAACAATATTTACAAGTGTTTTTAATTACTCTCCTTGTTCTGTTATGATCTGTTACATTTGTGACACTGAGTACAAATGTAGCACCATGCTACAGACAGCAATATTAACAGTCAGATCGTAATTATGTCAGCTTTAATAAATTTAAAATTAAAACATTTGTCGAGATAATTAATTAAAAATAAACAATTTGGTTTATAGCGCGAATAATGTTTGGTACATAACTTTGTCCTAAGATAAACGCTTTAAGACATAACTCATAATTAAAAGCTCAAACAACCAAATTTGTAACATGTCCAGCTGCGTTAAAATGATATACGGGTGCCTACTAGTTAACTAGTACTACGACAGCTACGACTGTACGTGACACCTCACGTAAATAAGAGCTACAACATTTGTCCAAAGTGGTTAAACGGACTCTCAGACTCTGTGATGACGCAAAAAAAACGTTTAGTAGACTTCACACTGCACGTGCAGCGTGTTTCAGGATTGTTAGACCGATGTTTATGGAATTATTCATCAATTTGGTAACCCTAAAATTGGTACGAAGTCTTCCTTAAAGACTGTTAAACAAGCGTGAAACGCTAAACTGAGAAGGGTTAAATGGATTTATCTTATAACTTGGAGTAATGGTGTAACGGGGTTAACTGTCGTACGTGCCGCGCGCCGTAGATTAATCCAATTAAATGAGGCGAGGCCGAGAAAGTGATCACGGCATGGCAGTTACTGTGAAAATGAAGTCAGCCGTGCAATAACTGGCGTAACAGTACTATAAATATAATCGTAAATAAATCGCAAAAAACAACTTTGTAAGAATAACCTTAGAGCTGTTAAAGGTGGTCACAGAATAATTGTTTCTGAAAACACCCCCTTGTTAAATAGTAGTTAAACAGGTCGTATGTTTTAACAAATCAGTGTGAAGCTTAAGACAGGCTCAGTCAAATTGAAGTCTAAAGAAAAGTTAAAGAGAGTCAAGTATCAAGCTACATAATAAATATTAACAGAGGCCTCACAAAAGTCACACCAAATATTTAAGCAAACTCTAAAAACAGCCAACAACACTACAACAGCTGCCAAATATACCCGTACCAAGATTGCACACTAAAGAACGTGACTCTACAAAACGTCTGCACAACAGTGCTCGGGGACGGTTCAGAGTCCTGTACTTCGACACCTTCCTTCTGTGTCAGGGACTGTGCCACAGGCGCTTTACTGAGCTTTCTGAGCTTTCAGGGAGCAGCACGTACACGACAAAGAAGGTACATAATATGTGGTCTATTGTTTAACACGACCCATATCCCTAGACCGGCTAGGGTAAGTGTGAAGCGTGAAGGAAACACTCCCTTCGTGCTTTGTGCAACTTCGTACTCTTTACTTTAACTTTAATGCAAATTATCTGTCCGCAGTTATGGAATTTATTCAACTTTAATCAACCATAAAGTTGAAACTACAATCTTGGCATAAACTACAGAACTATGTAAAGATACAAAGGCTCGAGGTATGAACGATCTAACACATATACAGTACAATGCAAGGATACAGTGCTGTTTGATAACAGAAGTACGTGCGTTATAAGACCTGGTGTATAAGAGGAACAATCTAACCTTTAGTCTCCACTACAAGTCTACAGCATATTGATAAGGCAAGATGTCTCTGTCGGTCTCATGACTCTCACGGATTTGCCAATAGTTAGAAAGACAATAGAAAACTGGTACTGTAAGTGAGGAGAAGTGTGTAAAGCAGTCTAATGATCTTTTGATACAGTGCAGTGAGCTCGTGACTGTTCGTACGTGCATTATATTAAGTCGTAGTAGTAGCAGTCGCAGTCGCACTAAAAGTAGTCGCCATTATATGACATGACAGAATATGCACTGCAGGAATCAGGATCCAGCCTGATCCGCACTTAGCTTAATGAATACCCGGCATTGTTCCTGGACACGTTTATTTGTAACAGTAATTCCAGGCCCCGGTAAGAACTGTGCCCCTAGTTTAGCAGTGGGAAGCACGTTTACTTACAGCTATTGTGTACATGATAATTCTGCAACCACCGTGCAACTAAATGGTGCCTAGTTACCCAGCATGGCAGCATCGTCCCGGAGGAGGGCAAAATTAGGTTTTGCATGCTTTTGTAACAAAATTCATCAGCCCAGTAAGGATGGTGCCCCTGGTTTAATAGCGGCAGCACGTTTAAACATTACTATTGTGTCCAAATAACCCTACTTTAGAGTGAGGATTTCACCTAATCCCCTATGTGCTGACCTTATAATGTGAAGACTGCCCAGTCTCCATCGTACCACCACGGAAAGCTTATCGCTAAAAGCTCGAAACGACAATATAACTATCCTAAAACCACACGGAATTTAAACGCAGTATTTTCGCGACTGTGGTGTAAGTGGTATCTGGAGACAGAGCGGAGCACCGGGGAGCCCATTACATGATAATCCAAAGCTAGCACCCTGGGCACCCAAGTCAATTCTCTTAGAACACCTACGTGAACCGCGAGTAATGCCAGCAAATATAAATGACAGGGAAGGCGTTATGAGCCTAATTTCACCGCTAGTCCAGATGAAATATAGTGAATTGTTTTGTCGGCTTAAGCAGTGACTCCATTCAGGCTAAATGTTGAATGTTGTGGTATTGAAACTCTTCATAACCAGACGGAAAGGAGATTAAACATAGACCGATATCCCACATAAACAATGCAGAAAATTCCAATGTAATTTGGGCATGACAACCATTCTTTTGTCGACTTAATCAGTGGTCAGATGCCCGGGAGACGTGGGATTGTTCGGGGTGAATAGGTCCGGGTATAAAAAGGAAACGTATTACTTGGCCACGCTCTATTGGGTATTTCGTAAGTGTCTATTATTATATATGGCTGATATATTATTACAATAGCATTATAGTTATTGTTAAATTATTGGCTCAAGTTAACTTACTGGCTCAAAAGCCCAAATAAAATGAGCGATCAGACATATTTTATACGGATGAATGATACCCCATAAAATATAAAAACAACAAAGAGGTTTTGTTTAACTGGGTCCCACCTGGCATAAACTGACGGCAAATAGGTAAAATTTAGACCTGATAATAGCCAGTTAATAGCCGGTCGGCATTGTACCTATTTGCCTAAACTGGCCTCCCAGCCCTATTACGCTCTCTCCCCACTCTCCCTGCATGACTGATGACTACCTTGAGAGGAAGCGACGTAAAGTTCCTTTCTAGTAATCGGAAAAGATCTCTTCATTACCCAAGGGCCAAGAAGTAAGCAAGTAGCAGTCAATAAGGTCATAAAGTTACCAGATGACCCACAATTTGAGGCAATGGAGTACATGCACTTTTAAAGAATGCTTGGTGTGCTACGAAAACATCTCTAGTGCAATAAAGTAAATATAGAGGAACTATCCCACAGCATTGTTTTTTGATATATTTGATATTGTTAATTAGTGAGAACCCGTAGGAAATATAGTGACACGTGCACAATAATGAACAGATAATACAACCTGCATGATATCATCTTCACTATCCCGGATATCTTATATAATGGTTCACAAACACTTTTTACAAGCCAAGGTGTCCATTGCATACCATGCTATTGAATTAAGATGCATAGTGACCAATAAAAAGCAAGAATGATTGTCTCGTGTAAAAACTAAAAACAAATATGGCTCAATATGTGCCCACCGTTCTGATTGAACTGTTTTACGTAGGCATGCAATTGCAATCCGAATTATATTAAATAATGGAAGGTACTCAATCTCTGAGAGTTAATAAAACGATAACATTAACCTCAATGGCTAAATAGTCAATAGTCGTAATATGCAACGGGTCATGTTTTAGGGTGTCATGATCGGTCACATTGGTGATGTAAGAGAGTAGAACAGGGGTCTAGACAGTAGTCTAGAACAGGGGTCTAGACAGTAGTCTAGAACAGGGGCCTTCCTGAAACGGATTAACTTAACGATGTGAGAATAAAACTCTATTCTTCAACTGAGATAATGGAGTTTCAGTTCACAAAACTATCATGTGAAAAACTATCATGAATTAAGATGCAGTTGAAACTAATATTGATTCCAAAGAATAGAATATAAGGGTGGATCAGACAAAACTGATAATTTCCATTTTAGTCTTGTTTGATAACGGAGCAATCAAAATCAGTTCTGTTAAAACTGAGATGCAGTATGATCGAATAATTTAGCTAAACAAGCCTAAATTCTAAACCAAGATTATATTTTGAGCCGAAGCTGACTGATTTACATAATTCACATTTTTTGCGATTTTCTACATGGTTTTTACCTCTACATAAAACTACATAAATTATTTATTACCACCGAATGAACAAAACCTTCAAATGTAGTAGTCCAGGATGGTCAAATTTATGAATTATAGGTCTAGAAAGTGTGCAAACTTAAATCTAATAAAATCACGAATTTTGGGTTTATTCGACATTCAAATTCAGCACCATCCTTTTTTTGGCTTGGCATTGTTCCTACGGACACCGTATTATTAGGGTTGCAAGAACCTCTGAGCATAAGAAAAGCTCAATAATAATATAGGCCTCAAATTTGTGGTTTTGGTGGTGCCGGATCTGAAAAAAGATTCCACAGTGTAATTTGATGGTATACTGTATACCGTATACATTCCGTATACATTCTACATACCGTATACATTCTAGACACTATGAGTATGAGACACTGTGTGTGAGTTTCAAGCATATTGGAACTTGTTTGGACCAAAGATCAGTTATTTTACAGCTATTTTACCTCATCGAGAGTGACCATCTAGACAAAGATGTACTATGTACAAAATAAGTCAGAGAATGTGAAAAGCGGATATAAAATGAGCAAATTATGAGCAATTGATAATGATCAGCTTTCTCCGGCCACCCTGTATAATGGCATACCGACTACAATTATTGTAGTACAATAGAAAATTATCCATCAATTCCCAGATTTGCAACACATTAAGCAACACAAACGTTCGATGAAATCAAATTTATCGTAAAACAAAAGTTAAATGAGCTGACAACAAAGATTTACCTCCAGATTTAGACACGCAAACAGAAGCGAATGTGGTTGACAAACGTGAGCTGCACTGGATTAGATCTACAAAATATTTGGGATAATTTAACATCATTAGTAAGACAAACTTGACGTAAACGTGACACGAAAATTAAATATTTCGCCGTTGACTTTTGGAATTGTCTCATTATCATGGAGCAGGCAAAATTAACAAAACACACAGCTTACTAGGAGAGCAAGCCACAAAGTATTGAATTCTATTGAAAATATCAGATAAACGGCACCTTCGGCCCATGATAAAGCAGTTTCAGTTCCGAAAACATATGAAAAATATCCACTAATTAGATACTAATATTGCTTCCAAGGAATGAAGCTGCTCAAAATAATTCCAAAGCTAAAGAATGCAATGCAAATTCTACAGGTAAGAGCGAACGAACAGTGGTGAAAGTGCACGTGCATGTTTGGTGAAGTTTCGCGATTTTATGGCTTACTATTGCACGCTCTCCACCGTCAAGTCAAATGTTTCTCTGGAAAACAAATTGAGTTATAATTCTTTAATTAATGTATTATGTTGTATTATGTTGATCAGGTACACAAGCAGACACGGGCCTGGATATTTGTTTTATGGGTATTTCTAGCTATGAACTTTTAAAGAGATTGGCGAATACAAGGTATGAATTAGAAATCTAGTCTTGATACTCATACTGCAAATGGAACGTGGGGGGAGATCATACACTTAGTACCGTACGTGACGTTGAGGGGGTGGGTCATATTTTCTTCCAAAACACAGTTAGTACATGGTACGTATCCCAGAAACAGTTAGTACATGGTACGAAGGGGGGTGTCCAACCCCAAAAAACCCATTTTACCTCAGTTTTTTTGTGGGTGTCTTAAAAACAGTTAGTACCGCGTGGGTGGGTCTTTTGACAAAATTCCAAAATTACACTTAGTCGACGTCACGTACAGAACTTAGTACCTTATCCCCCCCCCCCCCCCCCCCCCCCCTGGTAGGGACTAGTGTGAGTTTTTAAAATTTTAGTGTTTATTACTTTATTAGGAATCATCACGGCTCTCGACAGAGAAACTACGAAATACGAATCTTAGTAAAAGGCCAATGAGTGACGAAACGTCGATTATTTTGCATTTAGTTTTCACCAGTCATTTGTCTTCACTTTGTCTGTAGAGAGCCATGATGCTCCCTACTAAACACTCCAATCTCAAACTTATCAGCGACGAGAAAAAAAAAACAATTAAATACGAACACCAGTAAATAAGTCTAGCTTGAAAAACAACTCCCATCATTACCGGAGCAGTCTCCTCTGAAATCGACCAAATTAACCAATTACTACATCACTTAGAATACTTATAGCTGCAACATTAGGCTACAATTTACGAGCGTTAACAACATATCAAGCTATTATACTGGGAAAACTAATGTAATAATCAATTTTCAGTCCTTGTAAACATCTTTATAAGTAAAGATTGGTTGTAGTGACCACGAAAAAATGTAACCGTTTTTATATTTCGTGCAAAAATGTGTCCCATGGTGATGGTTGGTATCTCTGAATGTTGAGTCTCTTCTTTTATTTAATACAGACACTAGGGCACTAAGCAAACTGCTAGTGTACGACGAGTCATAGTTGTGCACTAGACTATTCAATATTCATTGATTCAAGAAGCCTCTTCACCCAAACAGATAAAGTTAAAGGGTAACATCCTTTACATTACCTCTTTCAATGAAAACAAGAAACGTATGATAAGATTTTACTTCGGCCGTTGAATTTGGTCCTATGACAATAACCATGTACGAACATTTGTGTTTCCACGAACACATAATATTATTACATAATAATGACTGCCCAGACAAGGTTAATAGTAAATAGTCAAAACCAGAACTTTCGGGAAAAATGTAAAATTGAATACTGACATTTATCTTACGAAAAATCCATTTATCTTTACATACTATCTCAGACGTTAATGATAAATTATTAACATAACTGCAACTCTAACCATAATTTTCAGGAGATCTGGTACGAAAGCGCAGCCATTTGACCGTTACGGTGCAAATCCCAGTGAAGCGGAAAAGATCTGAGTGGCTAGCATCGAAGATAATGAAATCGTACCCGGATCTTGTTGGATTAAATTAATTTAACAGTTAACTACTAAGTAAGTAGTCCGGAACAAATGACATGGTCGACTAGCCGATGGTTTTAGTTATGAGGAATATAAAATATAAGTTTTACGAAGTCAGACAGTACGAGTGGGATACTTATGTTAGACTGGGTCAGGTACTTCGTCGAAATCTAATCGTAAAGGTAAGATGTCTGGAGGTGAGGGCTTAGTTGGGGACGATGATAGATTCAGGTGCACCAGAGATTATAGTAAATAGTTCCTTATTTGGTACTAGTGACCTGAATGTCATGGACCATAACAAATGCACGATCATCTCGAAATGAGCCTCACAGTATGGAGTGCTAGTATAAAAGAAGTAACAAAGGAAGCAACTTCAAAGAGTATGACCGCCCCTTACCAAACGTAGCATCAGTAATAAAATAACTATTACGAAGTTATAGAACAAGGAAAATAATTAAAATAAGTAAACAAATTAGCATAGTAGTGGTAACAACATAGTAGTGGTAACAATACACTAACTTACTAACAAAGAGTTAAACCGCCGACTATCTCTAAGATATGTGCCGACTAGTGACAGCGAATTAAAGACTTTAACGTGTGAACAATGGCGAAATTAGCCAAGTTAGTCCAATGGGGTGCTAATATAGACAATGGGTATTGATTATGGTATGGTTACTGGAGCCGTGGATGCGTTGTATTTGGACAAGAAATGCTAAATGATTATTTAAAAAGAAAATCTGTAACACGGGGATATAGATGGGGATTGAGACATAGGTATTATGAAGTATGTGCATATCATTCATATCACATCTATTTAACTTGAGAGAGTTCCTTAATCGACAAGGCTGAAAAGCAACAAATTTGAAACACCATCCTGGATTTACTAAAACATATTACCCATTATAAACCAACTCGATAGCCCAAACTATGCTAGTTTGATGCAGTTTTCACATATTAAGTTGTGACGATTTAGAATAACTCAAAATTGACAGTTTGACCAGAAAATAATGCAACAATGTTACTAAAAGGAAATGAACCATATGATATACATTCCTCACCAAGCTGCTTGATCAAAAGCAACATTACTGAGACAATAGAAGTCATTACAAAGAAGGAACATATCATTTCAATGTCGTCATGCTACATGTTAATGAAACAGGTTTGGCAGTAGACCAACTTCCCCTGCAACCTGCATGGAGGTATAATCACAAGACCCATCATCAAACATTCTTCATCAACTACGCGTCACTCTATCTGACAGAGGTTCACTGTTTCAACGTTTAAAGATAGATATATATGACGAAGAGTGATGAGGGGGAGACCTAATGAGTAATGACAAAGCGAGCGTCTAATCTTCAAATAATAGGTTTATCTTATTGAAACAAATGATTTGAAGCCGCTGGCGCCAAGGTTATAGTTCTTTGACTGGTGCTATCGAAGGATGAAAAACTGATGATTCGATTATAAAGTGGTATAATCCATATTCCTGATGATAGCATCTTCCAGTACTAAGGAGTAAGGATGCGTTTGTTGAATCTAATGAACCGTCTTTCAGATTATAGCGCCTAATGAACAGCGTTTAGTTATTTGTCTCATAAATTGATACAAATTGCTACACTAAACCTTAGTTATAGGCAATCAAAAGGAACTTATTATTCAATATAGATTGTAAATGATGTCTATGCACGATGTCTACTGTTTCTAATACAGGCTGGGGAGCAATCCATGAAGCAATTATGCTTCAATGGTCACAGATGGCATCACGACTAATGATGCTTTCCCTTCAGAACATTTTACAATTTATTAGCGGTAGCCAAGTCTGTGGATCAATGAAACTATTTATTAGATATTCGTTAATTTTATTTATTTCTTTAAGTTTACCCTACAGAACAATTGAACGACTGTAACCAAGTCTGCGAATTAATGGGTCTATTTATTAAATATTCGTTATTCTAAGTAATTAAACTTTCGGTTCTTTTGCGATAGTCAAAACGCGACAACTAGCGCTGGATGGCGACAACTAGCGCTGGATAGCGACAATTATCGAACATATATATTTTGCGCTGGCCAACGTTATCCAGCGCTGGATAGCGACAACTAGCGCTGGATGGCGACAACTAGCGCTAGTTGTCGCGTTTTGACTATCGCAAAAGAACCAAACTGTCGTATACCAACCAATCTTCCAGTAAACCTAATCGAAAATAGAAAAACAGCGAATAGAAACTACGAGGTGATTTTATTTATTCTTGAATCAGAACCAATCAACGATTAACAAATTGTAAAATGGACGTGACTGCAGATTTCACATTTATATTCTATAGTTGTCTCCTACCGCAAAAAGCTGCCAACTTTTTACCAACTTTACCAGCCAAGCAAGTACAATACATACTATGAGTATGAATACTGACAACATATTTCTAACCAACATCAACAAAATAGTACACAAACAGTAGTACAACAGCTATGAATGGAATTTAGATGCTTCACATGAAACATTGGAAGCATCTTTAGCCAATCAGCGGGGGGGGGGGGGGGGGGGCCAATGACTACCAATGGAGACTTTTGGGGACTAATGGGGACTAAAAATCATGGGGACTAGAGGTCAACTCGTTGACGTAATTCACCATTTTTCCCCATAAGTCCCCAGAATTTTTGACAGTCATTTATGGTTTTCAAGTTAGTTAGGTACTCTAACAGCCCTCAAGTAGCTCCCAAGAAGTCAGGAATGTCCAGTGACCATTTATAAATATTCTAGACTTCAGTCTTGAGAAGTTTACGATCTGGTCTGGAGAAGCCAGATTTTTTGAAATCTAAATGGGGACTAATGGAGACTTTTGGGGACTAATGGGGACTAAAAATGGGGACTCGGGGTAAAATCGTTGACGTAATTCCCCAAGTCCCCAAAAGTAGTCATTGGCCCCCCCCCCAATCAGCTCAATAACTCTCAATCTAAACAAATAAATAAAATAAAGGACGTTTTTTTTGTAGCTATTACGCCGGTGCACAGGGATATATAACACATAACTAACAAATAGCTAAGACAGATGAATAAACACATTGGACAGTGTGGCTGGTATACACTATGCAGTGTTATGTGTTAGAATGACTCACTATAATGGCACAGTGTTTAGTGACTTTATAGTAGTTAAAATGAGTCATTACTATAATTATGAGACTTTTAGGCTAATTATGTTGAATTGTGAATATTCAAAGTTACAATTCTTTCCTCCCATTTTGTTGATGTTTGGCATTCCTTCCCCCTATGACAATTCATTGTGGTAAATTGGTACCGCAAAAATAGCTTGACAAACACTGATAAATTGACTTCAGAACGTTCGGGACGTGCACTCCAAATCTGACTAACTAGGTCGAAACTTCAAAGCAATATCCCACTACAAGTCATAACAATTATGACAGTTGAACAGTTGAAGCCGGCTAATTCACTAATTGCTTCCTGGATAAGATTGTAACAATTGTTCAATTGGACCAGGATCAAGGAGTGTCTAACGAGAACAGTTGTTTCTTTTGTGGTTAGATTGAAATGGTAGAGGTACAAATCGTAACAAATACAATAAGGACGGATAACTAAATTATCACGAGTTGCAGTAAAATCCCAATTTGCTGTACCCCGATTTACCGTAAACCCTGATCGGCTATCTGATACATTTTTCGCCGAAGGTTTAACAATATACTCAACTTAAGAATGCGCACTTAGACAACAGAACACAAAGGCATAACAAATATACAACCGTGTTATAGCAACGAGTATAAGGAATAAGGATGATATCGAGTAAATGTTGGGAGTAACACGTGAGGAGCAAACTAGAAAGATGGACCATTAGAGAGGGTGGTAGATAATCCAAACCAACCCGAGTGTCGCCCATAGTCCATATAACTATTCTTATCTAATGGGGTGTATTAGAATATGCAGTATGCAGTATGCTCTCATACTCACTTAGACTACAATATACGGCATTAAACACATCCAGCCGTACAGTTACCTATATTATCAAGACATATCTTTCTCCCTAGACTTGACATTGACAAAACAAAACAGGGTTCTTATCTAGGGTGTGTCGATTAAATACAAATTAGGATGATTGTATTTGTTAGCTAAGAACTCATCTCTCCCAAGTTTTATGATTGGGTAATTGTGTATGGAACATGAGGACCGTTTATCATATCTTATCAGCTGTTTGATCACAAGTAACAAGTCTCGAGTTGATGTTAGTAATGAGTTTAGTAAAGTAGTTAATATAATATGCTGACTGGATAAATACTGGCAGTAACAGGTGAGGAGGTAACACCAATATTAAGGTTCTATCAGGTCAGGAGGTAACACCAATATTAAGGTTCTGCCATTAGAGAATATAAACCTAACTTAATATACCCTAACATATCAAACACCTGTTAATATTTTTGTTAGCGCATGAGAAAATAGGCAGAGTAACTTGTTACGAGGTAGAATGCTTATGAAATCTTCAAATATGTTAACCCTCTATTATAGGCAAGTCATGTAGCGGAAATAAGGAGAACTACAAGAACCACAAAACCACACTTTGTACGTGTGTGTGTGGTAGCTAGCTTGTGATATGAGAGAACTTGTGCTCTTATCTCGTTACTTTGCCCACGTCGTAGATAACGAGGTCACGTGATATTTATCGTAGGGTTTAATTGAAGGAAAGATAGCAGTTAGATGAGAGGTCGGGATTGATACACGCGGGTTCTTGCACAGCGTGCAGAGAGATGACGTGCACTCAACGTGCATGTGCACCCAAGCTGCACGTGCTGTACACTAAACTAGATCGTACTGGAAGCAATTATTTATATCACACTATAGATAACTGGACTGGAAATAAGATTCATGTTGCACAAGTACCCCTCTGTAAACATACTGACATAGCAAAATTAGCGTATCTTCATAGATCCTACTATGAATATCATAGCTACAGTAACAAACATTGGTAGGGGCCAGTGTAGGACCCAGGGGGACTAGCTATCTTCGTATGTTTTTAGACCAAAAAGAACCGAGACCCTCCTTCCCATGTTCAGCAAAAGAACAGATCGTTCTTAGACTAAAACTGCTAAGAGAGCTATGATTCTAGACTTGTAAACCAGTATCACCGCCCAAATATACATCGGCCCGGTACATAAGCCTAGCTTCTATTGTTGTCTATCGTAACAGTCTATTGTAATAGTAAATTTTAAAATGAGCAAGTCTTCTTAAAGTAAAACGAACTTTGGGAAAGATGTGATTCAATGTGCCCTGTGCAGGAGGTCTCAAAGAAATGCCTCGCACTTAAATCAAATTAATATGTTCACTGTTCAGTGTTCAGGAGTATGTTATCTACTATAACATAGTGTCTCTGCAGGGGAGGGTGCATCACGTGCAATATAGAGACCAGACAAAGTTACCAAGGCAGTCATCAACATGTCACATACCTCTGTGGATGAGTGCTACCAGATCCCGGTGGAACTAATTTAATCTACGATATGAGTTGTTTAATTAATATGTTTCTGAAGAAACATATTAATGCTTTTCAAACAAAGTTACAACGAATTCTTCATGTAGTGCATCCTGGGTTTGGACAGGATATGCCCGTTTAAAATATTTGTCAGGACAGAATTGCTGTCTGCCCTGACAACATCCACAATACAGGAAGCCTTATCCGCACCACGAGACACCAGGGACTATTGTCATTACTGATAGGTTGAAGAGATATACCAATCGCAGGAACCACGGGTTTCTCCGTAAACGGTCAACTATTTAAGCGGCCCACATAGTTTGTGAAACACCAATAATATAAGAGAAACGAGAACCCGTGTGAAGATGAGAATGGCGGAATGAAACCAACTAAACTTTGCATTCTGGTCTTATTTTAGGTTAATTTCACAATTGTCGTCATACTTATAGCGAAAACCCAGGATTATGAGAAGAGATGCAATGACTCCCCAAATCTATCATTTCCACAATATCAATACCAGTGAGTACCACAACAAGTACACCACTACAAAATACAGTGCTAAAACCCGGTATAACCCGGTAGTTCAGGAAGCTCTGACACGCGATTTTCGTGCTTGTAATGCTTGTAATGGCTGATTAATGAGCTCATAATCGTCGGTTTACTTCCGTTTACAAATACCGTTACAGGTAGGCTACCGTGTGACATCCCCATTCCCCGTGGTAAACTTGTGATCGCTGATCGCTCCTCGTGGATTATAGTTATACAACACACGTACAACCTTAAATTTAGGGGGGGGGGGGGGGGGGGGGGGGGGGGTAACAGTAAGACTTTTGAGCTGAACAATGACTTGTTAAACGATGCAAAACAAGGATTAGTGACAGTTAATCAAACTAAGGACTGTTGGTATAACAACAACGTAAAAGGTGGCTGGAATCTAACCGAGGTCGGGATAAGGAATAATTGGTTGGGTAATTAATTAACTGATTAATTGGTCAGCTAAATAGATGCAGGGCGAGGAAAGGATGTTTATTGTTCACGGGATAAATAGCTCTGAAGTTCATATTAATGACAAAACTGTCGACATTAAGCATAAAGATGCAAGCTAGTAAACTACTCACCAAAATATACTGGGTTGAGTTTGACAAATCAAGGTTAATAGTTGTCACATGTTTGCCGGTGACGAACCAAAATTGCCGGCAGAATCTTAACAAAGTTCCATGGGAAGAATTAAAAACCCATACACTCGCAGATTCTAAACCACTGACCTCACAGTGATTTCCTGGGGTCCACCTCCTCTTCGAGAGATGGATCATGGAAGTAACAGGACATTCTCGGTTCTCACTGGTCTCCTTTCAAAGCCTTCTCCCATGCAGCATAACGAAGCTGCTTACGAGCAGCAGCTTATAAAGTGGCAGTATTCAAGAAGCCCGACCCAGTCTGCGGACTACTTATGATATGATGGTTAACAGATCATTCAATGGTATCTTGGATGCAATAAGTCGTATGCGGAGCAGGATTTACCAGCATGTTAATTAATGCAAGTTGTAACTAATTGCATCCAAGATACCATTCATATAATCTGTTTACCATCATGTCATAAGTAGTCCCTGGACTGGTCCGAAGACTTCAGTTAGTCCAGCTTTGGACTGTGTAATGGACAATCTTACCAAATATACACTCGGCAGCTTCCAGGGAATTGAAAAGAAATTCGCGGAGATGTATCTGGGGATATTTGACAATCTATCTTACACCGACTTGGTCATGAATTATCAAATTGTTTGTTTCGCTAGGATACGTACATACTTACTATACATACAATAATAATAACAAATATAATTGATTTTAGCATTCCTGAACCTTGGTCAGTTAAAGTGAATTTTTTTTCTTCGATGCCGTTCAGTTTTAGATCAAATATTTTAAAGTTCAGGTTTTAGGTGTAGTTTTTTTGTTAAGTAGAAGAACAAGTAACACAAAAATTTATTTATTAAGTTTATTGTAACAAATTTAATAGTTAGAAAATACGTCATATTAGGACGGAGTAAATCCAAAGATTGCGAGAAAGGGATAAATGTTTTCAGACATGGACAAATTTTTATATAACAATAGGTGATCGTGTCTGATATTATCATTGCTGCATATCCTTAAAATTGAATTTTGTTGTTATATTTTTCCTTTTTGTCTTTTTTTTGAAATTGCAAGCTCCAAGATGCAGTGCTCACAAATCTTTTATCATTGTCCATTGCTCCAAAATATTTTAATTTTCTTTCACTAAAGTTTGTGTTGAAATTTTAGAGGTTACGTAGGACGTAGGCATATGCTATATTTTGTTTTATAACCTCTAGATTTTAAAAATTTCAACTCAAACTTTTGTGCAAGAAAACTCAAATATTTTGGAGCAATGGGCAATGATAAAAGATTTGTGAGCACTGCAGACAAAGGAATGTTTGTAGTATAAAACCAAGACCTAAAGCATTCAAATCAAACACTTTACTTTTACTTTTAGTGCTAGCCAGCTTAGATACAATACGTTTCAGAAAACCCATGATTGACGATATCAATAGTACAACTACATGTTACAGTTAAACCCCAATTTCAGATTAACCGCGGAGTAAGGGGAAAGGAAATAACCGCAGTAAATTGGGGTGTGCGGTTAATCCTCACTCCAAAATTAATAAATCATTCAACTGTTAATTTTTTTCTCTCATAAAAACCAAAAAATATTTATATCCCAATTGTAGCTGAATCTGGTCTCCTTCGAGCGTTCTTGTTGATCTATCTCTACTGGTTAGATAGCTATAAATACATCTCAGCAATGAAGATATTAGCTCGTCTGGAGCTTGGTTTTGTGTTCTTACTACTCACGCAAGTGGACACTTCGACATCAAGTAATTATAATTTGTAATTATAATTTATAATTTATACATTAACTGGCCATTTTATGGTTTCAAATAATGAAACATTTTTTAAAACAAGATAAGTAATAAATGAGGTAGCACACTCAAAGAACGTTTATAACCCCGTTTATTATAAACCCCGTTTCAGGTTCGTGTAAGATACAAGAGGTTAAAGGATACCTTAAAAATAAATGTGACTGGGGACTGGAATTGTTCCCTACATACAAATGCGCTTATTCGGAAGATCTCTACAGAATTCTACCTCCTATGATCGCCTACAGTAACAGACACATCTTCAATACGTCCTGTTCCAACGACACATACGGTTATCAGGTTACTAAATTCAATTCCAATCATTTCCATTTCCCGATTGTTGACTGTTTAATACCTTAGTGACTGGTCCGAATGTGGCTACATCAGAAAGTAAATGTGGGTGTTGTATCCCGTATACTTAGGGACCGTAATGTACAAAATACACAAGCGTAATCATTTGGAAACCCCGCTCCCCCCTCGGCTGATTACGTAATATGTGAACGACCCCAATTTGAATCAGCAGGTGCTGATTCGGACCAAGCACTGGAAGTTTACTTTTTTTTAATAGTTTGGTCAGTACAGAATGCTGAGGATGTGTAAGTTAATTGCATAACTTTTGCAGTAACCTGTAACAATGAAAACCTAGTTTTAGTAAATTTCATATTTACATATAAAAATTTAAGCAGTACAAATTCATTGATTTAAATACAAATTCAGGCGTGCGGGAACAACATCGGCTCGGAGTCTGGCTTCAACCAATGGTCCTTATGTGGATATCTCCTTTGCGAGGAGGATAAGTACGACACTGTCCTTCCTAACTTAAAAGAAGAAATATGCCAAATGGAATGTACAAATCTTAACCAGGCCCAGGAAGAAAATCTTAGGTGTGATGAAGAAAGGGATATAGGTTCCGTGAAAGTGAAAGATTGTCCTACGGATAAGCCGGGTGACTGCCAATCCTTTTCGGAGCAAATGGTCTGCGACAGTATTTGTGATGTTTGGAACTGCTTGGATGAAAGCCAGTGCAATGGCTATTTTTACGGTGAAATGTGCTCCTCATACAGTATTGTGCTCCAAAAAATCTTACATTTTACATACATATCTCCCCACGAGATGTGCAATGGTGTTCGTGATTGTGTGGACGTACAAGCAGGGTTAACGGTGGACGAAGTAAGGGAATGCTATGACATTAGTCGAGAAACACCTAGCTGCATAGGCGGAGAGCTGTACAGACGAAAGTCCATCAAACGGAGAATTCGTATTTTTAACTCAACGCGCTGTGCAGCTATTGTCTCAAGCACTGAAGAGTCCTACGTTCGGTATCCAAACAAAAGAGAGGTGAGCAAAACAGGGACCCCATACTGCCTGGACTATATAGACCAGACAAATTGCAGTGACGAAGCAAGGGTAGCCGTCCAATGCGTCATCAAAGGATATGGTCTCAGCACGATCGCCAAAACCATGGTCTGTGGCAGGTTTCGGAAGGGATTTTGTACCAATGGTCTAGATGTTGCATGTATCCAGGTGACTCCAGCCTGCATCATTCACAAGCACCAACTCTGTGACAAGGTCCCGGACTGTGCCAGTGGCGCTGATGAGGTTCATCCCTCCTGTCGGGCTCAGACCCATCAGGAGTGTTACAGGAACTACCGGACCAACAGGAAACTTCCTATACCTGGTGCATGGCTGATGGACGGAGTGGAGGACTGTTTAAATGGAGTCGATGAGAATTGGAAAATTGAGTGCGGAACTGGCATCACGAGGAGATATGAAGTCGATGACTGCCAAGACGTTTTCATGTGCTATGGAGCGCTTAAATTCGTAGCCTTGATTGAACTTTGCAACGGAGAGGATGAATGCGGAAGCGAAAATTTGATATGTGAGATAGGACAGGGCTTATCGAGTGAGACTACCGCAGTTTATACTAACGGAAACACAAAAGTTCTTAAATACTGCCTGAAAGGATTAGAGGATTTAATAGAGAAGATAAGTGGGTGTGTCTCCCAGGAGTTCAGCCCTTTTGATCAGCATATTTATGGCAAGAGTAGCAAAACCATCGTCACTTATCCGGCAGAAGAAACAGACTGTAACTCCCTTTTTGGTGAGGGCTATGTCATTTTAAGCTGTCTTCAAAAGTGTCCTAACTCAGATTGCCCTCTGACCAAACGGGTTGACTTCCAAGACTGTCCGGCTCAGTACACAGACCGTATCTACACAGTGGTTGATAACAGTCACCTCACATTTGTAACAAGGAGGCACAACGACTACCACAACGACTACTTCGTGTGTGGCAACGGCATGTGTACAGACTACGACAAGGTGTGCAACCTTTGGGATGATTGTGGAGATGGGTCGGATGAAGCTGCTTGTACGAACAGCTTCAAGTGTCATGACAGTCAGGGTTATATCCCCCTGGATAAGAAATGTGATGGTAACCCAGACTGTGGGGACATCTCTGATGAATGCAACACGGAGTGTGGAAAGGAAATCATTAACGGGTTACCACTCAAGGTAGCTGCCTGGAGCCTTGGTGTGCTGGCAACAGTGTTGAACATTATCGTTCTTTACGAAAATGCACGAAATTTTGGACAATGTAAGTCGACTGAGTCCCTGACAAACAGAATCCTGGTAATGCTGATCGGACTTGGGGATCTACTAGTTGGGTTATATCTTGTGTTCGTAGCTGTTGCGGACTCCACGTCAACTGGCAAAGGATATTGCAAGATGCGGTACAGTTGGCTGACGAGTTCATATTGCAATTTTATGGGTGTTATCAGTACTTTTGGAACCCAGGTCTCCCTATTTTCTCTCACTATACTCAGCTCTATTCGGGCAATTGGAGTTTACAGGAACCGAATCCAACATCATGGCGAAAATAGTGCCATAAGCCGCAAAAACAAATTGAAAGTAGCAGTTTTGATTTTACTGATAATTATCTCTGCAGTTGCCATTGCAGTGGTGTCCCTTTTTCCAGTTATGGAAGACTTTTTTGTGAATGGTTTAGTCTATGACCAGTCCATCAGAATTTTTCGAGGCCAGATTGGAAAAGCGAAGCATTTTAACGTAATTCAAAATTACTACGGAAGGTCGAAGAAGCGGATCCTTAGATGGGCCCTAATCGAAAATTTAGTAAGGTCTATGTTTTCATCGGACTATGGAAATCTTGATGTCAAGATTGCACGAGTCGATTTCTATGGCAATGACGGAGTTTGCCTTTTCAAATACTTCGTGACCCGAGATGACCCCCAATGGTTGTTCACAATATCAGTCCTCACTATCAACATCATCTGCTTTGTCATTGTCACTGCAGCTTACGTCTACATCAACATCTCCACCATAAAATCCTCCAGTTTCCTGAGAAAAGGCGAGGGTCCAACCGCTGACATGGTCAACAAGAGAAACTCAAAGCTACAGCGGAAAGTGGCCACCATTATCACCACTGACTTTCTTTGTTGGGTTCCCTTTATCTTGGTTTGCTTCCTGCACTTTTTTGAAGTGCTGAACGCCACACCCCAGTATGGACTCTTCTCGATCATCCTGCTGCCGATCAACTCTGTGATAAACCCGTTCTTGTACAGCGAGGTAATGATGCGACAAACGGACAAGGTGAGCCAGCTGGTCAGGAGAATGTTTGTTAGGGTTGCGGCTCATATGACGCTCTTTAATCAGATCTCTCCAGACATTCTTAGAAAAAGTACAGTAGCTGTAGATGTGAGTAGTAATATGGTTGCGATAGAAATGCAGGAAGTGAAAGTTCAAGAGCAGGGTACCCCTCCTAAACTTGATATTTATATCAAGCATGATCCTGCTCCTAAACTTAAAAATGACGTAGGGCAAAACCGCACTCCTAATTGTGAAACTGGCATTGAGCAAGTTCCCATTCCTAACTGTGAAACAGATATTGAGCAAGTTCCCATTCCTAACTGTGAAACAGATATTGAGCAAGTTCTCATTCCTAACTGTGAAACAGATATTGAGCAAGTTCCCATTCCCAACTGTGAAACAGATATTGAGCAAGTTCCCATTCCTAACTGTGAAACAGATATTGAGCAAGTTCCCATTCCTAACTGTGAAACAGATATTGAGCAAGTTCTCATTCGTAACTCTGAAACAGATATTGAGAAAGTTCTCATTCGTAACTGTGAAACAGATATTGAGCAAGTTCTCATTCCTAACTGTGAAACAGATATTGAGCAAGTTCTCATTCCTAACTGTGAAACAGATATTGAGCAAGCTCTCATTCCTAACTGTGAAACAGATATTGAGCAAGTTCTCATTCCTAACTGTGAAACAGATATTGAACAAGTTCTCATTCCTAACTGTGAAACAGATATTGAGCAAGTTCCCATTCCTAACTGTGAAATAGATATTGAGCAAGTTCCCATTCCCAACTGTGAAACAGATATTGAGCAAGTTCTCATTCCTAACTGTGAAACAGATATTGAGCAAGTTCTCATTCCTAACTGTGAAACAGATATTGAGCAAGTTCCCATTCCCAACTGTGAAACAGATATTGAGCATACAGCAAGCTCTCATTCCTAACTGTGAAACAGATATTGAGCATACAGCAAGTTCTCAATCCTAACTGTGAAACTAATACTGTGGAGCTGGATGCAGTATTACAGAGACCTGATCTTACACGAGGACAGTATAGATGATAACGTAAAGCTACCAAAGACACTGCAGAACTGAATGAGCTATGTGAAGATCAAGATTTTTCGTCTGAACTGAACTATGGACGTTTTTAATTAAAATTATATTTATATTATAAGCACTGCCACGATCACAACCATGGACGTATAACGATTTGTTTTAATGTTTAACTTTCATTAGCATACCAATGGCCAATAACAAAAATAGTTGATTATTACCTAATTAAATTTTTTAAATACCTTCGTGTCCATGAGTGCAGATGCTGATGAGGTCCTGCATTTTCGTACTTTTTGCTCATGCTCTTTGCTCTTGGTTCGTTCACTTCCATACTTTTTGCTCTTTGCTTTTGTAATTAAATCAATTTACAACCTCTAAAGGTTAGTGTTTTAATTGTTCACGTGAACACTAAATACCATTTTACTACGCCACTTCAAATAGAAGCCACCATATCGGCTTTAATTTGACCGGCCCGATAAATCTAGTTTAAATTGATAAATATAATTGACAACCCACTCTTCCCTTCCTCTCTATTTTAACAAGATCGTCAAGTCTGTGTTGTTTAGATTTAAGTAGTAAATCATCAGATTGAGGTGATGTTCGGTTTTATGCAATAAAAATCCTTGTTTTTAAATATACGAATCAAGTTTTGAAATTAAATATCTTTTTAAATGAACATAAATAACTGCGTGTATAAACTTAAAATCACGTCAAATTCCCAAATTTATATCACAAACTTGTTTTAAAATGGTCGTCAGTTATTTAAAGATTATCTCAAAACAGTCATACCGACAATAATCATTATCGTGGTTAAATTCAGTTTCGCCATCAAATCAGGTTTCATTAAAAACTCTTTTAAAAAAACTGCATTTTATCATTTTTTCAGAAATTTCCCAAGATCAGCTTTAGTCCTCTGCTTACTGAAAATGCCACTCTTTATCCTATCCTCCACTGTAGTACTATTAGACGAGTACGAGTCTACTTTGAACTTGTGGAGGAACTCAGCTTTACCCTCTTTGTTGGCAGCCGTGTCCTCTAGTTCCGTGTCTTTGTGTTTGCTGTATCGTTCCCTTCGCTCTACGTCCCTACCCTTAGCGTTACTCATCATTTCTTCCCTCTTTTTCGCCATTTCCTCCGCAGACATTTTCTTGCTAATTCCACTTCCGCCCCGTGGGATTGGGTATTTCGATTTGGCGGGTTTTGTCGAGGTGGGATTCTGAGAAGTGGCGGGTTTTTCAGTAGCGGTGGCGGGTTTAGTAGAGGATTTAACTATAAGCCCGAAGCCAGGTTTGTGATGGTGTTTATCACGCGACCTGCTGCGAGAACGATTCTTGTCTCGTTTGTTTCTGTGTTTGACAGGAGATCTAGATCTGTGTCTACTACCTGATTGTTCTGGAGATCTACTGATTCTGCGCTTCCTATCACTCCGAGAATCTGAACCACGTTCAGATACATCAGATCTGTTTCGTGAGGATGATGACATTGGTTCTTCTCGTCTCTCTGGTGAGCCCTCTTCACGACTTTTCCTTCGCTTCTTTTTCTTCTTCTTCAAGTCCTTTTTCAGTTCTGATGCTAGCAGATCCTTTATTTTCTGCATTTTCAGCGGATTGTTCTTCAAGTCAACATGAGCATTCCGCTTTTGCTTCTCAATAATGAACATAGGATCCTCTCGAGCCTTAGCGAAAGCGTCCCTAGTTTTCCACATTTCTGACCGCCCCGCCATGTCCCCATCCTCTGGAACTTTTCCAGAGATCCAGTCAGCGGCCTTCTCTGTATCCTGGTTAGGGTCCACCGCATCATCAATACGCCGACCCAGCAGATACTGTTCCAAATCAGGCTTGCTGGTGCCGGAGTACATCCATTCTGTCTGCTTCTCCGACATGTTCTGATGGGCTAAAATGGAAGAGTTTTAGTTTTGTACGAATTTGATGAATTCAAATTAATATAATGAGGTGATTTAAGAAATGACAATGCTTGTATATGCTCATCATCGAATTGAAATTAATTGTTTAATTGTTATTTTTATATTGCTTCTAAATTCAGTAAAACAACTATATTATTGATACAGTATAATTATAACTTAAAATTAATAACTATCCAATGCCAATTTTAAAACTGGTGACTGTTCAGCAACATAAATTGACACAGGTATACGAGAGTTTACTGAAAATATCTTGATCACTGATCAGTGCCTATGTTAAGACTTCATCTTTGGTGGAAAACTTCAAATAATATAGTCGGTGAATTTGTAATTGAATTGCTGTGACAATCAAAAAAGCAGAAAACTTCTGAATTACTCAAACTAATATAACTGGAATCATTCTGATCAATATCATGCAAACAGGTAGTCAAAAAGGGGAAATAACTGGGAAATGAGGTTTTAGAACCTTCAAGAAGGTTCTAAATCCAATTAAGCGGTCAGCGCAATAAATACATAGATTATGACATTGTCCAACATGCAGTCACATTATAATCCTCTCACATAGGGCCTGGCCAGACAACCCCAAATATGTGACAGCCACAAAAAATCTCTCAGTTTATCCGAAAGAGATGGAAGATTGGCCACCAGGGGGTCTGACTATTTTGACCACTTGTTTTCTTGCACCGGGATCTGGGGCTCCGAACACACTCGATTCGTTCCTGGCTTTCTGGCAGTTCGACACCTGGTGTTCCTTCTCGAATCTGTCCGGCTGAGGAAATTAGAATTAGCAAAATATTAAATTCATAAATTGAGGTAAAATGTGTTTTTATCTAAAGTGTTTGAATCTAAAGTCTGCAATTACTGGTTCCAAAAAGAATAAATAAGATGCATTAATAACTGATTGAGAATAAAAACCTTTGCTACTCGCTGACCAGCAGGCACAAACGGTTCGCCTGCAGAGGCAGCAGCTGCGGCTGGAGCAGCTGCAGCTGGAGCAGGGGCTGCTGCTGGAGCTGAAGCGGAGGCAGCAGCAGGGGCTGGGGCGGCTGCTGCTGCAGGAGCAGCTGCTTTAGGTTTTGGGGCGACTGGGTCTTCTCCGTACCCACCAAACAGGCTGATACTAGTCTTGCCACCAGGAGGTGCCATCACTCTGAAAGGGAAGAGATCGTTACTTTCTTTCTAAATATGACACAGTTTGATTAGGCGCACGCTTTGCTCGACATTCTGCGCGATTCTCTATGCAATTCTACTGGTGGCTGAGAGTTGTTTCCCTAAGAGTGTAGCAAAAATTTGGGATATTCAAAATCATCTGGAATGGTCATCTTTGGAGAACAAAACACCACATTTTCTACACTCTTAACTCATGGGTAAAGTAGTTAATTAACTAAAAACTTGAAAATATAACCTGTCCAACAAAAAGTAACATCACATTTTAGTGATAAGAACAAAATATGTTTGCTCCGAAAATGCTACACTTTAGGTGACATGATGCTTTCTACCGATAGAATGGAGTAGCAGCAGGTTCAGGGACTACTTTTGCCGGTGGTGGCGCAGTGGCTGTCGGTTTTGTGGCAGCGGTTGTTGGTTGTGGGGCGGCGGGTGGTCCCCCTCCGTACAGATTGATACTTGTTTGACCACCAGGCGGTGCCATAATTCTGGTAAGAACTGGTTCGTTATTACCTTCCAAAATATGGAATGCACTTTGATTGATTTTTTGGGGATAATGGCCTGAAACATATTTTCTTCACGTATAAACTCATCCCCTTCCATAACTGCACCCTGACAACATTCCGAAAATTTCACTACCATCCATGGGTATTGGGTAAAACAGTTAAGCAGTAATTAACTTACAGCTTGACAATATAACCTGTCCAACAAAAAGTACATTATCGCACCTAACATCACATTTTAGCGATAAGAACAAACAAAACTATTAAATATTTATGGTCCGAAAATACTACACTTGAAGTAACAGAATGCTTTATTTCTACCGATAGAATGGAGTAGCAGCTGGTTCAGGGGCTGCTTTAGCCGGTGGTGGAGCAGTGGCTGTCGGTTTTGTGGCAGCGGTTGTTGGTTGTGGGGCGGCGGGTTGTCCCCTTCCGTACAGATTGATACTCGTTTGACCACCAGGCGGTGCCACAATTCTGGTAAGGACTGGTTCGTTATTACCCTCTTAAATACGAAGTGTACTTTGGTTGAACACCAAGAGGGTGCCGACTGCCGGGATAACAGTGTAGGGAATAGAAGGCGAAGTAACGAATAGAATTAGAGGGAATAGTAATAGAAGAGTCCAGACAAGAGACAGAGATATTACCCAGCGTGAATGTCGCATTTTAAATTTTGTGCTACACTGGGGTGACAACATGGATGACAATATGTACATCATACATGCTCTCTACCGTTGGAAGGGTTCGTGAGATGGAGCAGAGACTGCAACAGGAGCTGGAGCAGCTACTTTTGGTTTTGGAGCTTCGACTGGGTCTTCTCCGTACCCACCGAATAGATTGATACTCGTTTTGCCACCTGGCGGTGCTATCACTCTGCAACGGACGGGATCGTTATTTCCCTCCAAAATCTTACGCGCGCTGATTTGCGCGCGCTCTGATTGATTTTTCGCGCGATTGTCTCTATAACTTTACCGTTAGGCGGTCACAGAATGACTGCACACGCTTATTGCGGTCGACAAGGTGCTGAAAAATTGTGATTATGCCATGCAAATTTCCTGATTCTGGCGGCAAATTCAACTGTAATATTACAATAGTATTAAGACTGTGACAAAAAGTAACGTTCGATATCGAAAGACAGGGAGAACAAAAGAAGTCTCTGGAAAGTTAGCCGGGGTTCCACAAACCCATTTATGGATTTTGTTAAAAGTTCATTTTGAAGGGTTGACTGCTTTTTAGATTAGATTACCATAATATTAGGCATCATTCATTGCTTCGATCTCGAGTCTATAAAAATTTGGTGGTTGGCCTACACATTCACATGTTCGTGTTGCTATGCACGATTACACTCAATACACACTATACTTGTATGGCCTGACATTAAATCATTTAATCATATTACACGATAATATTAACCTCCTGATCCTACTCCCACATTATTACATAGCGTGGAGAGCTGGAGAGCACAGACTGTGTAATATTTTATACCGTTTACATAATATTTAACATAACATTGTCAAGTTCAGCTGTCGTAGCACAACAAACCTCATCTCGGCGCTGTGTTTCTTTCCTAGAAGTTTTGAGAAAAGTCAGTGATGATTTTTATATTATTGCATGTGAAACATACGTCATGTATTCTCTCCAGCACACTCAGTTAAATCAATACATGTAAAGTTAGATAATATAATCAATTGACGGTGTGAACAAAATCTCGTGTCCAGGACAACTTAAAGCTGTAATGTAGATAATAACGACAAGTGTTTATAATAATTCGGAGCGGGACAACTACTACATTTTAAATTTCAACACCTCTTGTCACACTCAAATACAGTATCATCTCATTAGACGTAACGTTGTCTGAGACACACTGGAGCCGGTAAAAGCCAGGTTTTAAAAGATGGGAGCTCGTAAAACTGCTGTAAATTTAAAAGAGATCATGGTTTGAGTCTGACAACGAGCTTTATCTGAAGTTATTTTCATCATGACTGGCTGCAAGTCTCTCTCAGTACACGAAAGAGAAACCAAACAAAGAGAATATGGTTATAAACCAAGGCAAACGTTTAGTGTTCAGGCTCGAATTGGCTTTTGTGATGAAAATTACTCGAAATAATGTACTACTACTTGAATGGAAACCCAAGCATGGGAAACGATCAAGAGGCAGGCCTAGGAAGAGCTTAAATGATGTATTTATTGAAGATGCTGAGCAGAGATTGGATCGTAATGGACTCACGATTGATTGTATGAGAAGATTGGCTGCAGATCGAAAAGGATGGAGAAATATTACCCGCCGAAGTTGTATAATAGATGACGCAGACTAATCCTTTTGGATGGAGATCTCGCCATGTAACATGTATGTATGTAATGTACTAAACTCGTGCTCAGCGGCCAATGTTTTACATCTGGACACGTTATTAGAGTTGGTGACAGGAATTACAAATCAGCAGCTCGAGGAGGTATTGACAGCAAAGTGTGAACTAATTCATAGAGTTGGCTATAATTCAGAGCTGATGTTTAAAGTGGGGTAAACTAGACAAATAGATAACAGGATATCTCTGTAGTGTGCCTTGTAAAGCAGGCTGTGAAATCACAATACAAATTGAGTATTATCACTACAATAGTATTGTTATTTTGAATTAGTCATGGCCCGGGGCCCCTGATGTTAGAACGGAGGGACAGAGCGAGAAGTGTACATAAAAACAGGAAGAAGGTGTAATTTAGGTGATATCCTGGGCCAATTTAAAGTACCAGCACAGAACACTCCAGTGGGATTGAAATTGTACAAGCATTAAACCTAGTTTTAGCAACAAGCAATGAACGAGCAGCTCAAAGACTTTCTTCAAGGCCAGAAAAAGAGAAAGTGCAATAGATATTACACAAGCGGTACCAGTCAGCGCTATTCTTATATAAGGAATAATGGCACACAGCCCATACGGAGAGAATTAATCTACAGGGAAGTGACAGTGAATTGAGTGTGTGACTTTGACAGAAAGTTGAATTAGTTGAATTGATAACAGCTACAGGGACGTATTGATGAATGGGAGTCTAGCTCACTGAGTATTCCAGGAATTCGAGAAAGTATTGGATAATGTCAACAAAAAAAGACCTTTTTGACGGAGGGTGTTGGAACCAAAAAAGAGATATTGCAAGTTCTGTACTATATCTCTATAATCTGTATAAGCGGTACAATTATTGTGTAGTCAGTTCTGACAAAACAATTGTGGACCAACAGCAAATTTCCACAACTACATATTTATAATCATATTGTCGTGGAACTTTAGGGCAAATGTGAAATGGTGGGACGTTCATAACACGGATCAAACAGATAAGTTCACAAGATCAGTCACTATCACAGATTCTCCTTACCAACGAGATTTATCAGGGCACATGCTCATTGGGGGACACGATTAATTTGTATTTAGTTACCTGGCACATAGGTTACCTGACACATGGGTGCTATTGGCAGATACATTTAATTAATATCGGTTATATGCCATGTGTATCATTAAATACTGTCATATTACACGCGCAGTGCGGCTGGTATCATTACATCTGGTAATAATTCATTACACTCACTAACTTATACAATACATTATCTTCACATAGAACTGCTGCTTCTCCTATATCAATAGTAGAACGAGTAGCGGAACACTCGTGACCCGATGTAGGACAGGGTTACATTACAGTTTGAAATACGGTTTCCACGGTTACTATGTTATAATAACTCGGGAGGGCCCCGGGAGCACCCTGGCTCAAATCCAGCGATCTAATAATGAGTTGTACGCATTAGCCCCCTGACACGTGACTCACACGTGACTATTGACATGCCCAAATATGGGTATGGCATTATATACGGGCATGATCCATGAACTCAACAAACAACAGTGGAGCAGGAGATTGGGCGGTATTACCTAATGAATTGAAGCGTATTATCTAACAACAGCTACTAAAGATAAGAAGTATATAAGGTATGTAAAGGGTAGATGCTATTTAAGGAAATCCAAGTTACTATACCTTTAATTTAAACGCTTAGCACTACCCATGACTGTGTACAATACGTATATACGTTGTTTAAGGGCTGCTGAGCGTTATACCGCTGGACTCTGGAGCTGTACAATACTACACTGCTACGGTACCTGGGATCAGGTAGTGTTACTGAGATCAGAGTCAGTCACTTACTTCAGATCTCCAGTCTTGGAGAGCCATGCTGTATTCACTGCATTGTCACGTGGGTATCACGTGGTTACTACTGTATTGTCACGTGGTTACCACTGTATTGTCACGTGGTTACCACTGTATTGTCACGTGGTTACCACGTGTATTATGTCAGGATATGCGGGGAGGAACTGGGAATATGCCCGGTTCAAGCAAACTTACTGAGTAAAATTAAAGTTGGGACTGGCTATTAGGCTTTGTTGGAGGATGGCTAAGTGAGGCGAGCACATCCGTGCCGTTTAACTGTGTTTAGATCGACAAGATCTGGGTATTATTAAGTTATTATTTTTTAAATGAGAATGTTTTAATAAATCTAACTGTTCATTCAACACAACCTTCATTATCTTGTGTACAAACCAACAGTACTTTTATAATATATTATATATCCTGAACGTTAGATTATAATAATGGTAATTATCTCAAGCTGCCATGGTATATATAATCTTGATACACTATGAATCTTGCATACAGCATACGTCATGGAAAGATATAGTATGATCTGCAACAGACCTGAAGTATATTATGGCAGGTTGTAGGTAGTAGTTGTAGTTGTCTGACTTAAAGATGCAATAATTAGCCTCATCTCATTAAGCATGGTAAAGTAATAATTGTAGTCGCATGAACCGTGGTGATGTTCTGCTTGTAAACACACAGGTTCACGGCTGCAGCTCGGGGGAGTATATAATTAATAATTATATACATTGGGACTATACACATTGACGTTACAGAATGCGTGGCTATTTCGTTAAATGGCCCTCACACGCGTTAGGAAGAAAGTTTACTTATTCACAGTCTAATCATTGTTCTTCTAGAGTATTTAATCCTGAAAGAGTGAACCCTGGAAAACCGAAAATAAATCTCTGTATGTCGACTACATTTTATCTTGATGAAAAGTAACTGGACCCACCTGTACAGTGTACTTATCCCCGGAGGAATTCACCACAAATTAGGGAAATTATATAAATTGTACACTTTTAAAATGCACCTTTTTTGAGCAAAATTTTTCATGGCTGTGGTATCATTGTTATTATAAAGTTGTAACAGTTCGCGGTTTACATTTTAAGTGACATGATTTTCCTTCTAGAATGATTCTCTGAGCGATGATTCTCCTACAGTAATATCTATAATTGCCCAAAATTACATATTTTATCGTTACATCAGCATGATTATGAAATTCAATCTTTCAGATTTCTGTTATGAAATCTGCCAGCGAGTTAAGGAATAATATCGAGAACACGTAATTCCTCAAAGCTCTCAACTGGAAATACTTATTTGAACTTCCATCATACTGGCACTATCTATATTCCAGCCGTTACACACATCACAAAGGATTGTTGAGGTTTCAGTCAAATATTTGAGATGTTTGTGATGAAACAGTCAGCCCAGGCAGGCTTATAGATTATATTAAATTGTAAACCCTTTCAGAGACAGTTCGTTTGAACTGAAGTACTGAAGATTGGACAGAGGAGACAAGGAGAGTCTGTTGAAGATACTGTTAATTAGTATTCAGTATAAACACTGATGTCATTCTACTGATGTTACACGTGTTTGAAGGAGTGACGCCACGTTCTGTGGAGAATTACCATAGCCTTCTTATTTAAATCAATCAAAAAGATTTATCGTTTGTTGTGTGAGATGTTTAGCAGAGTGAGTGGCAGAATGTGTGTTTAGTCCATACATTTTTCTAGATGTCTATTAAACAAAGAGCAATTTCATTCCTGAAAACTAATAGGAATGTGAAGCAAATAATTCCACCAATTCTTCAAAACTTGTGAACTGAAATTTAAAAAGTAAAAGTTCATTAATCGTTAAACTGTGTTGAATCACACAGCTGTCTGCTTCACAAACAACAACAACTGTCTGTATCCCAGACAACAGATAATGCACTCACAATACCACCTGTCTGTGTACACAACTACATTGTTCTAACAGATCTAATATCTGTGAGAGCTAGGACCTCTAAAAGGAAACACCCATTACAACAAATGCCACTGTTCCTCTCTCTCTCTCTCTCTCTCTCTCTCTCTCTCTAAGTTAATGTTGTTATAAAAGTGGTTTTATTAGAACTGTTAATTAATTGTGGAGATCATGTGTTATATTTAGTAAGAGTAGTGTTTAAAGTAGTGTGTTAAAATAGGTGTATAGGGAATGAGGGTCACTGTAAAATCAAGTGAGAGGAAACAGAAATATTTAGAATGATCAGATTTGCTGGATGATAAGAACTTTTAAAAGTATGCATACTGACTATTATCACACTTTCGAGCCAAATTTGGCAGGAAAGCAGAATTGATATTACATGCCCCGATGGGGAGCACTGGCTCTCACCCGGGGGGCATGAAATATCAATCAGTTGCTCAGAGAGAGTCCGATATTCCCATAGGAACAAGGAACCCCCTCTCAACAACTGTTCTACTACTGTGAGGTACTGATTTAAATAAAGATTTAAATCAACAACCTGAAGTAGTCTATGACCGTAAATGCAATGATCAGATAAACTTTCCACAATTAGGAAAAATGTATATTTATGGATGGTTTTAAAAACATTTCCTTGCGTTTGACATGTGTTAAGCAAAATACAATTTTTTGTTGTAAAACTTTTCCAAGCTGTTGCTTTTTTACTGCACTTCATAGTTCAAAGCCTAATTAAGCTTCGAATGATGAAACAAAGTAAAAACTCCCTGGCTTGTACGAGCTTTAAGTGACTTAAGATTACTGAAAACGAGATCAAAGTTTACGAGCAGACTTGAAAGTTGCACAAAGTTTTGGTACTTGTCAGCGATACAATCAATCAGGCTAATTAATTTCCCTAATCACTTACTTGAAATTAAAAAGGAAATGTCAGAACAAACTACAGTCGCCCTCACAAAAAATAGTAAACACTAAACGATGTTTGATTAATTCGAACGAAGAAAACACACAAAACAAGAATCTTGGCGTCAAGTAGTTATATTTGAAAGAAAATTATTGTCAAGAATTCATAAAGGGATGGTCAGCAAATCATAACGTAATAAATTGTGATACATTACGATATGGGATCATTCGCATATTAATTTAGCCACATTTCAGCCATTTCAGACCTCACTTTTAACCCCCTCTGATCCCTTCTGTGAGCCATATTCCATATAGAAATTGTGCAGAAATTATACTAGGCTTTTCCAAACCGGCTTCCCCTAGAATGGCTTACGAAATACGTGGCTGATATATAAAGAGACTTATAAATTCTGTACAATAAAGAGCGAAAATTCTATCCCTGCACCAGTTTTAACTGAAGTTTAGTTAGTGCAACAAAAAACATTCTATAAAATATATTATGTATATAAAGATATCAAGGGACGAATGGCGTAACTTAATCAGCTAATCCGGTTATAAATTGGTCTGGTCGCTGGGGCAAATTTAGGTCCGATGATTGATATGCTGCCATTCTTTAGACCAATTCAATATTGCTAACAGTACGGGTGAACTGCCTGGCAATGACCAGGGTGGTTATAATAGGCTGGTGAAGTGCGTTCTAAAATGGTATTACCAGGCCGATTATCGGGCTATTAAGTCAAGAGTTACTTTCATAAACAATAATAAAGAGTACGGATGTCTGCTGTTGATATTAAAACAATCTAGGGTTGTATTGAAGAGATACATTATATTACGGCTGTTCTGATAATTTCTAGTGAAGCAAATAATGGCAAGATGAATATAAGCAGACTATTATAATACTCGATAAAATTCAATAAAAGTCAATGATTACAAGTTCCAGTGATAAATCATTCTGAAATAACAGACAATCAAGACGGACGATAATATTACATTGATATATGAATTAGGGCGTGTAGTACGAGTACAACATGAACAGTTGAAAATTTGGACTTATGAATAGACAATCATGGCGCCACAGCCCAATTCAAATATAACAACCAGGAAATACTATCGCCTTATCGCAGATTAGTATTACATGATAAGGACTAGGATGTAATCAACACTAAAACAGATGTTCTATACATTATACATCTTCAGTTTTAATGACTCAAAATATATCTAATAGAAATAAAGTATAAGAATCACCTCACATCGATTGATATGCAGGAAATAATTTATGATTAAAATACGCGCTGGTGGTGGAATATTCTAGAATGCAATAAGTACAAGACCCATAGGCGTGAATATATTGATATTCGATGCACTACGTACCAATAGAAAGCAAATTGGGCGCGGCATACAGCATTCACTGTGTCATAAATGTGGGAACGTGAGATCCTAATTTTACGTATTGTATCTTCGATATCTGAAATACTAACTCATCGAGAGCTATATATAGCTTGGAAATTATAAACATAAATAAGTTCGACATGTCTAGTTTGCTTTGGTGAGATTTATAAGTTCTAACGTTTGATCAAATTCTGCTTTCCCGGCCAAATTTGGCTCCAAAGAAAGTGTGATAAAACATTAATCACATGCCTTCTCATGCGATATCAACATTTTCAAAACTCGGCAAGCCTCGTGATTGAAAATGTCGATATAACCCTCGGCAAGCCTCGGGAAATATCGAAACTTTCGCTAACTCGGCAAGCCTCGTGGGCGAAAGTTTTGATATCGCATGAGAAGGCATGTGATAAATGTATAGTATTTTTGCTACACTTATTAATATGCATATATTTATGAATAGTGTACTGAGCTTGAATACTGAGCTGACTGGAGTTATGAACTGATTAATAGTGTCTGGAGTTGGAAACAGTATCAGATGGCTGATATTACTCAATACCAGACGGTACCATGATATGATTAGATTTGAATGGTGATCATGGTGCAGTGGTTACACGTATAATACACTACACTTCTTTGTGTACAACAACATGTTTAATGAATACCTTCCTTAAATCGGCAATGTGATTGCTAATGACGTGAACATTTTTTGATACTTCAAGTTTTTCTGGGTTTTTCTGTTCTATCGTTGCATTAAATGCCAATTCATAGTGACCAGTTAAACTCGAAAAGTTTAATTTTTTAAATTTAGTCCACATGTAGGTAGATGGTCAATTCATATTGTAGCCTGTCCATATAAAGCGTATCCATATTTTAATTGATTGCGATAAGCTAATTTGTGTGTTTTAATGTGTAATTATGTTATTTGTATTGAATTGCATTTTTCCTGAATAACTTCAGCTTGTGAATTCTAACCTACAGGTTGTATTAATGAAAATGCACGGGTTTACTGGGAAACCCATTTTGATCAATTTCTCTGAATTGACACTACTCCCAATAAGGCATCATGTAGTCTCCAGGCTCGACAAACCCCGACAAACCCCGACATATCCCGACAAACGGGGTTTGTCGAGGGGTTTTGCCTCGGGCCCGCCGGCTACATGAGGCCTTCTTGTATAGTGTTTTTCCACGTAAAGCTTGATGACTCCGTCTCGGCTTTTTGTTCTGAGACTCAAAAAAAAAAAAAAAAAAAGAAAAGCCTCCAGGCTCGACAAACCGGAAACCCCGTCAAACCCTGACAAACCCCGACAAACCCCGACAAACCCTGACAAATCCCGGGAAAGGCAGAAAATCCTGTCAATCCTAAAATAAGGTGTAGATTAACTTGAGTAAAGAGGGAAAAGCCCAGAGAGTCATTTTTACTTACTTGGAGCTGTTCCTGCCGAGACTGTACCCTTGGAATCTTTGTTCGCTGGTCATTTTGTTACACTAAACTCTGCAAAAATCTGATTAGATTACAGGACACAAGAAAATTTAGAAATGTACATATGAAACAATTCAATTCCTATTAACTTTGGACAGCTGTCGAGCTGTGATAAATTTGTACAAGTTGGACGATCAAGAATCTTCAGGCTGAAATAAAGTAATGTTGATAAATTAAGCTGGGTGTGAATTTCATAAGCTCGACTTGAAAAACAGAATTTGCAACAAGGTGGTTACCATAAAGCACTCTCTTCTGCATGATGGGGACTATTTAATGTTCTGCATATTTAGGTGTGACATTCCTCACCCACAATTTGCAGCCTTTGTATATGGGTGGCATTGAACTGAACCTGCCAGACTAAACCTCAGTTTGATCAGTTCAGATATAATAAACCAAACTAGCCCCTATCCTGCCAAAGAGATCTTCACTACTGATATTCCATCCCAAGATTTTGTTAACAACACAAAAGAATCTGAGGAGTCTTTTCTTTCCAAGTTAGAACCGGTTTCAAGACAGGGTCCAGAATAAAAAGTGATTTGGTAATATGTGACTGACACCTAATGGCAAATGGCTTGACCAAGGGGTAACACGATTCAGGTGTAGACAAGCCTAGCTGTGTTTGGGGGCTTCATGACTAAACAGCTCCCTGCAGTCAATTGTATGTGCTCGAGTTGGCCTGTTTCTAGACTAATTAGTTTACTGGGACGAAAAATAATGCCTCTTTCTGTAGTTGAAACACGTGTAGTGGTAACACGATCGCCTCCCAAGCAGAAGGCCCGGGTTCAAGTCTGGTCGGATGCAAGTCGGACAGTTATCAAGCTGTGATTTGGTGCAGCTTCGGCTGGTGATACACACTCTCTGGCTCGAAGGACTAACCCCCATACAGCTAGTATAGTGCCTCGGCACAAAGTGGCTTAGGGTTACTGAAAAGGAGATAAGCACCTCAGGCCATACCAACTTGTGGGAGAGACCTGCCCTTGTATCTTGTATTGTGTATAGTCTATATTTGATTGACGATGTCAACCCTTCCAGATAAGATCGTTGCTCTGCTCTGCGAAGCAAGAATGCTAGTTTGCGACTAGGCTCGTCAAAGCGTCGAAGTCCTCCAAAGTCTATATACAGCAAAAGTATTTTGAGATTAGCAGATGCGATAGGTTTCTTCCCTCAGGGATCTTTTTCTTGCCTATAATTGTAATACTGCTATTTTTTCAGAAAAGGAACTAAGTCAAAATCTTCGAAATATGGCAATAATGGTATCAAAATTTTCAGTCAAAATTCTCTACAACATGAACTACATATTTTTGTATAGAAACGAAAAATCGTCAAAGAATGAAGTCCAAGATTTTCAAAATCGACTAAAAATTGCTCAAAGAATGTTGGAGAAAATGGATTTATAGTAATTAGACTCGATTTTCAGTGCGCACGATTAAAAATTGCTCGCGCAATAACAAATATGCAATAGAACAGGACAACTACAACTCACCTCAACAATGGAAACGTCTACAAGAAGATCGACATACCACAGGATAAACTGGGCAAACAAAAGTACATAAACAAGTTAACTAAAACTCTAGAAGACGATGTTAACTCAACATTCAAGAACATTGCCAAGAGTCGTAATCTCCCTCAAGATGTTACTAACCTGTTAATGAGCCATCACACCACCCTCGCTACTGCAAGAGTGATGCTTAAAACCCACAAGTACACAAGTGATGAGATCAAGACTCTTAACCCTGACACAATGAAAACTAGACCTATTGTTTCAGGCTGCAACTCCCCTTTCCACAAAATCCTTTGGTTCGTCTGTCACATCCTATCTCCTCTGATGAATCTAGTACCTTCTCATTTGAAAAACACTCACGATTTTCTTCGAAGGATTAGAAACATCACACCAAATGATCTGAAGAGTCTTACTTTCTTTACAGCAGACGTCGAAGCTTTATACACCAATATCAACGTACTAACAGCAATAGAAGATGTCATGGAATTTGCCAAAGAAAATAGACAGTCAATCAGTACATACGGTCTCCATCTCTCTGATTTACAAGAACTACTAGAGACAATCCTAGGAAAGTCATATTTTGTCTACAACAATCAAGTCTACCTACAGCTTCTTGGATTGTTCATGGGAACCAACCCTGCACCTATACTAGCTACTGTCAAAATGTGGAAACTGGAAAAACTTTCAGTCTACGTAGACCTGAGGATAACACTGCCCACCTACAGCAGGTTTTACGACGATCTAAACGGAGCCACCACCAACAGACGAAAAGCTCAGCAACTGTGCAACCTCATCGAACAACAAGATCCTGACAAAGTAAAATACAATTTTAAGTAAAATACAATTTTTATTTTCCACAGAAGAATCAATACATATTGAATTATAAATATCCGATAAATCCATTAATAATCATTAAAAGTTGCTTTGTCATTTGTAAAATCAAAAACGAAAAGCCGTACGCTGAACTGTGAACGCGCGCGGCGCCTTTTCTGCAGCTGCCTAGCTTCAAGCTTATAGCCGCTAACATCAAAGCCGCCGCGCGCGCCCAGTGCTGGGGTGCATTCTCATTAACAATTAAACTTGGTCAAAGATAGTTATATACAATTCCTAAATTAAATCAATAATCATGTTAATATGAGTATTCAACACTACTCGACAACAAATATTTGCCGGCCCATCAACAATTCAGTCGCCGAAACAAAAATCAAATGTTTGCTTTTTCTCTGTATTTTTTTGACAAACTTATCAAACTAACTGTAGACTACCCTGACAATCAGAACGACTTTGTTCCCTTCCTCAACACGGAAATAAAGATCGACTCAGATGGAATAGTACATTCTAGACTCTACAGAAAACCACAGAAAAAGCCACTCACCCTCCACTACAACTCTCATCATACAACACGTACAAAGAATGCTACTGTTGAGAGTATGTACAACACCGCAGAGGCAGTCTCTAACAACAGAGAAAACGAGAAGTACTCAGAAAAGATGATAGATAAACTTCTCATCAACAACGGCTACACTGATTGAGTCTTAGAAACCATAAAGAACAAGAGAAAACGTAGAAAGAGAATTAATCAGAAAGTACAGAACAAAGACCAAGACGGAGCGATTCTCAAACTACCCTATGTTAACGAAGCTACTAGTCGCAAATACAGAGATGCTGTCAGACGTAGTGGACTCCACATCAAAATTGTCGAGAAACCTGGACGGAAACTGAAGGATCTCCTTACAGACTCCAGACCCCTTGACAAGAAATCCTGTACAACATCAAACTGCAGAACATGCGCAGCTTTAACCGATGGAGAATGCACCACAACTAATACCGTCTACCACATCACTTGCGAAGTAGACAATTGTACCGAGAACTATGGTGGGGAAACATACAGACCGATCAAGTGCAGGTTCGACGAGCATTACCGTAGTGCGGCAAATCCAACAGCAAAATCTTACGAAGATAAGCCACTAGCAAAGCACTACAGGGAAAGTCACCCTCAGCACAAAGGCCCCCCAAAACTTAAACTTCAAATCGTAGATAGAGGAACATCACTCATCAACAGAAAGATTAAAGAAGCCCGATTTTTAGTTGAAAATAAACCAACACTCAACGATAAAACAGAGTTGAACAATCTAACACAGTTTTTAGTTGAGTGACGTGTAAATAGTAATATTCTCGTTTAATTCTTTTATCTCTTTTAATCTTTTATCTCCTGTATAACGTCACGCTATTCGTTAATTTTCAGATGAGCCCTATTTGATAAGTTTTGTCAGTTTTATGTTCATATTTGCTCCGATTTCGTTAAAAACTATTTACGGTTGATAACTATTTTACAGTTATATATTTTGTTTGAAATAAATTTCGTCGTCAAATTTTTAATGAAAAGAATATTCAAACAATATACACATAATATAGCAATGGCCAATTGGCTGACTATAAGGTCATGGCCTGAACTTTAATAGTCAAGTGATGCTAAAGCAGAGCACAAATATGTAATAAGTTAATAAATAATATTTACTTATTACTGTTATTTGACTTATTATATGTAATAAGTCAAATTTTTAATGTGAATATTGATCGTTATAATTGAATTAATACTATTTCAGAATATGAGTATGACGTAAAAATGTCGATACGTTATTCAGCTATTTATTTCCATTAGAATCTGTCATCACTGAGTCTATTCAGAAACAATCAGAAATTTGAATAAAAGAACTATCAAATCATGAGACTCAAAAACACTACACGAATCCACCAGATAGAATTTACAATTAAACATAATATATATGCACTCAGTGGCGTAACTTAGGGCCCCGCAGACCCCGCTGTGCGGGGGGGGGCGCCGTATAAGGGGGGGCGCAATTTCCTGAATTTTAGGCCCTTTCACTGAAAAAACGTCTTGTTTGTGTATTTCCCTGTCCAATTTAGCGTTCGGTCGACGCGAAAAAAATATTTGGGGTACCCTGTTTTGCTTCAGGGGGGCGCAAAAAGCCTTAGGGGGGGGGGGGCGAGAAAAAAAGTACCCGACCTTTTTTTTTTTTTTTAGGGACACAAAAAATTTTAGGGGGGCGCTTTTCGTCACTGAGCGGGGGGCGCCAACAGGCAAAGTTACGCCACTGTATGCACTGACCTTTACTTTGAAATTTGAGCAGTTGCAGTTATATTGAAATGTCAATTGCCGAGAATGTTGAGTTTAAGTATAACTTTTAGATCGAGTTTGTTTTCATCAAAATATTGATAAGTTAACTTTATATTACGGACTGAAATTTTTCAAAAATGTATGAGTTTGCCGAAATATGGGCATAAGCGTACTGTCATAATGCATTTAAAAAACATGTATTAAAAGATTATATTTAAATTTACCTAAATGTTTGTAGCTAGGCTTTATATATGCGTTACTGGCGTGCATTCAATAATTCTTTTTGCAACCACGACTTCGTTAGATCGGCAAAATGCGTTGGAGGACTTCGCCACTTCGACGCGCCGAGCAAATTATCACTTTTACTTTGCATGATCGACATTGTAGCGCGATGCACTACTGGGTCGCGCGCGCATCAAATAATGCTCCTCGCAACCATCGGCAGATCGGCGAGATGCGAAGGATTGACATCGTCAATCAAGATCGACATAGTTCATTCGTAAAGCGACAATCTGGAAAAATTGACGTTGCTTCGTCAATTAACCGAACTGTTCATATTTGACAAAATAATTTAATAAAATACATTGACGGCCGATGTTACTCGTCTAAATTTCTTCGAAGTAGCGCGCGCCGCTTTCTGTCCGATATCAAATGCTATGAAGTAGCGCGCGCCGAGCCAAATCATCAATCATGATTAGTAAAATACAAAGATCCTAACTTGAAAAATATTTATAAGGCTTAAACTTATTTTTTCTAAAACAAAGATTTTTATTAAAGGGCCGAAACGTAATAAATAGAAAGCAAGTAAATAACAAATTTTAAATTTTGGTATTTATTAAAATATTAAAAATCAAATCATGTACCATCAAAATAAATGATAAAGCTGCTGCACGTTGGTTGGCTGCGGGCTGCCTCAATAAATAAATAATTTAAGCTTATGAAGCTGTAGGTTTACAACCTACCAGGACGCGCGCCGAGTTGGACTCCAATATATGGAACAACTATTTTAAGAGTATCACCCGTTAATTATATGAAGGTGCGCCTTAATTATACTCTGACTGTTGATAAGAAGAGTTTTGATATTTATATAGACTTATCAAGATGGCTTAATATCTGGATTCTGAAAACCACAAATGTTGACTTGTCCGCGGGCGCGGAACGTTTTGAGTGAACTCTCAAGGCCACACCATTAACCATGAGGTTCGCCGGCGCTAAAATTATCATAGATATCTAACTACGGTGTACGAGGAGGGCCACTAATAAAAAATATAGCACTTTCGAAAAAATATACATTTTTTAGTATGAAATATATAGAAAATATAGAAAATATAGAAAATATATAAAATATAGAAAATATATAAAATATATAAAATATATAAAATATACAAAATATATAAAATATACAAAATATATAAAATATACAAAATATATAAAATATATAAAATATATAAAATATACAAAATATATAAAATATATAAAATATACAAAATATATAAAATATATAAAATATACAAAATATATAAAATATACAAAATATATGAAATATACAAAATATATAAAATATAAAAATATAGCATTTATAAAAAAACATACTTTTTAAAAAAAAGTACTTTTTTGTAAAACGTACATTTTTTGTAAAACGTATATTTTTTAGTGGCCCTCCTCGTACGACTCGTGTACGAAAAGGGCCACTAAAAACGTACGTGATACGCGCGCAGTCACCTATTAAATTTGCGTATGGAGTTCGCGGCTCGACAATATTTGCCAATAGATGACAGCCAAACCTCACCATATGCTTCATGCATTAGAGGCCGATAGTGGCAGAATGTACACTGTCGCCGATGTAGACAATTTTTATTCCTAATGTTATTTTATTAAACTAAGACTCGTGCTGATTAGGCCCGTCAAGTATAGAATTTTCAAAGTCTATTGTAACGGCTACTTCCCCTGTTGTCTAAGAGCTCATTCAGATATTTTCAAATAGGCGGTGGTATCATTCCGGGATCAACCATGGGAAGGGTTTTGCAAGTTCCCCTCATTTAGGTTGGTACGCAGGAGCTTTAGCTGGAGTTTTGTCTTATATTTTAAAGGTTTTAGAGGTATGTATCGCAGCATTGCTGTACTATTCTTTGAATAGTTTCAATTCAATTAGGTTTACTACCAGCGTGTACGTAAAATATTACATGTTTTTGAGAATTTTCTTATATTTCCGATGTAAGATAATATCAAATTTGTCCGAAACCAGAAACTGGCCCGAACAAAGTGTATCACCCGGCAAGGGGCCGTTAACATGTTACGTAAGCGTATCTCTGTCTATTCTAAATACATAAATCCTTCCCTCCCGAGTCCCGAACATAAGCAAATTTAGACATTTTATAGAGGAAATGTATACACGTTATGACAATACCAGGCCCCCCTCTTGGCGTTCACAACATGTTAACGATCGCTACCGCCGTATTTTAGTGCTTTAGAGACATAACAAGTAAAAATGATTTCTTTGAAAACGCACAAACATAGTTCTGTATAAAATACAAAATATAGCTCGAAATAAATCGAAAGTTACTCTCAAAGTTAGCTATACTGTAAAACACCTTAAAATGAATTTCAGATCATTTTAGTTTGTAGATTAACATCTGAATTCTAGAATCGTTTAATTATTCAACAAATTTATTTACAAATCCTTAATACTATAATCATATGTATAATATTGTTGTGGTACTACAGTCACTTTCGGATTATATCCCACTTTATTGGCATATCAGTTTCCTACCTGACACAATAAAGTACTAGCATTTTGATTCTGATTATATCCCCTTTCGGGTTTTATCCCGTTGATAACTAATATCCGTTTCCTCCCAAAACGGGATATAATCCGAAAGTGACTGTACTCGAAACTTTTTAAGACGAAAAAACTTTCTGGATTCAAGAATTTTCGGCGATCCGCCTTTATCAGATAACTAGCGCAAATTTGTGTTGATGAAGTAGATTTGTAAAGTTTAAACCTTTACAAAACAAATTTCCGCTAATTATCTGATGAAGGCGAATCGCCCAAAATTCATGAACAAAGTTTCTGTCTCGAGTACCGCAACAAGATTATGTTTATCTCCGACAGGGCGATGCTTGCAAGAACTGAATATGTATTAAACTAATATAAACAGTTAAATATACACCATTTCTTAGTTACTAAAACGCTTCTTCCTGAGTCTAGAATGTTACTTGCAAGTTCTGAGTTCATCTTGACTGATTTAGTTTGTTCTCACTCGACTAGAATAATCAAATATTGTGTCAAAAGTATCGGGATCAGCTGTCGTAGTTTACAGACTATAAAACATCGCTGTAGAGAGTTGTACGGAATTGTGGATATCTTGGCAGTATAAATCGTCAATCGCAACATTCGGATATCTTAGTACCTTTTCCTGAAGATATACAAAGTTCTAAATGCAGTTCTTTAGCTTTTAAACTTTTGGGGGGGGGGGGGAGGGCAAGCACATCTTTGCCCATCAATGCCAATGCCCGTTTTGCCAAAAACTGGGAACGTTTTGTGGCATAAATGGGCATGCCCATGCCCATTTTGCCGATCTCAGGGTCAAAATCGTAAAATCATGAAAACATTGTTTTATACCATACCCCACTCAGCTAAAATGGGGGGGGGGGGGTCCAACCCGGGCTTTCCCAAAAGTCACCTGTCGTAGCTCCACCACCTAGTCCGAGGCCCGAGCGCCAGCCCGAATGCCAGCCCGAGTGCCAGGCCAGGCCCCAAATTCAGCCCCTGCCCGAGCCGAGCCCAGCTCCTCCCAGCCCGAGCTCTTTCCAGCCCCAGCCCAAGCTCCTCTCCTAGCACAAGCCGCAGTCCGAGTTCTTCCCAGCCCAAACTACAGCTCCTTCTGAAACGTTGAGCAATAAACTCCCTCGTGTTAATTTTCTTCTTTAAAATTATACAGAGTGTACCGTACTTGAAAGACACATTTTACTTTGAAAGTTAGCTTGAATAAGTTTGCTTGAATATGGCAATAAAGATTCAACTGATTAATTAACCATGGTTTCACCTTCCATAAGAAATCTTCTGTATTGATGCAGGTGTCGACATGTAGACAGTACTGAGTACAGTGCTGTAACCAGTAATCGGCCCTGTTCCGTTGGCACGTTTCTAAGCACCATCTTCCTACAAATGAATGTGAAAGACCTTTAATTACTTAATTCGAAGATACTGTAGTATGTGATTTTCAAATTTCATCCCATTTTTATGCAACTGTTATACTAACTACTTCAATATACCTATGTAAAATCACGAATAAAATGTGTTTTTGTAAAATAATTGCTGCTTTTAACTTAAATTTAATGTGGCATAATACACGACAGGTAACATATTCAGGATTCATGCCATTTCTAATGTTAACACATGCAACTGTTAAATACTAAATACTTCAATATGTAAAAATCAAGACTAAAATGTGGTTTTGTAAAATAATTGCGGCTTTTACTGTGGCAAAATATACGGCAACAAACATATTCAGGATTCATGTCATTTCTTATGTTAACACATACATCTGTTAAATACTAAATACTTAAATTTGTTTAAAAATCACGGCTAAACAGTGGTTGTGCCGTATTAAAAAATGTGGCTTTTAATGTGGCAAAACTCATAAAAATCAACATATGCAAGATTCGTACAGGATATTTCCAAGCCGAAAAAGGATTAGATTACAATTCACTATTAATATTATGTTTAAAACTTCCAACGTTTATATGGTATATCTAGATATATCTAGATAACCATGACTTTGAAGCTCCTTTTAAAAAACAACATAGAATCGTGCAGTCAAAATGATTTAATACTAGTACAAAATAATTGCACCTTTTAACGGGGGCCGGGGATCAGTGACTTACTGTATGACACAGGGTGGGTGCGAGTCTTTCGGATACAAAAATCAGTAAGTCCCCCGGGAGAAACTGAGGCAGAAATCAGCCCAATATCACGGAAAATTGGCTTGAAACCGTTTTAGAAGGAAATTCTCAAAATTATTCGCTGCACTGACGCTCGAGAACAAAATTTAAAGAAAATTCGAAAGTTTTTTGTTTGTTGTTGTACATATGTTTGATCATGGTGAGTTCTCAATCGTGTCAAAGCGTAACAAAGTAAACGAATATTTATTTCGAACGATATTTCGCGGGATTTCCGCTTTATCAAGTTATATACCGGGTGGTTTTTAATATTGGTTCCCTCCTTATATGGGCATGCATATTGCACAAATAACATACGCTGTGTTACCATCTGTCCCAGGTAGTGCAACTACCTGGGACAGATGGTAACACAGCGTATGTTATTTGTGCAATATGCATGCCCATATAGAAGGGAACCAATATTAAAAACCCCCCTGTACAAGGTGTGTTACGCTTTGACACGATTGAGAACTCACCATGATCAAACATACGTTCTTACCCAATCGTTCCGGCATTATCCGATTAATATTGTTGTACAGACCACCAATGAACACTTCGAGATGATTTTCCAAAAATAATTTACTAATATCTAGTTTGGGTGCCTACTTTATTTCTCTTATGAACCCTGACCGGTGTCCAAATCAGTAAGTTTCCTTATTTAAGGCCAGAGGGAGGAGGGGTGGGGTAAAAACTTTTTTTTCTTCAGTTTTTATATATTTTATAGAGCTCTGGATGCTAAACAAGTAAGTGAAAAATTATGCAAATCCCACCTTCCGTTCCGAAGATATTGTGTGCCAAGGTTTGATGTTTACCTGTAATTACATTGCACTCAAAAACTTTTTAGGTTTCTCAGTATTGGGCTAAACCAAGGCAAGCGCAGGGCTTGGCACAATTGTTTCTTGGGCAAATACCTAACAAAGTGGTGCAGCGTTTTATGTTTAATGATTTGGTTCTCAAAGTATGAGTTTAACAATGTCAAAAAGTAGCGAATTTCCTTAGGGGCCGTTCACATATTACGTAATCACTTTTTTGACCATTTTTACCCCCTCTGTAATCAACCGTTAAATGTTAAATGTTAAATGTTATTATGCTTAGACCCCCCCCTGTGAGGAAAATTAACGTAATCATGGCTCGATCCCCCCCCCCCCCCCCCCCGGGAACTCAAAGTTCAGTGAATTTCTCGATTATTCTTACGAAAATAAACAATAGAAAGACTATTAAAATAGCTGGGAGCTTGATTGTCAAGTCAAATGTGCTCATTTATAAGATGATTATAGTCAATCAATCCTGTAATCGACCGTAAATAGGACGATTTTTGTGATAAATTGATTACGTAATCAGTGGGCCAATCCCCCCTCCCCCGTAATCAATCGTAATCATTTGCCAACCCCTCCCCCCTCGGATGATAACGTAATATGTGAATGACCCCTTAGTTTTCAACATTGTTAACCTTATAAATTTAGAAACAAAGCATTAAAAATAAAACGCTGCACCACTTTTTTAGGTATTTGCCCAAGGAAAAATTGTGCCAAGCCACAAGCCCTGCACTTGCCTTAGTTTAGCCCAATACTGAGAAACCAACAAAGTTTTCGCACGCAATGTAATGAGAGGAAAACCTCAAACTTTAATGGGTGATATCTTCGGCACGGAAAGCCGGATTTTAATCTTTTTCACCTTCCTATGCAGCATCTAGAGCTCCATAAAATAATATATGGAAACTGAAAAAGTGTTAACTCTACGGAGGGGGGGGGGGGGGGGGGGCTTGCCTACGATTTTTGGGCGGGTGTCAAAATATAAACATAGAAGGTGAAAATAAGGTAGTCCCAGGGAGTAAAATAGGGGGTGGTAGGTGTTTCGACAAAAAAATAGGAAAATATCACTAACTTACCGCATATGTCATGCAGTTAGTCCCTGATCCCCAAATACAAGCAAACAATACAAGCAAACAACATGATGATTATAAATTTTACCGTTTAATAGTTCAATTACGTTTAACACGCTTTCTGATAGTTGGTAACACGTTTTCTGATAGGTGGGAACAGTTAAAGGCCCAGTGCCAGAACGGTGCATATGTCATTGCAGACATGCTTGATCAAGAACTTGTTTATGGCATTGACTCCCAAATTTCCTGCACAGAACTCCCATGAAGTGCTGTTGCCATACGTGGCTACCTCGGTGTCTGTAATAAACAGGTTGTTCTTTTCACGGAAAAACTGCACATCCAAAGGCATGGCGGTTTTCCCCGAATCGAGCCACACAAAGTGCACAAAGGCCTCTGTGAGGTCCGATTCGGGGGTACCTGGATAAATTATCTCGCCATCATTGTTGATTGTTTTCGTGATTTTACCTCCAAAAAACCTTTCTATTATTATTGGGAAGGTTATTCCCTTGGCGAACTCTGGTGTTGGGGTCTGGAACGACTGGCCCAAGCAACATTCTATTGCACCGAGAGTCAGCTGCAGTACCGTATCTGGAGGAAACGACTGGTTAAACCGCCCCACCCAGTGATTACATAGTGCTGCTATCTTCACTGTTCGCTGAGTCATTTCATCATAGTTCGATTTGCAAACATTCTCGATGCAATTTCGAATGTTTTCTGCTGCTTTCAAGTGCTTTAGCACAAACTTTCCGGTTAGGATTGGTGTTTCTATTTCAAAGGCATGTACTACTTTGAAGGTGCCTACTTCCCGGAACCCCTCATCAAACTTTATTGCCCCTGTAGCCACAAAGCCCAACCTTAATTAGTTAATTACCCTAAATTTGTATTTATTTGGCTACTCTTGACTATTTTGCACGAGGAACATGGTTAGATGAGTCTAGAGGCACATAAATTAGTCAAACCTAGTGGAAATTGATATGCGAACTTTTATTTGTTCATAAGGAACAACGTGATGAAAACAGTTTTCAAATTGACCAAATCTGTAAATAGTTATGGCAATGCGCACAATAAAAATAAAGTGATTTTTTGCGATTTAGGGCTTGCCATTTCCTATATAAATGCGCGCGTATCACGTACGTTTTTAGTGGCCCTTTTCGTACACGAGTCGTACGAGGAGGGCCACTAAAAAATATACGTTTTACAAAAAATGTACGTTTTACAAAAATGTACGTTTTTAAAAAAAGTATGTTTTTTTATAAATGCTATATTTTGTATATTTTATATATTTTGTATATTTTATATATTTTGTATATTTTATATATTTTATATATTTTATATATTTTGTATATTTTATATATTTTGTATATTTTATATATTTTGTATATTTTATATATTTTGTATATTTTATATATTTTGTATATTTTATATATTTTATATATTTTCTATATTTTCTATATTTTATATATTTTCTATATTTTCTATATTTTCTATATATTTCATACTAAAAAATGTATATTTTTTCGAAAGTGCTATATTTTTTATTAGTGGCCCTCCTCGTACACCGTACTAACGCGCATTTAGGAGACGCGCAAAAGTTGTCACTGTTGGCATGGTTTGGGCGAGCGAATTAGTAAGAGCCGATACAAGTAGGTTTTAAGTTGAAGCTGCATATTTTATAGAAATCACTATTGTTGAAACTATCAGAACGCAGATTATAAACAATAAATAATGGACAATATACTGACGACAATATCAAAAACTTGAGTGGCGTATTGCATTTTCCGAATCCTTTTTAAATTTTACCGAACTAGGCTCATTCGACCCAATTACTCACGCTTCATGTATAGCCTGATAATATTTATTTGTTTTATCCTCTAGCAAGCATTCTTTGAATCAGATGTCGCATTTATTATAAAAGAACCAGCAAATCTCCGCATTATAATTTTTGTGTGCCAAGTTTATAATATCTAATCATATAATAAAATTGATCCAATAATTTAAGATGAACGGTATATCATAGCTCATCGTTGTTCCAATTCGATTGATTGAAATAATTTAAAAATCAAATTAGCTTTGGTAGGTATGGGGTTTAGCGCTTGACTAATCGTCTTGACTAGGAAATTCAAACAATATACACATAATATAGCATTGACCCTATATAAAAATTCAATATGAAATTCAATAAAAAATCTTAGTAAATTTTATAGAAACTCTTTAAGTAGTATAAGTAGCCAGTTCAATTTGTTGGCTTTAAATTTATATCTAGTTCTGATATTTTAACAGCGCTATTACTTTTTATCTTTAATTTGATCCTTCGAACAGCTGTTGAGCAATGAAACGCAAACATAATCTTAGCAAAATGAATATATTTCTTTTATCTTCAGCATTTAATCAGTCACATAATCTGAGAATATCAATGGTTAGTTTGAAAATGTCAAAAATTCTCATCAAAAATGTAGTAAAGTCTCAAAAAATTAATTAATTAATTTAGCATCTCGTCAAAATGGAATAGTTTAAAATCGGAACAAAATTAATGGCATATACTATAATAATGTGGAGTCTACAGTAGTTCATTAAATCAAAAAGACGCAATTCAAAGACGCAATTACTTTTTATCCCTCTTTATCCTCTACGAGCTATAATTGTTGTTCTCAACAAGTCAAATCTTATTCTTTAAATGTCATTGCCTCACTGTATCTTTGTCCTGATTTTCTAGACATTCTATCAGCTAACTTTTTGAAAAAAGTATTTGCTTCTCTTCCCATTCCACCTGTTGTTGATAGGACTATATGTTTCGTGTTCTCTTGAATAATCTTAACTTTCCGAACAAATGGTATAAAATATTGTTCTTTGTGTCAGCACTATTTTTTTCTCAAGTTTCCTGATATGAGATCGTTTTTACCGCACCAAAGTACGTTCCCATGGTACCCACATGAAACTGTAGGATCTATATCTCCTACTACTGGAGCAAAGTACTGTTTTGGAGCCACCACTCAAATGATTTTTTGAGGTCCAGCCCAAATTTAAAACCACCAATTTGTGAGTCAATTTGGGTGTTTTTCTCCTTCAATTCTATTTAACGCCTCATCAAACACTTTCCAGTGATGATGATCACAAAAAGTTCCTTTTTTATGCAGTCCTTTTAAAAAATATATTTAAAAAATTATTTACATTATAAGAATTCGAGCATGCTAAATCACATTAAGAGAACGTGTTTAAAAATTCACGTGACAGAAGTCTCGTGTGTAGAGTGATTAATCATCATCCATAAGAATTCTTAACATCCACTTGTAGGCCATTCCATTAGTATAACTCCAGATGGAAAAGTTTTACGAAGATTTCTTGCAGTCCCAACAATTACCACTGTTTATAAATGATATTTGGGAGAATTAGGGTAACGAGAGCACCAATTTAAACGCTTGGGATACAAGGTGTTAATAAGCAAATTGGTTATATAACAACTACTCTACAACTCTAGAAACTCACACAGATGTTAAGTGAATGTTTTGTGTTTTGATATGATCTGTGGTTACTATAAATATTTTTTTTTAATATACACAATAAGGTTTGGTACTTTATCTGTACCTCCCCTTTCATAGAAATAATAGCAAAAATATACATCTATCTTTAAGAAATCAACATCTGATATAAAACATTTGATCAACCAAAATTAAGACAATTTTCCTGTTAATAATTTAACGGCACTCATAAGAGGTCATACTAGGTATAAGTCCAAATGCTGTGTCAGCAACCGTTTTTGTTACTTTCTTTTCTTCTTGACTCCTCACACCATGAACTGATACCACTATGCTTTTAAGCATAGCAAAGCATATCTTGGTCCTGATGTAGTTGATAACATCTGTGTAACTCTCCTTTCTCTTCTTTGATATCAATCTACTATAAATATTAAATCTATATCAATCAATAAACTTTGTCAATTCCTTTACTTATAATTTAATCTAACTGATCCCGATGTGATGTGGTAAGTTCCTCGAACTTTATAAGATCTCGCAAATCTGTAAGAAACGGGTTCGTTTGTTCAGGCCCAACAATCACATCTTGATCTGTAATAAACGTGTATATTCTTGCAGTCCCAACAATCAGTTGTTCATTCATCAGATATCCAGGCCATGCTTTTTTAATGATAGTGCTGATAACCAAGCTCTCTCCTCTTTCTCAGTAGCTAGTTGGAACATAAATTTTGCCAGTGGTGTTGAGTCAAGCACCTGATATTCTGATTAAGAATAGCTTCCTTTAAGTTCTTGTTGCTTTATAGGAGAATTTATCCTCTCTGCCAATTCCATCCTATCTGGGATACCCGATCCTCCACATCTTGGTGGTAGCTCTGTATAATAAATTCCTCTAGATTAATTTTAAAATCAATAAAAGACATTGAATTTCTAACAAACGATGGTAACTTATTCCAAAAGGTGATAACATGCTCGGCTCTGATAAATATTATTTGACAGATATCACTGGATATAATAGGTCATACGAGATTTCACCATAGAACCTGTTGAATTATAAAAGATTAGTAATTATTAAAATAATATAATAATGTAAGGGGGTCGTTCACATATTACGTAATCAATATTTTGGCAATTTTTACCCCCCCCCGCCCCTCCGTAATCAACCGTAATCAAGACCGAACCCCCCCCCCATATTCAACCGTAAGCATTTGAAAACCCCCCCTCGGCTGATTACGTAATATGTGAACGACCCCTAACAATGAGTGTCGTGAAGGAGAAGATACTTGAAACACAGCAACACCGATAGGAAAGTACCATGTATACCATATTGGTACACTGTGTGAGAGGCGATCATTATAAGCACAATCATATACTATGTAGCTTACGTGGACTGTATCTCTGATGTAAAGTAGTCTCACTACTAGTAATTGACCCCCCCCCCCCCCGTACTATCTATTACATGTTCTCATGTTAAGCCATTTATTTATTGAAAGCTATCACAAGGGATTAATGAATGAAATAATTGCAAAGCACTTACTAAACGAAATTTGTATTACGTAATCAACAACCAAAACCCCCCCCCCCCCAATTCAATAATCAACCATAAGCATTTGAAACCCCCACCCGCGTACCCCCCTCGGCTGATTACGTAATATGTGAACGACCCCTAACTTACATAATGTTGTGATACATTTGGTAAAGTTTATAACCATGGTTTTTAATTTGTGCAGTGGTGTTGTTGTTCTCATCAGTTAGCCATGTTTCTGTAACAAAGAAGATAGATGTTATTATCCTCTAAGAAGTTCATAACATGCTCAACTTTGTTATTTAGGGAGCGAACATTCCAGCTTGCACACTTCATACTTAGGATTTTATGTTATGTCACTGGATACAATAGGTCATGCGAGATTTCACCATAAAACCTGAATTATAAAAGATTAGTAATTATTAAAACATAAAATATTACAGTAAAAATATATTTTTAACATAATAATGTAACAGGTGCTCAATCCTCACATCGTTGGTCACCAGCCTAAGATATTCAGCCACTTAGCCTTACTCTGTTCTTCTGATTGCATTTCTAAGGAATCTGAAGCAGTGTTTTTTACATGACTTTAGGTTTGAAAGTGAGGGGATGGTCATTTCCCACACCAAGGTTTTTTGTTGTATTGACAAACCTGATAACCGTATCATTTGACAGCTGCACTCCTCCTATGCTGAGCTGGTTTAACACATGATAACAAGTATTTGAGTTTTTCCTGGGTTAAGTTGTAAGCAATTGCAATACTCAACCATCCAGTGCTGAATGGTCGTAGCTCAATTCACAATTTGAATGCCCAACACATGAACCTGGTCAAAAGGTTTGAACGTTTTGCACATCTGTATAGCATTGTACATAAATAAATAAATAAATAAATATTAAGTCAATTTTTACAGCACAGCAATATATATCTAAATATCAGATCCTCTGTAATCATAATGTATAAAAAAGGGAGCTTTTTCTCTGTGCTGAAGGATGAATCATATTCCTATTAAATATATAGTTCTATAAACACCGGATGTATTTAAGAGCACTGGTCATGGTCCTCACACTGACCTTTGGGTACTTGGTTTCACTTGTAACTATGATCTATAATCAGCAATGATGTTTAGGACTATTTCGTCTCTAGGTCAATAGGGCAATGATGTAATTAATATTACAATCTCCTCTGACAGAGAGTAGATCATACAATATGATGTATGCATATTGCATATATGATAATGATTTATTTAATTTCCTTCTTTCAAAGTAAGTTAGTTAGCTGAATCTTTGATGCCAAAGTTGTATCTTGAGTCTATATAATTGATATAGAGCTCTTTTTTGTGATTTTGTGAATAATTCAGCTCTTCTTGAGACATTTTGAACTTTGTCTCCTTCTATATCAGTATATCCGGATTGGAACTTTTTTAATTTTAGCGTGAGTACCCTTCAATTACATACAGTTAGTATTACATACAGTTAGTATCGAGATTTCCATTGATGGAATTCAAGCTGTTTGTACATGAATTAGAATATTAAATTGTTTAAATTCAGTTACAGCTATATTAAAATAAAATGGGATGGGTGTAGCAGACTAAAGTGAGACAGGAGATTCCTGCACGATGATATTTTAGTAAATGCAACTCTCACTTGAAACATTTCAGGAGCTGAAGAAGAAGCACAAGCCATCATCGACCGCGACAGTGGCACAGGCAATCTGGTTTTGTATGCAACAGCAGAGGTATTCTTTATCTGTTTTTATGTAATTGTTCGTTGAAATTGCTTTTTTAATACATGTCTCTTTGAAATTATGTTACACCTTTTGTTCAAGTAAATTGTAATTAATTAATTAATTGTATTAGCTCAAAAGGTTCAATTTATGAGATTTTTAGGAGTCCCATCTTCTTGAAAACTGATAAGAGCAGTGGCTGTTTATACGAAAATCATTGAGCTTTTTAACAGAAACTTCTCCTTTTTTCAATGGTTGTCAATAATGGCTACATGTCTGATGTCTTACGGTATGTTCATTCTCTAGATCATTAGTGGCAGTCTCGATATCATGAATAACAGTGCTTACAATAACATCATAATTAGACCTGGGAGGGCAGGGGGATATAAATGGAGCTAGAGTCAAGAGACTCAGAGATCTCCTTGTTAGACATTGCAAGTATATATATATACGTAAAGAAGTAACTGATGAAACAAGTAGATTGTTAGACTTATCCAAACAGTTTATCATTTTATTATTATCTTTCCTCTGTTGGGAATTCTGGTATCTAGTTAAGAGGTATAAATGTTACTATTTAGTTATCGGTTATGAGAATCTATTAGCTATAATTGCTTATTAAAAGACTACAAAAGAGCAGGAATTTTATATATAAAATAATAACTGACTGGGTCCCCCTTGTGACAGATCATCGGGAGCCTGCCTTATCATTTCCACATTAGCACCGCACTCGAACATCTAGTCTGTGTTATATAATTTACTAACAACCTCTAATTGGTTCTATATCCTAATATTAAAGATATAATGTCATCAACGTAATTATCAGCATTGCAATAACCTCTGCTCACCAATACCATTGGGCAGTAAGCTGTTTGTAAAGTCCAGGTACTTATCTGTTATTTTCAGGGGTGATTTAGAATAATTTTTCATTTAGTATAGCATTGTAGGTGTTTGTTAGGTCATCAAGATAGATATTAATTTAGATTGAAAAATCATAATTATTTTCCTGGCTTTCTTAATCTACTTTGATGCACAATTATTATCATAGTGGGGGTTTCTAAGGTTGCACTTCCTGCACGCCTGTGATCCCTGGCCTTTTTCGTCTAAACATATTCATCTGACTAAATTTCAACAATAAATTAATAAAGGTGAGAAGTGTGTCTCACAGAGAATATTTAAATAAATCTGAATAGAATTAAAAAGAGGTTAAATGAACTTTCTAATATTACTACCAATAATTCTTAATATTCAATAATTGGCGGAGAACTATAATATGTAACTAAAAAAACAGAAAAACAGTAATCTAATTCACGCATGAATTAGATAAAAACTAGCACAATAAATTACCTCTAGTTCTATATTAAAATATTAGTACTACTACATATCACAGTTCCACCGTGTAAATGTTTACAATTCCACCGTGGTGGGATATTTATTTCTTCTTTTATTAGATTATCTCTGCTCTGGTGTTTGATATACTTTTGATATTGATGAAATCGAAACAAAAATAGGTATTCATATCGTAAAAATATGTATTATCGAATTATATAATTCTTCTAAACAACTCCGATGTGATAAGATATGCCGGAACTTCTGTTTCCTAAATAATTATCACAATTATCGGGGTATCCTACTCTTTCCGGATCATTGCAATATGACTTGTCACTCCATATAGCTTGGGTATGACAATTGTTAACCCACTGTATCGATGGTCCTCCGTTCTACTGTCTGCATACGACCTACCCGGGTTTGTAATTATAAAGAAATTCTCTTATACTGATCAATGATCTGAACATGTTTAAATGTCCATCGCGGACCCATGCAATGGACAGCAGCTTTGGCATGGGATGCTCATTAGCCGTTCCAACATCCCATGCAAAAGCCGCTGTCCATGGGTCCGCTATTGAAATTTAAACATTTCCAGAAAATCATAACGTTACCTTTCATACTTCTTCTTTCCAGCGTAAGATACCCTAGCCTGTTCCTTCATATGTTTTTTAGACAAGGCTCTGTTAACTACCACATCATTTGCTGTTAGTGCAGTGGAATGGGGAATTCTTAGGTAATATTTGGTACTTGATTCTGATGTTCGACTCAATTATAATGTTATAAGATACAAACATTTATATCGTGAAACTTTCATAAAATTACATTATTTTTCTAAACAACTCCGATGTGATAAGATATGCCGGAACTTCTGTTTTCTAAATCACAATTATCGGGGTATCCTACTCTTTCCGAATCATTGCAATCTGCCGATGTAGGTTCGTTTATAAGTTCTAGTACCACTTTTATCCCCACCATCTTGGTGATGTCTTTTGTTGCCCGGCTCCAGATGTCGTCAAAGTAGGCTGGCACTGTTATCACTGCTTTGGGCATCTGGAAACAATGATTACACGTAGATTTACACCATAAACCTGAATTATAAAAAGGTTAGTATAATTACAGATTGCAAGTTACATATGTAAACAACATACCTAATCTAGACGCATTTCTTAGTGTGTTGTTTAAAAAATGTTATTTTAATTTTATTCAATTTTACCGTATAACTTACCATTATTAAATATCCATGACTGATTTTCAAGCAAGTTGTGAATCATCATCATCACTGATCATTCTTCGGCTTGTGAAAAGCTATGTCAAACATAGCTAACCTTTTTTGTAACTGACTTTGTCACCTGGATGTCCTGAATTTCTGGGCTGAAAGAGGTCTGAGTGTATCTTTTTTGGAATAAAGCTATCTTCAAAATATATCGTAAATTTATTAACCAGTTAAAAGGATCAAATTTGGTTCTGTGTATTATATTCGAAATTGTTAGAGAAGTTACACTGAACTTACTTTATTAGTCGTTTTACTATCTCCCTGTTTCTACAAACTGTCGCGTTGTGTTACATATAATAATCTTCAGGAAACTTACACAACCTTATAGTATAGGGTAGTATAAGCATTTTACGAGCTGACTACCTGAAGCCCAACAGACACTGGGGTAACCAGTACCCGGAACATCTCCCTGCGGTGTTCTGGGATTAGCTACAGGTAAGCCTCCCTGTACTGGGCTGGTAATCAGCAGGCATTACCACTCAAAGTAGCGCTTCCATGCTGAGTCAGGAAAATCGACTTTGATGCATGTGCGTTCAAGCACGTTAATATATCAGTCGATGGTCAATCGGGATACCTGAAAATCGAGGGTTGTAATACGATTTACGTTGAATCAAAAGTTTATCAATGATGATGCTAATATAATGTGATTTTTAACACAGTAGCTTACAAGAAAAATATTAAAATTAATGAAAAGCTTACAAATTGTAATATTTAAAAACTGTCCAAGAGTGAACGTGGTAAACAAACTAACCTGGAACTGGGTCGAAAAGCGTTTGAGGATTCTGGTTACAGCTACCAGGAAATAGACATCCAGCCAGCATCCATTACTCTCTTCTTGCCATCCTTGATGAATTGCAGATCCCTCATGTTGTTGGACTCAGACCAGTGATTTACACAGGTTATTTCATGATAATATAGGAGTTTCAGGATCCAGTCTGTACCTCGATGAAGCATGTGTAGACCCTGACTACCCTCCACCTCCTTCTCTACTGGTTATGACATCGTAATCCCCTTTATTCTTCACTACTTCTCCAAACTCGTTGAAAAGTGCTACTGTTACAGCTTTTGTGTCCTCCAGTGTCCTCGTTATCTGCTGTTTCTCTTCCAAGATCTCAACACAGTGGGAACCCTCTTTCGAGATGTGGCACAAGTCACAGTATGCTCCTCCTAATCCAGTCACAGCATCAGCAGCTTTTCTATCCAGTGCTGTTAAGCGGATCCTTACACTGACTGGTACCGGGTACGGTGTTCATTCACGACTAGTTGAAATGTAAATTATTAACGATAATAAGTGATTTAGTATAGCAGCTGTGATAATGCGGTCATAAAATTAACTTATTTGCACCTACTTTTGTTTCCTGTGCTTTTTTGACTGTTCGTGTATCCTTTTGCTTGTCTCGTGATACGACTTATCGCAAAACGAGCAGTGCCAGCTTGATCGAGAAGCAACTGAAGGAACCTTTCTTGTAGTTCAGCCCTGATGTTGTTTCCTTCCCATACAGGTGGAAATGAGGGATCATAACCCTGTCCATTACGAACCGGAACAGGGGCATCATAATTTCTATCCTGTTGTCCGGATCATTAACCCTATCATCGCATGCTTTGATATAATGGCTTATGGCCGAGCAGAAATCAGCCTCTGCTCTGGAGTGAACCCAAGATTTTCTATATCTTGGGCCTACAACGCTTCAAGTGTCCATGTCGTCTACATAACTTCTTATCTTTCGAAACTTGTCTTTATCCGTCGCCTTCTGTAAGCTCTTATACAGTTCATCAGCCTTGAAAGAATAATAAGTTCGTACTAATCATATAATCGATACTAATTCTAATTCTAATTCTAATCATCGAGATATAAATGCAAACAGAAGATGTAGTGTTGAGCGTGCATTTTCGGCATTTATTCTGACAATTCCACCATCGCGTGGCCTGGTGTGATACTCATTCCTTCTTTCATATTAGATTATCTCTGGTGTTTGATATTCTTTTGATAAAATCGAAACGAAAGTAAGTGTTCAATTCATATATCGTAAAACTATTAATTATAAAACGATTCTTGATGGCCCTTGTGCTTTCATGTCGAGATGACCACCTCGTTGGGCATAGTTTCTTCAGGTCCAAGCCCGGAGAGTTCATCTTTAGCTCCTCCCAGCGTAATGAGCTCGCTCCAACGAACGAAAAAACCTGGCCCAGACAGTCAAAGAAATCACTGGTGTGGTTGGTAGCAGCCACAACATCTTTTACCACCAAACATAGATTATCTCTGGTGTTTGATATTCTTTTGATATTGATAAAATCGAAACGAAAATAAGTGTTCAATTCATATATCGTAAAACTATTATATTATGCAAATTATAGAATTATATCATTTTTCTAAACAACTCCGATGTGATATGATATGCCGGAACTTCTGTTTCCTAAATAATTATCACAATTATCGGGGTATCCTACTCTTCCCGGATCATTGCAATATGACTTGTCCAAATATCTTCATTTTTCTTATTTTTTCCATATTATATACTTTAAAAATTTAAAAATCTGACTTTATAAGTGGTAATTAATACTGATAAATTCGAATCATGAATAAGATACAATCATACACTCATGTATAAGATACAAAATTTAAATCGAGAAACTGTTATGAATTATATAATTATAGTATTATACTTCCAAACAACTCCGATGTGATAAGATATGCCGGAACTTCTGTTTCCTAAATAATTATCCAATTATCGGGGTATCCTACTCTTTCCGAATCATTGCAATATGACTTACCCTATTTGAAAAACCGTTTAACGTTTTGAATCCTTTAGCTTTGGGCCGGACACAGGGTTACTAAACATAGGGCCTGTCTGAAACCCAGATAAGCATATGGTTTGCTAGGTAGATTGTTGACTGTTGAGTTAATTGAATTATAACATTTTGAAACACGAACAAATATTGAATATTTAGTGTATACAAAATGGTATTATAAGCAGGTTGCCGGGGGACTTAAAAACCTTAAAAACCTTAAAAACCTTAAAAACGGCAATTTTGGGCAAAAAACCTTAAAAAAAGACGTGAAAAACGGGCAAATTTTCGGGTTTTTTAAGGTTTTTTAAGGTTCCATACCTAAATTATTACCTAGCTTGATGTTAGATCTAAATGGATTTTCCGGATTAGTAAAAATTTTTGAAATTATACCTAGCTTGATGTAGATCTGATTGGATTTTCTGAATTTATACTTAGCTCGGTGTAGATCTGATTGGATATTCTGAAATTATACCTAGCTCTGTGTAGACCTGATAAGATTTTCTGAAATTATAACTAGCTCGGTGTAGATCTGATTGGATGTTCTGAAATTATACCTAGCTCGGTGTAGATCTAATTGGGTTTTTCTGAAATTATACCTAGCTTGTTGTAGATCTAATTGGGTTTTTCTGAAATTATACCTAGCTTGTTGTAGATCTAATTGGGGTTTTCTGAAATTATACCTAGCTTGTTGTAGATCTAATTGGGTTTTTCTGAAATTATACCTAGCTCGGTGTAGATCTAATTGGGTTTCTGAAAATATACCTAGCTCGGTGTAGATCTAATTGGGTTTTTCTGAAATTATACCTAGCTTGTTGTAGATCTAATTAGGTTTTTCTGAAATTATACCTAGCTCGGTGTAGATCTAATTGGGGTTTTCTGAAATTATACCTAGCTTGTTGTAGATCTAATTGGGGTTTTCTGAAATTATACCTAGCTTGTTGTAGATCTAATTGGGTTTTTCTGAAATTATACCTAGCTTGTTGTAGATCTAATTGGGGTTTTTCTGAAATTATACCTAGCTTGTTGTAGATCTAATTGGGGTTTTCTGAAATTATACCTAGCTTGTTGTAGATCTAATTGGGTTTTTCTGAAATTATACCTAGCTCGGTGTAGATCTAATTGGGTTTCTGAAAATATACCTAGCTCGGTGTAGATCTAATTGGGGTTTTCTGAAATTATACTTAGCTTGTTGTAGATCTAATTAGGTTTTTCTGAAATTATACCTAGCTCGGTGTAGATCTAATTGGGGTTTTCTGAAATTATACCTAGCTTGTTGTAGATCTAATTGGGGTTTTCTGAAATTATACCTAGCTCGGTGTAGATCTAATTGGGTTTCTGAAAATATACCTAGCTCGGTGTAGATCTAATTGGGTTTTTCTGAAATTATACCTAGCTTGTTGTAGATCTAATTAGGTTTTTCTGAAATTATACCTAGCTCGGTGTAGATCTAATTGGGGTTTTCTGAAATTATACCTAGCTTGTTGTAGATCTAATTGGGGTTTTCTGAAATTATACCTAGCTTGTTGTAGATCTAATTGGGTTTTTCTGAAATTATACCTAGCTTGTTGTAGATCTAATTGGGTTTCTGAAAATATACCTAGCTTGTTGTAGATCTAATTAGGTTTTTCTGAAATTATACCTAGCTCGGTGTAGATCTAATTGGGTTTTTCTGAAATTATACCTAGCTTGTTGTAGATCTAATTGGGGTTTTCTGAAATTATACCTAGCTCGGTGTAGATCTAATTGGGTTTTTCTGAAATTATACCTAGCTCGGTGTAGATCTAATTGGGTTTTTCTGAAATTATACTTAGCTTGTTGTAGATCCAATTGGGATTTTCTGAAATTATACCTAGCTTGTTGTAGATCTAATTAGGTTTTTCTGAAATTATACCTAGCTCGGTGTAGATCTAATTGGGGTTTTCTGAAATTATACCTAGCTTGTTGTAGATCTAATTGGGGTTTTCTGAAATTATACCTAGCTTGTTGTAGATCTAATTGGGTTTTTCTGAAATTATACCTAGCTTGTTGTAGATCTAATTGGGGTTTTCTGAAATTATACCTTCCCCCTTTTAAGATATGATTGCAATTTCTGTATCGGAAAACCTTGAAAAACCTTAAATTTGCACCTTTATTGCATTACGTTTGTCCAAATTTTCGCACTGTGGACCTTAAAAAACCTTGAATTTAACTGTTTTGGACCTTAAAAATGGGTCAAAAGGGGCCTTAAAAGACGTGAAAAAACCTTAAAAATGACTCTCAAAAATGCCGGCAACCCTGATTATAAGTTCTCCATTGAAGAACTGTTCATTCTGTTGTGATGGTTTTTAGCTTCTTTCGCTGCTTTCCCTTTTAGGTTTCCGACCCGATATTTGTCGGGTCGGAAAACTCCAACGAGATAGACAAAATATCTCCTTTTGCTGTCTTTTTTAGAGCTCTTGTTAACATCCTGAGATATAAATTACTGAATAGAATTGAAGTAGCTCAAGTCTAATAGCTAGACCTATTCAACTGATCAATACAATCTTATTTTATGTAATAATCAGCTTAAGAAGTATGTTAAACACAATATTTTCAATAATACAATAACGGGGGGGGGGGGGGGGATCATAAGGCCAGAATCGTATGTGACGTGGGGGGGGGGGGTGGGTCATATTTTCTTTCAAAACGCAGTTAGTACTTTTGTACTAAGTGGTGGGTCTGCTGCTCATTTCCCAGAAAAACAGTCAGTACATCTTACTATATATAAAGCGAGACGATATATATATATTTATTTATCCGTGCCATTTTACTGACACCACGGCATCAACTTTAACACGACTTTCCGCAAAAACCGTAAAAGATATACAACTGAAACTTTTTTGACTGGGTCAAATGCTTTAATGGCATTCAAATCAGCATGAAAAAATAAAAAATTGGCCAAGAAATAGGAGTTTTAGAGCCCAAAATTTGGACCCCCAAGTGGTGTCAAAAACGCGAATTAAATAGGTAATAATTATTTTTTAGTCTCTTGAGTCTTGACACCACTTTAGGGTTAGACGGGTTCCTGCTAGTGGTACTAAAGGGGATGTCCAACCCCAAAAAAACCCATTTTACCTCAAATTTTAATTTTGGGAATGGGTTTTGAGGTTTTTTGAGTTTTTTTGGGTTTTTATAATTTAAAAATTTAGTTTGTAACTTTTTATCTAATTCGATTACATTGAAAACAAAACCCCTACTAAATAGTGGGTATAATTTGCCCATTTCCCAATGTTTAATGAGCTGTTTAAAGCAATTTATGGGTGGGCATCTTATTTTATATACCAAGACACAGTGATTTCTCAACAGTTAGTACCGCAGAAGCCGGCAAAAGTGGGTGGGTGTCTAGTGTCTTAATTATTATCCGAAAAAGCCGTTATTACTATACCGCGAAGGGGGTGGGTGGGTCTTTTGAAAAATTCCAAATTTGCACTTAGTTGACGTCACTTGGTACCTGATCCCGCCCCCCCCCCCTCCCCCCCCCCCCCCCCCCCCCCCCCCCCTGACAATAAACATATCATATTATGATAATTTATGTATTATTTCAAATGTTTAAAAATAAACGAATCGAAAAGCCATAACATAATCTTCAGCTCTAGCTAATTCATTTATTCTGCACCGATGACACTCTTTTGTAAAGATTGGGGTTGTTCAACTATATTCGTGTGTCTGGTCACCTGCGGTCCAAAATCGATGATTATGACATTTGGAGCATTCTCGAATGATGTAAGCATTTGGCAGTAGTCAGATGCTCCCTCTGGGCCGACTAGAATCTTCATCACGTGAACTACCCCATGTGTACAAAACCAAGTGCAACACCAGTACCACCTGACTTTCCGTCTAACTTGAAATACTTAGTAGCAAACTCGTCATAAGGAACATTAGCTTGCACAATAGCCTCGATAAGTTCATTTCTCTTATTAGGAAGAGGCTTAACACCTATCTATTTAAACAGTTTTCTCGAGGTCACTTAACTGTTCCCTCCGGTCTTCATATCTTCATTCTTCAAGCAAGTCATGATTTATGCTAAATGGCGTTTTAGCAACACCAAGAAGGCTTCCTTCGAGTGCTTTGGGGCTGCTCACCTGAAACAACCGTTCTTTCGCCAAGAAGAGGCAGCCAGTCTCCACTCGCTTGCAGTGACATCTCCTCCTTGAGTCCTAAGTTCTTTGTCTTGATATTGAAACTGCTTTGGACTGTTTAGCTAATACATTTATGTTATTGAATAAACAAAATAAATCTATAAATAAAGCATATTATATCTTCTTGCAGCAGTGTGCCAAGTTCTAAACCTTTTTGGCATGCCACTGTATTCTTGTTCTGTAGTAATATACATTTTGAGGATGTGCTAGGTCTTGGGTTTTTCTTATTAACGATTTTGATCTGAATTAAATTAGGTTTATACATTTCATATAACAAAAGTAAACAGCGCTAATAATGTACGCTTTCTAAAAAACCTATAACTTACCAACTACACGTCTTGAGTCATATATAACGAAAATGAACAGCTCTAGTAATGAATTTTGCTTTCAGATAAAAAATAGGGGGGAAAACTATAACTCACCGGTGGGCCGGGGCTGATGACTTGAAACAATGAAGCTATGTGGAGCTTCATGACATGGTTAAATCCACTTCCTTTTGCATACTGGTTTAACCGTCTTGAGTAATCCTCTTGATGTAGATGGAGAACTAGAAGCTACATCAGGCTTCTCCTTTTTCTCTTTCCAAAGCCACCACTTTTTGAACCACTCTATAAAATGATAAGATAACATGATAAATCAGTGAGTCATAATACTGTATGAATATTTGGTAGTATCGTATAATTTTATTTGCAGCTATGTTGATTTAAAAAAATTGAGGATAATCTTGAAAAACAATAACCTTGTTAACGCCACAGATCTGGAAGCTATGATTCTAGAGATCCTCCCAATATACCAAGTGTTATGTTCGTTCTCATCTTGCCAAAAGCAGGCCGTGTAATCGCCAACTTTTAGTTTTGCGTCACCAGTTGCCCGTCGAACCTCTTTCAGCAGATTAGATCCAGACATCTTCTTGTGCAGTTCAGCAAGTTTCTCCTCAAGACGGTGGGGGTGCCCTTTTCAGGGTCTTTCGAGGGGTTGATTTAGACTTTTAGAGGTTGGGGCTAGTGGGGTTGGTGGTTGGAGGCGGCTGTGTGCTTTGCTGGGCTACTGTCATTAGCCCCGATAACTCTAAATAGTTATCTCTCTGGATAACCACTGCCCGACAGAGGGCTTTCAGCTGAGAAATGCTCTCCTACAAAAACATTCTTGAGAATTGAGGTGCATGTTTTTACCGGCGGACCTGACATAGTTGCAGAGTACAGACGTGTTCGGTCCCCATATTAGCTATTAATTATCATTAATTAGCTTTTGATTACAGTTAGTAATATGTATATTACTAACCATTACTAACCATTACTAACCGTTACAAACCTATTACTAACCATTACTAACCATTACTTTAACCATTACTAACCATTACTAACCATTACTAACCATTACTAACCATTACTAACCATTACTAACCATTACTAACCATTACTAACCATGTATTATATAAGAATACAATTCGATTAATTATATAACGTTACAAAATTATATATGAGGAGTGTTGATACAAGTTTCAGCTCCTCATTCTCTCATTCTTTTCCATCCTTTCTTTTTGTGTAGATTTTCTTCTTCTGTACAACAATCCCGGCCCGTGGACACGTTCCAGATGTTGACCTAGACATTTTCGATCTATAATTAATGAATACAATTATTTACTTCATTTTAACAAATGTTACGAAATAACTGCTAACTGACGTCTCTCTTATGTTTGTGGTATGTTTAATAAAATTCTCTTTTTATACCAGTGCTACTGACATCATATGCCTTTATCTCCCCGCGATAATAGATTCTATTGGCAACTTAGGGATTTGCCGGCACGGTCTGACCAATTTGAAAGTTCTGAAACAATTTAGTGTTGTTACAAACGAATCGAAAAGCCATAACATAATCTTTAGCTAATTCATTTATTCTGCACCGATCACACTCTTTTGTAAAGATTGGTCTTGTTCAACTATATTCATGTGTCTAGCCACCTGCGGTCCAAAATCGATGATTATGACATTTGGAGCATTCTCGAATGATGTAAGCATTTGGCAGTAGTCAGATACTCCCTCTGGGCCGACTAAAATCTTCATCACGTGAACTACCCCATGTGTACAAAACCAAGTGCAACACCAGTACCACCTGACTTTCCGTCTAACTTGAAATACTTAGTAGCAAATTCGTCATAAGGAACATAAGCTTGCACAATAGCCTCAATAAGTTCATTTCACTTATTAGGAAGAGGCTTAACACCTAGCTATTTAAACAGTTTTCTCAAGGTCACTTAACTGTTCCCTCCGGTCTTCATATATCTTCAAGCAAGTCATGAGTTATGCTAAATGGCGTTTTAGCAACACCATAAGAAGGCTTCCTTCGAGTGCTTTGGGGCGGCTCACCTGAAACAACCGTTCTTTCGCCAAGAAGAGGCAGCCAGTCTCCACTCGCTTGCAGTGACATCTCCTCCTTGAGTCGTATGTTCTTTGTCTTGATATTGAAACTGCTTTGGACTGTTTAGCTAATAAATTTATGTTATTGAATAAACAAAATAAATCTATAAATAAAGCATATTATATCTTCTTGCAGCAGTGTGCCAAGTTCTAAAGCTTATTTGGCATGCCACTGTATTCTTGTTCTGTAGTTAAATACATGTCACCAATTATCTTTTTTTCCACTTGTTACGAGAACTGAGCTGCTTTTATGAGGTCAATACAATGCTTCATCATTATGAATGTGTGTGCAACTTCGAATTGAACAGGCAAAACTGCACTTATGGTGAGATGTTCGTGGCCACTGCATTCTCCTGTCGAGAAAGATATACCACGTTTGTTATGGTGATATCTTCTGGCTCTTGACTCGCTTGCATAACTTCGGCAGCACTCTGTTGCCACTTTCGTTCCTCGTCCAAGGAACTCCGTGTCCATTGTTCGGGATCCATCATCCGTGGTGAATTACTCCCATGAGGACCAGAATAACAAATTCTTTTCTTTTGATTAACATAATAATAATATTAATTAATAATTATTAATTTGCTAAATCAACAGCAATAAGGCCTTCTCCACTTTTCTTTCCCTTTTTATTGGTGATAATGAACAGTTCTATGATCTCTTGGTTATTGATAACCTTAACAAGGTAGCGGAGAGTCGTGATGTCCGTGGAATTGCCTAATGGTCAACACAGGTTTAGAAGTCTATATTATCTAAAAACTGGTTGCGGTCCTGAAGGCTGAAATATATAACTAGGCTTAAGATTATTATTTATCAATGAAACTTTTCGTTTCATTGATTAATTGTGTATATACATGTTGCGCATTGTTTTGCCTTTGCTCGTGGGTCTGGGTACTCTCTTCTTCTTTGGGGGCCCAGGGGCCGCTTGTTTCTCGAATACTTTGAGCGTGGTGTATCCATTTGAGGTGGAGGCTATACCCTCCATTAGATATCCATTCTGAAATAATTACAAAAAAAATTTAAACGTAGATATACCGTTTGTTTTCTTGCAGTTGTTGAACATCCATCTAAGGAAACATTAAATCAATATTGGTTTGCCATTATTCGTTGTTTTATTCCGCAGGAACTTAACTTGTCCTTTTACGTATACATATCTTTTGTTTTTTTCTTGAACATCCATGATTTTATAAGGAAACATTAAATCAATTATATAAGAAACAAGAGAAGTCAGCAGTAACGAGGGGTTCCTGGTGTGGGATCAGCATGTAACGTGAGGGGGTCTCGGTGAGAAGCCAGCAGTAACGAGGGGGGGGGGTCTCGGTGAGAAACCAGCAGTAACGAGGAGGGTCTCAGTGAGAAGTCAGCAGTAACGAAGGGTTCCTGGTGAGGGATCAGCATGTAACGTGAGGGGGTCTCGGTGAGAAGCCAGCAGTAACGAGGGGCGGAGGGGAGGGGGAGGGGTCAGATCCTAGTTGTCGAAGTAGTGTGCCAACGGCTGAAGAAAAAAAAATTAGATACTATATGAAATTATTGCTGAATAGTAACGATTAATTTTGAAATAAACGGTATAAGCTGAAATATCTGTTAACACGATCTTATCGAGTAATAGTATTCAAAAGAGTTAAAGACAATGCATATACACTGTTTTGTTTAATTATTTAAAAAAGAAAAAAGAAGGTTAAATTAAAATCCAATTACCGTCCCGAACAGTTCATCTAACTGCGAATCATCGGGTTCTGCAGCGGTGGACACAAGCTTCTTTTGTGGGGTCGGCCTCTTGCGAGGACCATTTTTCCCTCCTGCTAGCCTCTTCTTCCCCTAAGGTATTTTCGTTAACGTAACTATAATTTTTTGTTTTGATGTTCATCGTTGTATAATTAAATAAACAATCTCAAGAGATAAGTTTAGCATGTTCGATAGTTATGGTGATTCAAATAAAAAAATGTTTCTTAAACTTTTTAAAAATTTACCGATGTTGATGGGATTGCTGTTGCAGTGGCATTTACAGGGGCTCTTTCTAAGAGGGTCGCGTTGCGGAGAGTGAGATACCTGTTTTGCGCTTCAACATAGCCCTTGATGACATCCCCCTCACAGGGGGAGATGTCAGCATCAAAGTAAGTTGTTATGATGCACCCATGACCCTCCGTATTGAGCACGATTGATTTATAGCTGACCCCTTGTTTGGAAGTTTTTGTCGTCACCTCTTCCACCGTCCCCCACCACCTTTGGAAGTTCTATAACAGCCATCTCTGTTCCTATTTTAAAATATAGCATAGGTTAGATTCATAAAGTGTATAAATTATTTGGTGAATTTTCATTCTATGAAATAAAGTAATGTAATTCCACTATGCGAAGTAGAATTATATATGATTTTCTAAGGAAACATTAATCAATATAAGAAACAACATGAAAATAACTCAATATTAGTTCATAGAGTTCATATAGTTTCCTCCTCTAAGGCAGCCAGTTCGGAAAAGTTGCCAACAACTTTAGTCCGTCTCTCTGCATGATAGTGCTTACTGACCATGCTCCGGTCAGTCCAGCCAAAAGCTTCACAGCTGACGCTCGCAGGATAAACATTCCGGAAACCCCCACTCCCCAGCGCCAACATTCCCTCAGCCATTGTCCCAAATATAGGTGCAATCGTCTCCCACGATCTGGTGCTCAAATACAGGAGTTTACCCCCCTCTCTGGTTATTATATATTTAAAACGGTCGTGTTGGATTGACTCCTTTCCATTCTGATAAGTTATCAGATAACTAGTTACTCACCATAAATTTGCCTTTCGGTGATATGATCACTCTCCTTGTGATTAAACTGGTGGAACCTATCATAAAGAAGATAAATGAGAATCTGACCAGTCAAAGGATGAGGATGTTGATCTGTGTGAGTTCGAATGTCAAAGTTCCCTGACAGAGGATTGACACTAATGCTGACTTTCTTCCCGTGAGTGATGTCCTCTCTTAACTTTGTATCATCAGCAGCCCCTATCATTCCTTGAAGGTCGCCTAGGATTCCCGGGTGCTGCTTTTCTATGTTTTGAGCAAATAGCCTCGCTATATCAGACTTTCGGTCCCCATATTAGCTATTAATTATCATTAATGAGCCATCTATTAGCCACCGATTAAGATTATGGTTAGTAATCATTAATCAATACTATTCTCTCATTCTCTCATGATCCTTTTCCATCCATTCTTTTTGTCTAGATTTTCTTCTTCTGTACGTGAATAATCCTGTGGACATGTTCCAGATGTTGACGCTGTGCACAGACACTTCGATATTATATAATTAATGAATAAAATTATTTACTTTATTTTAACAAATATTACGAAATAACTGCTAACTGACGTCTCTCTTATGATTGTAGTGGCTTGATATGTTTAATAAAATCCTCATCTTAATAAAATCCGCATCTTAATAGTAAGATGCGTTACCGCGGCAGGTGGGGGCCCCCTGCCTGTTATGGCAGTCCGCAATCTCATGCTTATATCTTCTGCAGCTGAAAACTATTACATTTTAACAGCAGATAAAAATACTGTTAATAGAACAATTATTAAACTGTTGCAAAAGCTAGAATAAATGATTGTCACTACATTCCTTATATGTCGACATCTTGATATTGGGACTGTTTAGCTGATAAAGTTATGTTATTAAATAATAACATAATCGATAAATAAAGCCTATTATATCTTCTTGCAGCAGTGTGCCAAGTTCTAAAGCTTATTTGGCATGTCACTGTATTCTTGTTCTGTAGATTAATGATGTCTGGTGAAATGTTCGTGTAGCCACCGAATTCTCCTGTCGATAATGATATAGGGGAAAGATGCCTCGAACGGACCACCCTAAGCTTTTGGTATAATATCTTATTCAGTAATGCGTGATGATGCTAATTATTAAGCCAGTTATTGTTCTCTGGTTCATTTGAGCATTATGTACAACCTAGACAACCATAATAACCGTTATTTAATGCGATACAACGAAAGTCCATTTGACCCTCAGTGACAAATTTCTCAACAGCACTTCTACTAAACGGACCTCCTCAAAAATTGGGTCAAACGGACTGGTCCATTTGACCCATTCAGTGGTCCATTTTGACCTAAATAGACATTGAAAACAACTTATTTTGACATAACAAAAATAAATCAACAAATTGGTGTGAAACCACTTAATAGGTCCTTGGGAAATGCAATACGAGAGGATATGATACTCGATCTGTTCCCTCAGTTGTAGATGGTTTTGGTAAAACTGTCTTTACCGCAGACACTTTGTGCTTCATGATATCCTCCTCCTCGGGATAAACAAATTGTAAAATTTCCTCCCTCTTAGTTGTTTTTCTGCGCAGAAACCGTGTCTCAAGTTTTGTGGGAGAGACTTTGCGGCAAATGTAGCCCACCCAGTGTTGGTCACAAATCTTTACCAGAACAAAATCGCCTATGTTAAGCTGGTCTATCTTAATGGAAGCTTCATTAGTTGGTATGGTTTCACCTGAGGTACCAGGAGTTTCCTGAAAGTTCAGCCTCAATGTTTGTTGGAAGTATAGATTCTTTGTTACCTAGGAATTTATTAACCCCCTTTGCGATCTTATTTTTCCCTTGAACTCTTCGTATCAACGTAGTTTTGGGAACATTATAGGTCTTGCTTGCTTTGAGATACCCCATTTTGCTGTCTTTAACGCTTTTTATCGCAAGAGCCATCGATTGCTGGCTCCATGATTGTCGTTCCGTCTTCCTCGTCCGATGGTTAACCATGGCTACTTAGAAAATTGAACGTTAAATTCTACATTGAATTAGACAAGCACGACACCAAAATTATTAAGCTGTATGCCTTTTTGATGGTTAATGACTTAATAGTTCACAGATAGTTAGGATTCAGTACAGATTATTCATTATAAGGTCAAACGGACCACCTTTTTGGGCCAAACGGACCAGTCCATTTTGCAAATATTTCAATGGTCCATTTGGCGAAAACGTGCTAAGTTTTGAAATGGTGCAAAAAGTAAGTTCTAACCAAACACTATGCCTTAAATTGTGCTGAACAGGGCTTCAAAACGTTTAATGCAGAATTGCCGCTTGAAAGTGAGAGAGAAAAACAAAATGCCTTGCAACAACGATCAATCAAACTGGGACCTCACATAGGAACTGAAATTACTTGGAACAAGATTTTCTAATTTTGGTGATCACATCAAAGAAAGAATTCCGGGAAGTGAGTGATACGTGTTTCAATGATACACAGAAGTATGATAGCCATATCACAGTAGAAGTTGAATTATTGAAAAAGTCCATTTCACCCTAATGGTCCATTTGAGGCGTCTTTCCCCTACCACGTTTGTTATGGTGATATCTTCTGGCTCTTGACCCTCTTTACTTGTGTAACTTCGGAGTTCGGCAGCACTCAGTTCCCACTTTCTTTCCTCGTCCATTGTTCGGGATCCATCATCCGTGGTAAATTACACTCACGAGGAGCATAATTACAATATCTTTTCTTTTCTTTAACATAATCATAATAATATCAATTATTGATCAATGATTTGCTTAACCAACAGCAATAAAGTTAAGTAAAAAAGTCAGCTAATTCAAGATTAAAAAGATAATCTGATTATGCATAGGTGATAAAACATTTCAAAGGCTTCAACCTTCAGTTTTGTACTCCGGGTGAAGCTTGCCATCTAAAGTTATGAACATCAGAATATTCTCAAGAGAGACCAGAGTAAATTTATTCAACAACCAGGAACCTCTACACTCAGCTCATACTAAACGAAGACTTAGGACACGATTAGCGGCCGCTGCTCGGGTGCTCACGCCAAACCCAAGAAACTGAGGTCCCTAACAGGCACTCTGTGCGCGCGCAGAGAAATTTTAAGCATGGCAGAGCACACGTCAACGATATTTCACAAGTTTGTTTACAGGAATTAAGTCCAAAGCGAAAATACTAGAATTGCTGGTATAAATAACAGAAAATTAGTTAGTTATCTTAATTTCGGCACAGTCGATGCTGTCCATTTCTCAGACCTGCTATCTGTTACTGACCTTCTTTAGTTCTATGGCAGTGTTATTCAGTAACACAATAAGACAATATATATTACATTGTCAATATCTTGGTCAATATCAGCCATGATTGGTCGTACTAGTCTTTCCCTGAGGTAAGCATGCTATCTTCGAACAGTATTAGTGAATGAAACCTTGCTAGTGATATTTAATTATGATAAATATTATCTGCATTAATCGTTTGATACACAATACACATTTATTCACCATCCCGGTTTAACCCGATGCTTCGCTTTCAGATTTGTCGGGTTATTACCTTCCATCCTACTATCTATCAGACAGTAACTCTCTTATTGAGAGCGAGTTTCCACAGTTTCTTTAATACATAATTTCTGTAATTTTAAGCACCATGTTAACACCATGTTAAAGACATGGTGTTATAAATTGAATAAGAAAATAATCTAAAAGTCCTTGTTGGGAAGCCCTGTGCTGCGGCTAGGGCTGGTACTTCATGTTCTGAGTTTACATAAACGTACTGCTTGCACTTAAGTAGGAATCTGTTGTCACTATAGCCTTCCGAAGAGGCTCCTTGCACCCAAAGCTACCCATGCCGTCTACCAGCACCTTTCCATGACCAGGAACACTGTAATATGTGGTAATTATAATGCCGAGTTCTACAGCTAGCTGCTGTCACATTGAAATAAGGCACTGGTCCTCTGTTTATGAAATTTAACAATTATTTTTGTAGGGAAGTATATCTTTACATAATATTTTCATTTATTCCAAACTACTTTATATCTCTAACCTGTCATCAGTCAAATGGACAATATTCACTATTAATCTCGCTTATCTCAGAATAAGTGAAGACAACAGGAATTTAGGCCACGACATGTTATACAACGAATATCTGTACCTATTAAGCTCCTTGTGATTTTGCTGACAAATTGATGTGTTTATTCTATTCCGTAGCAGCTGTGCACAAATATTCAACCGATGAAATATATCTCATGGATTTTTTAAACCACAAACTGGTTTCGAAAAGAACAGATTTAAAGAACTGATCCAATACAAGAACTTTAAAAAACTCGAGAACTGGACTCTCCTTTATCTTACCTCAGAGGAGGATTACGCTATGTTGGCCTCTTGAAAGCCCTTTAATTTTTAATTGTCGTTTATGTTAACTTTCTCTGTCCTTCTCGGTGAAATATTAGTCATGGTGCCATTTCAAGGCATCTTGTGATATCCTGAAAATAGCAGAACTCCGATGAACGTTTTTAGTTCCTCTTTACCTGTCTTGAAGTTCAAGTCTGAATATCGTATATGAGCATATTGCTCTGTTTCTGTCACAAGGTGTTCCAATAAGCAAGTTTCACCATCAAGGAGCTTATCAAATTGAAATACGATTTACTTTGTTATGCATCTTCTCTAAATAATTAATTATAAGATTATTGGTTTGGTTCACTCGATAATTCCCCTTTTCCAATCTACCACCCAATCTACCAGAGCGACAATACAAATGTGTGTCTGCTTGTAGCAGCTTGACTACGTCTGTGTTACCTTAGCTCACATATTGTGCCATTGAACTTCGTGAAGCAATTCTCCCAAGAGTTTGTACGTTTACTAGGCTATGATGGAAGCGATGTTAGAACCTAAGATAAGCACGATAATACACAGCCTGTGACACAGACTATCCGTGTTACTAAAAGTGTTACTAAAAGATCGAATACTTCTGACTTGCAACAATTATCCTAACTTACAACTGCAGCCATACCTTAAAGTCTTAATGTGAGGTTGTTTTTTCTATCTATACATTTGAAAGGTAGTTTCTGTTTCTTGCGGTAGAAGTTATACTCTGATTATTTCATTCCATATAAAAGGCTATGAAAGATATGAAAGGGTTAGTTAACATAGAACAATATCAAATATAATATAAATGTAATATCAAATATAACAGGTAGAATGATTAAAGAAGAAATGTAAAAAAAAGAAAATATGAAAGAAATGATAAAAAAATAATAATAACGAAAAGAAAAAAGAAATATTAATGAAATGAAAACTGATATCTGATATCTGATAGAAATACAATAAATAAGAAATAATAAACGATATTAGTTTAATACATATACTGGGTGGTTAATACATAGTTTATGCGAAAGGTAAACTATTCTTCTTAGCCCAGCAAGTATTTCCCCACATACTTCTATTTTCCTTTGTCACAGTCCTCTCTTGTTCCTCTGTTTGTTGATCTACCTCCCTTTTGTTTTGGTGGATCCATGGTTGCTTGGTAAATAGCGCGTCCACTACTTAAATTAAACCATTTGTGGCAGGTTTATGTATGATTTTATAAGAGTAACTTTCTAAGATAGATATCCAGCGTTGGACAAGTAAAGGGCACTTTACTAGTCCATGCATTTATGATCACTTTGGATTAAAAATTCTTTTCGAACCAGATACTGTCTAAAATATTGAACATAGAAGGTGATTTCATACAATTCCTTTTTTGTGGCACTGTATTTTTGTCTACACTATTCCATTACGTGAGAATAAATTAATCATCTTCTCTAGGTAAGGCCAGAATTGGTGGGTTTGATAGTCTAACTTTAAGCTCATCAAAGGCAGCTTGTGCATGTGCTTCATCGGTCCAAATAAAATCTCTCTTCTCTACTACGGCAAGTTGAAACAGTGGAGAAGCAATACTGGAATAATCTTTACAGAATCTACAAAATTCTTTTATTGTACCTAGATATGATCGGAGTGATTTAGGGTTTTTTGGATTAGGTAGAATTTGTATAGTCTTAATGTGAGGTTGTGTTTTCTATTTATAAGAGATGTTTAAAGATAATAAAAAAGAAATGATAAAAGAAATGATGAAATAAATTATGATGAAAGAAATGATAAAAGAAATGATAAAAGAAATGATAACAGTGATTAAAGAAATAAAAACAGATTATATATTATGAGGTGGTGAGGTTTTGTTGGTGGCTCGGCCGCTGCTCACCATTTCCTGGTTCACTGCGGCGGCTTTCCTGTTCAGTTTTCTCTGCTTCCCCCTCAGCTTTCCTTCTTTTTGCTTTTGTTCCGGCTAAGGCCTCTTTGTGGGCTAATAACATAATGCACATATCATGTTGATCTCTTTATCGTGTATAATTTTTAGAATACGAACGGCTCTTCTTTAGTAGCACAGTGGTTTAACCTATTTTAATGATCGGGGCCTCTCACGGTATTCCGCGCACCTATCAACATTGGACAACAGTTAATTACTTATTTAACTAACAAGTTTTTACTGTATGCAATGAAACACGTTAGGTTGCAAACTTTCTGTGAGGCTGTCCAAGTTATATCGGGCCGCTATTTTGATGGTTCGCACTCTGTGCCTGGTGGCCTCTCGCCATCTCATGGCCTCCGTAAACGGTGCCATGTTCTCGCCTACTCGGGAGAAAATCTCTCTTTCTATTGCAGCCAGAGCTTGCTGCATGGCTACATCTATGGCCTCTAAATCTGCTTCTGTGGATTTTGGCAGCCTTGCCAACGGGGCCAGGTGGTACAGCAGTGCTGCCTTCAAATCAATCCCGAATGATTTAATAACATGAGTCCGATGGTAGGATATGAATGAATGATAAAATACATGAATGATAAAATATATGGAATAAGAAACAAGAAATGATATGATACAATAAAATGATAAGAAAGAACAAGGGCGAGCAAGCCAAGCATATATCAACATGCTCTTTTGCTCTCTTTGTTGAGAATTACTAATTAGAAATATTACGGAGAGAGCCCCGAACACATTATATATCAGAGTCAGATCTGCTATCATACTTCAAAAGTGGTTTACAAAAAATTAAATATTGGAAGAAAGCTCCTGTGCCATTGTGTATCCTTAAAAGTAATTAGTCACGTTACCACGACAATATGTAAAAGATCATACGACTTGTCAGACGTACGATCTCTTTATCAAATTTGATAAGATCGTTTTAATATGACCCTTCCAGTATTTGACGAACTCATCTAGAGAGCGTTGTATGTTGGAAGATAAATTGCCGATAGTAAATTCCTGTCAACCAGATCAGCAGGCTGATAATGTCCAGAAGATGCCAATTCCTGAAGCTGCTGCTTATACATAGGTCCTAGATGTATACAAATTCGAGCCAGCTTTTCGTGCGTGGGGCATAGTACATAAAATATTATCTGGTCCGATGTTAAGTTAATCCGTTGACGAAGGAGCTGTGTCCTATAGAAACTTCGCCTCATCTACGGTAAATGTTTGGATAAAGTATTCTTAAGTAAACTACCTGATAAACAACCTATAGCTATGAGTGGGCCAACATTGCCCGGATAACTATCTCTTATCTAAATTGAGTCTCTAGTCAAGTCTATGAAGTTTGAAAGGTGGTCTGTCAGCCTTTAACCTATTCTCCAATAGGAGCCGTTTCTCTAACTCTTTTATATCGTTGACTGCAAGCTGCTTCTAATTCTGCTTCTTCTTCATATCGGGTTTGTGCTACGATACGGCTGAAATGATTGAATTTTTATTTTTCTGTTAGAGAAATATTGGTAATCACAGGTTTTTTGTCAGGATTCTGAAATTATTTAAATATTAACGACCTGCAATCTTTTGATTACAATCTTTTTTGTGCATTCTCCACAATCTGAAAAGATGTGCAAGTTATGCAAATAATTCGCGTTCTGGATGATAATTTGATAGTTTAGTTTACCATTACCAATCATCTTTATATACTTAATACTTCAGGTCACTGTAAACATTTCACAGTGAAAGTTTTTTCTTGACCCGAAGAATTCTTGATATGTTATAACAATAGTGACTTTAATATTATGATAGAGTTACGATAAAAGCTTTGATAAAAACAAGATAAAATACATGGTATTGAAGCTACGATAAACAATACGATAAAAGATATAACAAAGATATGATAAAAGATATGATAAAAATTAAAAGATATAAATATGATAAAAAATATAGATATGATAAAAGATATAGATATGATAAAAGATATGATAAAAGATATAGATATGATAAAAGATATGATAAAAGATATGATAAAAGATATGATAAAAGATATAGATATGATAAAAGATATGATAAAAGATATGATAAAAGATATGATAAAAGATATATAGATATGTCATATGATAAAAGATATAGATACGATGAAAAATATAGATATGATAAAAGATACAATAAAAGTAAAGTCACACGAAACAACAACGGTATCTGCTTCAGCTTTCTTGTATGAAGTGCGAACACATTTTGCTATCGAAATGTGACGCTTGAAATTGTCACAAAGTTCACACGTCTCATAACACGCTTGACACAATTCAGTATAACCTCGTTTAGAACCCATTTTCTTAATCAATGAGCTATCCTTGTGAATTGCGTAACGGTCGCATGTTTTGCACTCTTCAATTCCCAATTGAGCGATACTTTTTCATTCTTGCAATGATTCTCCGATAAGACATGAGTATGAGGTGATATAAATATGTAATACCCCAAAGTTTTTTCTTTGTTTGACCAATTGAAGACAGCTGCATTCAAGTGGTAGCTCGTGCAATCCTCCTTCCAATTGAAAAATCCCTTCTAATCTGTCGAACCAGTCCCTGATGCTGGTTACTGTGCCCGTATCCATTTGTTATAAGGTAAACACAGGATCATAAACTGGGAGCTAGACCCTAAAGATGTTAAATCATTCAGTATTATAGAATTATTACATACAAGTACATATCAATGATCTTGAGGATGAAGTCAAACGATCTGAGCATGCAGTGTAAAGGACTGATGTCCGTATGCTCCAAACGGTTAAGTCGACTTTAAAGCCCATTTAAAGCCCAGCTGAGCTTTAAAGTTGTGTTTTGTATAATTTCGCATGCAAACCAAATTTTTACACCATTTTTTAAAATTTAAAGGGCACCTTGCAAAGCTGACTTTAAACCGGTATGCTCCAAAATTATAAAGGCCAGGTCACCCTTAAAGTTGGACTTTAAACGAAGAAAATTTAAAGTAGGGTCCCCATGTACTTTAAACGACAAGGTCGTCTTTAAATGGCACTAGAACTGTGCCTGATAATTTACGAAATGCGATGCTCAAGTTTTTGTCATACCGAAGGCCATATTTGTCAAACAAAGGAATAAAACTGTCGTATTGTGCAGTAAAATCTTGTCAATAAAAATTGTATATAAAATTGTCAAAAAAAATTGTAGGTAGAAATTGCAGTTGTGTATAACTGTACATATCATTTGCATATATTATCAGGTACTAGTATAAATTCAGTTGTCCTCAGATATGACCCCAAAACTTTGGGTGATGAGGTCTGCCAGCTGAGTGTTTGTCTCCAAATCCTGCAGCTGGCTGTGCTCTGGTCTCTCTTCACGCAACCTGGAGGTTTCCCTAGCACAGGTTTCCAAAGTGTCCATCAGCTGCATATATCTCTGGTGCCGTTCTAGCAGCAGCGTCTTCTGTAGCTCCATATAGTCCATTCTTAGCTGGTTTACAGTCTGTGCCTGAGTCTTGGGTCTTTTAGAGGCGGCAGTCCCACTGTTACCTGGTGTCTTCATCACGTCAACGTCACGCTTCCTTGTTGCCGTCTCCATGTCATCTGTCTCTTCCAGCTGACCCTCTGGCCGGGAGTCCTCTTCCAAATCAATCACAGTGGCAACAGGGCTCACACAACCAGTCATCTCCACTTTAGTTTCCTTCTCCTCAATTGCGTTATCGCTGTCGTTAAGGCCCCCATCATGATTCCCAGTATCTTTTCTTCATTCGGGCTCAGATTCAGTTTAGGATTGGGGGCTGCTCCAGTCTGATTTAGATGCCGTTTCAGTGCATCACTCCTTTTCTTGGCAGAAGTTTTCAGATTGTCCCATTTGCTCTTGAGCTGCTCAATACTGCGGTGATTAACACCCAAGTTATTGTTGTATAATGCAAAAACCTCTTTCCACGCTTGATTTTTCAGATTTAAGTTTTTAAATGTGCGATTAGTGGCTTTTGATTCTATAATATCCCGCTTGTCCGCTATCAGGTCCATTAATATCCCTTCTTCTGACTTAGACCAATTTTTCCCCTTTTTCTTACAGTTACCATCAGATTCACTTGGTTCTTTCTTGCACGTTGTGGGTTCCACCTGATCTTTTTCATTCTTCATATTAGTTTGATCTCCCTAAGACAAAATATGTTAATTGTTTGAAAAAACGGAGAAATTTTAAGATATAACAACACAAGTGAAGTATGAGTAGCCACTAGTTGGTATGCACAATATGTTAAATCGAGATAGAATTATGTTATAACGAATAACTACAAGATATTTTACAAGAAATAAATTTGAGAAAGAAATAGGTAATAGCCACAAAGTCAAACATGAACGAAAGAATATTTAATAATTTAATACGTCGTGGCATGATTTGTCATAATTTCTAAATGTAAATGAAGTCATGATTTCCTATTTTACAGTACGGCTCCGCAATATGATTCAATACCTCTATGAAATGTGAAAGGTAGTTGCCATCCAGAACACATGCACTCTACAATAATACTACTTGCAAAAATTAATCAACAAGCAAAAATAAGGTAATAGCTTGTAGAGTTCAAATCTGTTGTGGCCGATAGTTGCACTAGAATCTTTCGACCAAAGCATCCCTAATTTCTTTGCCAGTGAAAACGAAATCTTCGTCAGGAGTGAATGGCTCATCGTCATACAAGTTGTTTAGGTTTAGTTCAGCTTCATTAATAGGGTCGTCTCCTGGCACAGGCTGATTCAAATCAGTGCACAAGTTGTGCAACACAGCCGTAGCTACAATTACCACTGCCGCATTCTCTGGACTCTTTCTAACTTTGTACGACAGCACTGGGAAGCGTCGCTTCCATATTCCGATGGTCTGCTCGATAAAGACCCGACATCTGCACAAAGCGCGGTTGAACCGCCCATGTTGAGCAGTCGAACATGGATAGTCGAATGGAACCAGCAGTTGTTTCGACAGAGGGTATGCAGAATCACCTAAAAGGACTCCTTGCAGTCTGCCCTCCTCCAGATCTCTACAGATCTTGCTATTCTTCCATATCCTGGAGTCGTGAACTGAACCAGGCCATCGTGCCACCACATTTAGGAATTTGTGCTTCTCATTGCACACCACCTGAACGTTAAGACTGAACCATCCCTTTCTGTTCCGGTAAAGCTCAGCAGTTTGTCCCCCTGGAGATTGAATCCAAATGTGAGTCCCATCGACTATACCGGTGACACCAGAGAGACTACTATATTCCAGGAAGAAAATATTGCTTTTAAGAGACTCTTCAGAGCTTGGAGTCTTGATGGTATCCTGTGCAAGTGAAGCTATGATTTCGGATGTAATCTTTATCAGTCGGCTAACTGTCGATTGGTGAAGTCCAAAGAGATCCCCTGTTGTCGATTGAAATCCACCAGTAGCATAGTAACGCAGAGTCACAGCAAGTTGCATGATTGGTGGAACTGACGGGAACCGTCCACGGCCTCTACGCTCTTTAAGTTGATTCTCCACTAAACTGAAAATGTACTGGAATCCATCCTTCTTAAGGCGAAAACGAATGTAGAACTCTGTATCATCATACTGACTCAATGGGTTCATTCGATCTTTCATAGGTCTTCTGACATATTCATTTGGTTCAACGTTCTCAAGCACATCTAATGCGTCTTCCATTGCTCTGACTCGATTCACGACTGACAAAATGGTTTAATTAATTCGAATGAAGTGGCAGAAATAACGATCAATACATTTACTAAACTACCGTACAGAGCTTGCCCTGTCTAAAACGACAGTAAAAAGCAAGCGATCGAGACATGAGTAAAAAGTTAGACTTCAGTAATACAGTAATAAGCTGGAAATAGAGACCACATATATCATATAGCAATAGAGACCACAGTACAAAGGTAGCAGTGGAGAATACAGTGCAAAGCTAACAATATAAACCACTGTACAAGTTAACGATAGAGCCTACAGAGGCATGTAGCCGAAAATTTGATCTAAGTATTGCACAACCTGAGAGGAGCAAGTTCATTTATCAAACTATCTTATGATTGGTGCGACAGTATGATGCACCCGCTCACTAGACGTAGTGCTGAAGTTAAAGCAAGGAATCTTTTCTGGGCGGGGACCGCGGTGACGACGAATTTATCGGCTGATAAAATTAATTACAATTTAGAGGGATGTTATAAAGGAACACGGAGGAATTACTGAGTCAACATGCCTACACAGTCAGGCTGAAAAATCAAAGAAAAGCTGCAGTAAACCATACCTGAGTGAGAGGAAGTGTGACGGATGTCCCGGAAGGTGTGAACAGGAAGTAAAACTGGGTCTGCCTTATTTGGTCAATTCTCACTCCAAATATGGAGATGACCGTTTTTTAAGAGCAGCTCGTCTTCAAATTTTGGAGCATACCGGCAAAGTAGCTAAAGTTCAGGTCCCCTTTATCGATAAAGATGACCTCGTATTTAGATTTAAAGGCGACCTTTAAATTTTTGGAGCATACGAAAAATTTTAAAGCCCCGCTGTAAAGGGGAGACCAGCTTTATATTTAAAGCCAAGGTCGTATTTAAAAGGGAATTTGGTGCATACGGACATGAGGATGGCAATGTCATTCCATGATACCAGAGGCTTCTGGGTCACACCCTGCCGTGAACCGTCGTATTTCTTAACTATTTCCCCAGACTGCAACCTTTTTTTTCTATGTCCCTTCTTCGTTTTCCCAGTAAGTTCCAACGAATCAAAAACATGGTGATAGAGTACTTGTTGGTTGAATATATAATAGGTGGTTAACGCGATTGAAATCTAAGCAGATATGATATAATATAATATGATAAAAGAAATAATAAAATCCATGAAATAAGAAAGATAAGATAAAAGATAAGGTAAAAGATATGAGCATAAAAGATATGATAAAAGATATGACAAAATATATGATAAAAATATGATAAAAGATATGATAAAAAATATGATAAAAGTGATAATATGTATAAAACAATTTATTAATTATTTTTCTTCAATAATAACAATTTTTTAAATAACTGGGCACACATTGTCGTTAAGATTGTTTTGATTGTTTGAGGCATTCATTTGCTGCTGTGAAATGTATGCTTAGTTTTCATGTGATATCACAGTGACGAGTGAGATGATACACTGGCCGAGGCTGCAGTTGCCGTAGACTTTCGCTTGGGCATCAAACCGATGTACGATCACAAGAGGAGTGAAAAATGTGAATTGAGAAATTAAAATGTTGGAAAATTTACAAATAGCACTTTTTTAGTTTTCGTAGCACTTCCCACGCCTAAAAATAAGGGCGTGAGGAAACAGGCTCATTAGTCGATATTTAACCAATGTTCTGTTTTATTTAGATATTTTGATATACTTTCTTTCAAATACTTTCCACTGTGTTCTTTAATCTGTAAGTCTGTAACAAAACTTCAGCAGTTCTCAACCTTCGGTGTAAAAATATTTAAATTTCGATATATGCCCACAAAGCAGTAGAAGCACTCCAGTATCACATTTGTACATAGTCGAGTTTAAGAACTATAGAAATTAGAAATTACAGCCTTGTACCCTAGGGGACTGCAAGAGTCATTATATTCTCCCTCCCAAGTTGGGAGTAGAATGCTCTTGAAGCCCCACCTCCAAAACAACAGAATACTGTCCTCCAGAATAATCTGTTATCTGTTATCTGTATCTCTGGAAACGACCTTTCAGCTTTTTCCTTATGTTGTGGTTTTACAATTGTTCATGTTTTGGCTGCCTTAGGATAATATCCAAACAGTGGTCAAGTTTTAGAAAGTTTTCTCCACTAGACAAGAACATCTCCTAGTTTCCCTCCACCTGCTTTGTCATCTACAAACCATTTAGCTCCGCTGTAAACCGGTTTCAATATATCGATTTCAGTGTACATCTCTTGTTTCTTTGTAGAAAAATAAAATATTTCCCATACACGTGATTTTACAGATGAATTATCGGGAATATTGCTTAGGAGCTTAGGTCTACAAATGGACTGTCCGGTTAAGAGGCTTGTTTTTTCCTCTTCTTATCCGCTGGGGGTTTTGAAACTAATTTTCCTTTTTTTTGGGGGCTGGTTTATTAGCCAGTCAATGTTTACGAATACAATAACTTTATAACAATTATAAATGTATATTATAAATAGATCAAATCTTAAACAATTGATGAATAAAAAATGAAAGAAAATTATTTATTGATTAAAAACAAAAGATAAGACCAATAACATACATTCTTCTGACTTATTGGTTTAACATCTCTTAATTTTTCCATGGCTCAGCTTCACTGTAGTTTGTCTGGTGTTCCTGGTCATATTATATACCAGAATTAATCATCACCAAGAAACGTTGAGCAAGGCTGGAGAATTCATCGATTCCTTGCAAAGAGACCAGGAACTTAGCAAGGACGCTGACTTAATCAACCGATATCAACATGTACGCCAAAGAGTTCAACCAGCATAGATTGTGTCCACTGGGTTTGTCAAGTTTAACGACTTTATGAAGTTTCGATTTCTTCAAGTCTTCACTGTCCCTACTGTTTTTTTGTACTTTGCTTTAGGCTCCTTCTTTACACCATTAAATTTCCGTTTCTCTGAAGAGCTTTTGCTTTTGAATTCAGTTATAAATTTGTGTGTCTCTGGACATAGCGCAAGCTTGGTGTTTAGTTTCTTCTGATTGTGTTTCCTATTACTATTGTATCAGTGCTATCCACAAAGGTACCGTTATTTTTATGTTCAATATTCCAGATAGGAGAAGCGAACACAAAATCTGTAGCTCTGCACACTGCTGTATAGGTCGTTTACGTATGTTACATAAGCTGTGTGTGACCCACAGAAATTTAATAGAATTTAATGCCTAGAAAAAATGAACAACTAGTAAATAGTCTGTTAAAATAAATTAACTCACTGGTTGATTATATTATAGTAGATGGTCCATTATAGGTCCACTATAACTCTAGCTCGTCTTAGAGTTCTCAACTTCGATTAGGGAATTAAATTACTTTGGAGACAATCTTTAATTTTAATATCTCTCTCGAGTACTCGGATTTTTGTTCATATTTTGGATATCGTAAATATGAAATTGTTTTGGGCAACGTCATTAACATACTCATCGCATTATTACCTGTAATATGTTGCCATTATTGATTAATTATTATATTATATTATGTATTCTCGCCTGATAAATTGTTGTGACTTGACAATGTCCTCATTCCGTTAGTCGATTCTGATCGTGTTTGTATTCTAATTGATGGTCAATTACTAACCCACACCGTTATTATTCTTGTTTTACTCAAGCAAGTGAGCTTATAAGATCTATATTGGAGCAGGGGAGGTAGGATATAGATTTTAAAACTAAATGTGTCCACCGCCCCATAGATATGATAAAAGATATGATAAAAATGATGATAAAACTGATGATATAAATAAAACAATTTATCTATTTAATTTTTCAATAATAACAATTTTTAGAAATAATTGGGCTCATATTGTCGCTATTCGCTGTTAAAGATTGTTTTGATAGTTTGAGGCATACATTTGCTGCTTGACTGCGGGGCTTCCTCTTTTGACTGCTGGGCGGACTGCATCCGAAGGTCTGTCCTTTGAGGATAAACTACAACAGGTCTGCCAGCGCTTTGTTCTGATGGACAGCCCACCTCTCCATGGTGATTGTTTTGGCGAGGCTATCGAATAGTAAGATAAAACTACTTACACTTATCGACTTTCCTCTGCTGGTTCTGGGCTTGGCTGGCTGTCTTTTCCTTATAGCTGGAGGTTCATCAGTGACAGTATCTTTTTCAGGTCCCACACTTTGAGTGTGAGATACCCATTTTTCTTGACGGCTATCCCCTCCAACTCCATTCCATTCTAAAAGTGATCTATATATCATTAAAATTAAAAAATTCATCAATCCCTTCTAGAGTTGATATGAATTTAAAATCTTTCAGATAATAATTAACATCAATTGAATAATATTAGAGTTTATCCTCTTTAAACCTACTTTTAATTACTAAAACAAATACAAAACCAAGATTTTTTTGAATGCCTACCTTTAGCATGTCTTGGTCAGTTGTTCCATCCTCCTTTTTAGCTTTTGTCTCACTCTTATTTAGCATGTAGACTTCTTTCACCTTGGCTCCCCCGCAAGTGATAAATAGCCCCAACTTCCTAGTATCATCTGTCTCACCCAGCCCCATCCCCATAATGAAGAACTCGAGATCCTCGACCCATTCCTCATAATTCTGTCCCTCAGCAAATACTCTCATACCCACGTATGCCATCTTTTCACCTCGTCGCCAATAATGTATCTTCTATAGGACTCACAGAAACTAAACATATAGCTCAAAGCTGAACCCCTGAAGTTAATAAGTTAGTACAATACAATAAAATGTGAATCCCACTCCCACCCGTTAACGCAAAATGTTGGATCAGTTTAGAAGCACTAGTCCTCTTGGTTTTAAGAAACCGGACACGCCCTGCTACCTCTACCGCGATGTCGCTGCTGCTGCTTTGTATTTTTTCCATCTTACTAAACATAAAATAAAAAAATTAGATAAGAAATAGGAATTTTAGAGTTCAAAATTTAGACTCCCAAGTTGTGCCAAAAACGCAAATATTATTGTATTATACGAGCCCCTGCTATTTGTGATAAGTTAGCTTGCAACTTGAATTAGAATCAAATTAGCAAACTGCAGATGCTGCAGTACAAAAAGCCAGGCTTCTTCTTTCCACTACTAGAAGCTGTCTTCTTGACTTCGTGCGTCTTGTTGTGCTTGCTCAGCAGATCTTTTCTTGTTGTGCTGTATGAACATGTTTCACACGTGTGCTTCTTTTCTAAACTATGAGTCAACAGGTGTCGGTCTAAGTTCTTCTTATGTGAGAAGGTCTTGCTAGGACAAAGGTTACACTTGAAGGACTTGTGAGGATTAGGAATGTCAGGATCAGCAGCTTCCATGCTGATTGAGTGAGGGTGTGAGATGAAATGAATTTGTAAAATTACGTAACACGGAATCTACAATGAAACATTTAACATACCCTTGGCTTGAACAATTGCTCAATGTAACTCAACTCTACCTCTATGACGTCTTCGACGGTCTCATGTCCGTGTTTTCGTTTTCTAAATTGCACTGCCATATAGCAGACCGAGCTGTAACTAAACGCCGGCATTTTCTTTCTCCTCTTTATACTGAAGTCTACAATCTTAGTTTGAGAGGATCCGGGCATAGGCTGATCCTGAATTAGCAATTTCTGAGGTTGGGGTTTTTTATGCTCAGGCGGATCATTCACAAGCAACAGCCTCTTGGTGTCAGGATAGTTCTTTAACACCGCATCCACGACAGAAAATGTCTGTCTTCACATTTGTCTTGGACCGTTTCTTTTGAAAGCATGATCTATGTTGTTCTTCTGACATACTTTCCTGCTGCCACCACATTTTGATAATATCTTTTGATAATGGGAGTAGGAAATTTCTCTTGGTGCCACAAAGTGATTAACCTCCATTATCTTTTCAATGAATTCCTGCCTTTTAGCCCCAAACTATTTTTTTTCGTTTTCAGTAAGCCTTTTTCTGCCTACTTTATGAAAACTTCTCTGTAGCTGTTTTTGAGCCAAGGCTCCTCTCGTGGTAGTCTTCTTTCGTTGCAAGGATCTCGACTGATTTTCAACAACAGAATCTGGAGTCTTCTTTCGTGGCAAGGATCTGGACTGATTTTCAACAACAGAGTCTGGAGTCTTCTTTCGTGGCAAGGATCTGGACTGATTTTCAACAACATCTGGAGTCTTCTTTCGTGGCAAGGATCTGGACTGATTTTCAACAACATCTGGAGTCTTCTTTCGTGGCAAGGATCTGGACTGATTTTCAACAACATCTGGAGTCTTCTTTCGTGGCAAGGATCTGGACTGATATTCAACAACAGAATCTTGAGTCTTCTTTCGTGGCAAAGATCTGGACTTCTTTTCAACAACAGAATCTGGAGTCTTCTTTTGTGGCAAAGATCTGGACTTCTTTTCAACAACAGAGTCTGGAGTCTTCTTTCGTGGTAAGGATCTGGACTGATTTTCAACAACAGAGTCTGGAGTCTTCTTTCGTGGCAAAGATCTGGACTTCTTTTCAACAACAGACTCTGGGGTCTTTTTTCGTTGCAAGGATCTTGACTGATTTTCAACAACAGACTCTGGAGTCTTCTTCTGTTGCGAAGAGCTGGCAGTCTTCTTTCCAACAACAAGCACCAGAGAATCTGGAGTCTTTTCTCCATCATCCTTGGCGTGAGTAGTAATACTTCCAACCATGGTTTGCTAAAGAGGTAATATTTGATTGTTAGTAGGTAATAAATATAAATTGCCTCCTTCATGGCCCAGTTTTACTTTTAGGTAGCTAAATCTATCAGGGAATGAGAAGAGCGAGAAGGTTACAAGTGTTCTAGCACGTTTAACATATCATTCAATCAAGAATTGAAATCAAAAATTAGAATTGTCATGAATTAGTGAAGAACTTTTGTCTTACGAAAAGAATTTAATTGGCATTTCAGTAATTTGTAGCCACACCATAATTTAACAAAAATATGATTGAAAATATAATAGAATATTTGTTGATTGAAATGGTAAGAATTTCGAAGCCACATAAATAAGACATTCAAGTTTCATTCAATCATGAAATGAATTTTAAAAGACATCCACGTCCCGCGTGGTTGTTTAGTTCCGTGTTCCAGTTTGAGGGCGAGTACGAGTTAGTTATTGAAGGGATGATTTCGATAGTGAATTAACAAGATCTTGAGGAGAGTTGTCTGTAGTAAGTGTTGGTGTGGTGTCCCTTCGTTCGCCGTATTCCTGTAACTTCAGGGTGCATCCAAGAAGGGATATATTCCATCTAAAGTGTAAGAAATAGCACTGGGCTTTATAGGATTTAAAGAATATGTAGCAAAGGTGATTTCTAGTTTCCTTAATTTTTTTCGGGGGTAACGCAGTTCTGACATCGTTTGGTTCTAAGAACCACCCGGTGTGTGCACGAATCAACTCGTTGAGTGAGTTGTCTTCAACGAATTCGTGGCACACCGGGGGAACAAACACCCAGAAAGTTTTGCCTTCCTGTGTGTTCAGGTCCTCCGTGGTCAAGACCTTCCAAAAAGGCATGCTAGATAAGACCCGCTTGATAGCCTCTGCGGCCTCAGGCGCTTCTGATGTTAGTTTCATCTTACCGGACTTAAGGTCCGAGAATTTCGAGGTGAATCGAAAGTCAATTGTGAGGTCGCCATTTCTCGCAAGAGTCAGAAAGTTCTTCATCATATCAGATTTCAAGGCGTCGCTCTCATTCTGAGAGATTGGGCGGTAATCCGATTTGTGGATCCATATAGGATATAGATTCTTGTCAGTATTACTTTCCATTTTCTCTTGTTCTTGCTGTTGTTGAGGTATAGATTCAGCAAGCATGTCTTGTATCAGCTGGTCTGAGAGCTCTATCTCGTTCGGATGATTCGTGGTTGAAGGTCCCGCATCGGGAGGTGTTTCCGTGAGTGGGGCAGCCCCCATGAGATCTGCAGTCGTCGAGGTGGTGGGTGCTTGTTCTAGGTTGTCTTCCTGAACGCAGGGGGGTACAGGAATGTCTGCAGGAGTTACTTGTTCAGATCCCTTGGTTTCTGAGGATAAAAATGCGTTGGTGTGTGTTTAACCATCAGGACTAATTTTGATTTGTATGGGAGGTTAGACTGCCTTCATTACAACATTTTCGGCTGTGTTTTGGTCGGCTTGAGATTAAAAATTAAAAGAAAAAAGAATAGCATGAGTTGTAATTTTAAGAGAGAGGTAAAACACTTTAAATATAAAATATGAAATGTATTAAACAAATAAAAAACAAGAATGATAAGAACAGCCTCTGCGAGACACGTCGTCCTCCCGAGCTAATGAGGGCTGCTGTATGGCTCTGTGCTGGGCGAGGTGGGGCTGTGGAAATAGGGCAGGGGCGCCGGCTGGGTGTCCATTCTTGCTGCCTGTTGATCCGCCAAGTACTCCAATTCCACTGTTAGGTCTCTTATTCTTCTTTCTGCCCGCCTGAGGCGTTTCTTGAGTTCTTCTAACTCTTTCAGGTCGTCGGTATACGCACTGCTGATGGCAGTAACGGCCTTCATCAGGTCCCTTGATGATGACATGCTAGTAACTAGAAAAGTGATAGAAGGTTAGACAAGCGGATAAAGGGAGGTTAAGAAGGTGAAAGGGGAATACAAAATCAAAACATAAGTCTAAAAAAAAATATTATTCAAGTAACAAATTTGAAGTTAAACAAATGAAACTCGTGAATCACAATAAATAAATACAATAAAATATCAAAACAGAAAGAAGGAATCCTCAGAAAGTCCTCTCCATGTTTCTGATGCTCACCAGGCTGTCCAGTGCCCGCTGAAGTCGCGTGTTGGACGAATTCTCGCGAATCTCGCCCATCACGCGAGTCGCTGTGTTGAATCGCACTGCAACTGCCCTCCTGTTGTTGATTTTCACCAATTGGTACTCCCTCGAGTTTCTGAAAACCTTTCTTCGTCTCCTGCATACTTCTGTGATGCTGGACATCACCCTGTCTCCTTTGATTTCATCACCTTTTCCATTTCATCTGCCTCTATGCTGGTTAGAGAGAAGTGGAGTAACCAGTTATTGTCGTTAAGTTGTACCGGTGGTCTCTCTATTTGTACATTCTCCTTCCTCACATACTTTCCCAGAGAAAGTGATATCATCTTGAGCACCCCATCTCTGTCATCCGTGTATGTTTTGGGTATGTTTCTATTGAGTGATAGAAAACAGCGAGTTCTGTCTCTCACGAAGGAGGGGCAGAAAGCCCTCAAGCTTTTCCCTGCTTTGTTAACCCTTTCTATCAGGTGTTCTGCAGATGATTCTGTGGGAGTTTATTTTGCTCAGTTGCGAAACCAAAATAAAAAATGTGGTTGTTATTTAGCCTTTAAATCAATATTATGTAAGCGTGGACGATTAATTATTTGAACATAATTTGGATTTATGAAAGTTATAATATACAAATGTCTGAGTAATCTTCACCGAATAGCTTTCACCAAATAGTATTTGGTGGTGTCTAAATAATCAATTATCTGAGTCAGAATGGTGATGATTGATGCGAATAAATTTCTTGGCTGGATTTTTTCTGCTGTTCGAAAAAGTCCTGCCGTTAGAGCTACCGATTGCACTGGAACTTGAGCTCGAACTATCACTACTGGAACCCGAACTGCCACTAGAACCCGAACTGCCACTTGAACTCGAACTTCTACTACCATTTCCATCAGCAGGCTTAGTCTGGGCACTTGAACTCGAACTACAACCAATTTCATCAACAGGTTTAGTCTGGGCAGTCTCTCCAGCATCGTTTACGACAGGAGGTTGTACAGGAGTTTGGACATCATGATCAAATTTTTGTATATAGTCCAAGACATAATCAGAGAGGCAGAATATATTATAATCCGGTTTCAGCCGGATCTGATAATAAGATAAACACGATATTATAAAACTGGAATAATTAAATTTAGATAATACACAATACTATCTACTTGAACAATGATAATGAGATTATACACAATATTGTACTACGTGAATCTTTCCTAGTCAATTGCTTTACTGAATAACACACTCCACTACGCACTCTCACTGCAATGACTAACAAAGGTAAATAGTAATTCAATATATAATAATCTGAGCAGTTAGACGATCACTTTGGAGGAGACCTATCTCCTCAGCGAGTTCGTTGCAGTTCTTATCTGGCACACCGAGATTAAGCAGAACCTGTCTATAGTTCCTCCAGGTGATTGCAGAGGAAGCTGTCACCTTATTAACCAACATCACCTCTTCTTTAAACTGCCTCACCACTTCCACGCCTTCAACTATCTTTTCTTCGGTTTTTACTTTCCGGCATTGCTTCACCTGAATCTGATCTTTGGCTAGCGCCCCTGTATCTCTCCGTTTCTTCCCGCCGTTCAACGGAACTACTCTCCCCACTCGAGCAGGTTTAGTGAACTTTTTCTTAGCTGCCGTGTTGGGTTTAGACTTCCTTTTAGTTGCAGTCATCCAAGGAACAACTTGACACGATTAATTAAGGGTAGACACAACATTGAATTAGGATTGGTCGTTGTAAATAAAAAAGTAAAATGGCGTTTTACTAAAAAATAATTAAGTTCACAATTTGAGATTTCGACACCTAGGCAATTGATGGCACAATGGATTGAAAGTATACCCGTTAGTTTCAATAATATATATATTATATTAATATCCATTTTATTAAAAGCTTAAATTCTATATAATATAAAATAGACTAAACAAGCAATGATTTGAATAAAACATAATGATCAGTGAAACCACTCTTCAAAAATGTTCCCCATGTGAAATAGTAGCACAGTTTTGGGTCAACAAATTATGAAATGTTGTACATTACGAGTATAGTATTAGTGGGTACTGTTGTAAATCCCGTTTCCTTACCTCCGTACCCTCTTCGGTTCCAGGCATTTGTAGCACTTTGACCTTCTTGCAAAGTTGTTCTCGTGACACTTTCGACACTCCCAGTCTCCACGTAGTTTAACCAGTGAGGAGCCATTGCTTTTATCATATTTGCACTTTTTGCACCGCAACACATTCCGCCCCTCATTGCTTCATTGATGTTGCCACATTTGGCACATTTCCACTTTGTGCATTCATATGGATTATATCTCGATGAACTAGACATCCTGTTTGCAATCGTGATAACATACTATTAATATAAACACGTGCTAATATAAACTATCTAAGTGTAAAATTAGGTAGGCAACCAGACCAGTCCTCCCGGGCGTACCGATGGTAAACACTGCCTGCTCACAAGACGTTTACTCACAATATACACTACACACTCAGTCGTTCTTAGCGACTGACAACCGCAATATTAACTCACTATAACTAAGTATTGAATTCTACGTTAATACGACAGATACGATATTTTAGTATCGTACACAGAGTTAACATAAAGGGATTCTAAGGGGTAATACACGAAAATATGAATCAAAAGGGAATGATAAATTCGTGACGAACGCTAGTAAAAACACTAATCTCTTAGAAACGGCACCTGCTCTGATTGGACTGAAATACGATCTTCGAGTATCGTAAGCTTTACTAATTTACTCCACACGGAAATAAGTGCGGCAATTTCAATTTAAACGGTAGAATGTGCTACAATTCGTCCCTACGCTAGAGTTGAACAAGGGAAACAGTTGAATCGAATAATAACGTTCGAAGGTGAAATATAAGGATAATAATCAACAATTTTACAACTTTAAACTGTGGCAGGACGGGCCACGTTAGTTCGTTCTAGATCAGCGGTTAACACTTGGATTAAACACGTCACCTAATAAACGTTTCCAGAACTAAACCTAACGTGTCCAGAATTGCGTTATCGACCCGCACCACGTGATACCACGTGGTCACCCACGTGGTACCGCGCGGCTCGGCCCAGCCATAGAAATCTACTAAAACCTACACACCCGACTAACACGTGCCCTACTACACAATCATCTAAACTAATTTCTATCCTAAATCTACACTTAAACACTAACTGTAATTCTTAATCACTAAACTACAATCTATTCAAATGCTAAAACTACAGCTGTTACTACCTTACACTATATCCCCCGGGAAAATTTAATCAATTTGTCAATATCTCCAGGAGGTATTGACAAATTCGATCAACTCTCCCCCTACCTACTAAATCCTAAAAAAATCCTAAAACTCCCTCTTAAACAATACCATAAAAATATCCACAAATAATTAAATAAATGACACGTACCCTCACGTTTCCTACTACAAGTACAACAATGATTAAATAGATTAAAATAAATAATGCTCGTAAAAATACCAACATCATCCCCGTGATACAACTCACGCGAAAAACTACCCTTAAAAAATTTCACGTGCTACAAATATTTAAAAAATTATAAAAAAAATACGTGTTCCATCACGTACCAATCTGAACAATCAAAACTTCACGTGAAACATCTCACGTGTTACAAACAAATAAATAATTAAAAACTACGTGATAAACTTCACGTAATAAAGCCCAATAAACCTCAAATACTTTTAAAAATGTATAAACACAACTTGCTACCCTTCTACACTGTCCTTCTCCTAAATTGCCCCTTCTACTTTCCTTACTTCTTCTGCTGTTCTGTCGAAGTCGTAGCAAGTCGACCATCCGCCGTCTCTCCGTCCACACCAACCGTTGTTGAACACCCTCCACAACCATACTCCTAACCCAGGTACCGTACATCTAGTCACGAACCTAATTAACACAATGTTTTCGTACCTCTAGTTACGAATACAACTTATAACACATTTATCTCCGTACATCTAGTAATGAATATAACTAACACAATTGTTTTTGTACATCTAGTCACGAATACAACTAACACAATTATCTCCGTACATCTAGTTACGAATACAACTAACACAATTATCTCCGTACATCTAGTTACGAATACAACTAACACAATTATCTCCGTACATCTAGTTACGAATACAACTATCACAACTATCTCCGTACATCTAGTTACGAATACAACTAACACAATTATCTCCGTACATCTAGTTACGAATACAACTTACTCTACCCCATTCATTACCTCTAGGTATGAATCTCCTACTTAAAGACCGCAAACCGATTGTGGAGAGTGCACAACCTCGTCAGCCCCAGTATCCCTGCTACTAACATTTCTGGCGGGATCCTCTCTGCTTCCTCCGCCGTTTCTCTCAGCACCCTAATCTCTTGTACGTACCATCCCAGGAACTTCCTATTGCCTCTCATGTCCGACTTGTAGTGACCATGACCTCTTCCTGGTGGCATCTTTCACTCTCTCACCAATCTTTCACACTCCTTCTTTATTCTCTCCGCCAGGTATGTTCTACACCCCCTCCCGAAGTTATGATAGGTGCGAACCTCTTAACTCTTACTTGCTGCTGCATGCTGTGGCAAAGTGTGGCGGCTGGCAGCAATTATAGCAAGTTGAACTTTAAGTAAGTCAGCCATGTCCTATATTTCATTAAGTCCTCTACTCCAGTACACGTCACATTTCTGTTTGATCACAACCATGCTCTCAACCATAAAGACTTGTTTTGACTGTAGCTGTATCGTGGCTGGCTCAAGTTTGCACGTTATGTGTTCGAGCATTACTAGCGAAGATATGAACCGCTGGGAGCATACAGTGTTGTTACGTCTGTTATTCAATCTTATAATTTTACAGTGCTTCAGGTTAAAATTTTTCAAGGTTAAAATTATTTTTTTATCAATAGAACAATTACTTAATAAAACAATTATTAATAAAACAATTGTTTATTTTTACTCTACAATCTAACAATTTCAATGGTGAATAAATCTATGGAGGCTTTAGGAGGTTTCAAGTGCCGAAGGTCATTGCTTATTGTTGGATTTGAAAAGCGACCTGTGCTTGGGACCAGCTCCACCGTCCACTAATTTATTCACCCTGCCTGAAACCACCGGAGTCTGAACTGAACAATTTGTATTGTTCTCTATATATGGTCACACACAACTGATCGTATTATTTTGTGATGACGTTCTTCGTTATACAGCAAATATGAGAAATTAGAAATTAGAAATTAGAAACATGCGACATACCCGTCGAAGCTCTGCTTCATTCATCCCGACGAGTGTTCTTAACGACGTGTTCTTAACGACGTGTTCTTAACGACGTGTTCTTAACGACGTGTTCTTAACGACGTGTTCTTAACGACGTGTTCTTAACGACGTGTTCTTAACGACGTGTTCTTAACGACGTGTTCTTAACGACGTGTTCTTAACGACGTGTTCTTAACGACGTGTTCTTAACGACGTGTTCTTAACAACGTGTTCTTAACGACGTGTTCTTAACGACGTGTTCTTAACGACGTGTTCTTAACGACGTGTTCTTAACGACGTGTTCTTAACGACGTGTTCTTAACGACGTGTTCTTAACGACGTGTTCTTAACGACGTGTTCTTAACGACGTGTTCTTAACGACGTGTTCTTAACGACGTGTTCTTAACGACGTGTTCTTAACGACGTGTTCTTAACGACGTGTTCTTAACGACGTGTTCTTAACGACGTGTTCTTAACGACGTGTTCTTAACGACGTGTTCTTAACGACGTTTATCACTTACTGCACGACTCCCCATTTTTACTTTAACCTGGTTTTGTTTATCCTGATTCCTGAAGACTGATTTTAGTGTTACTGTTTGGGGCTTTCAGTTTCACTCTTGTGTGTAGTGTGTGTAGCTTACGTTGCAATTATCGAGCTCTCTTATCTTTTGTAACTTAGCGATAAGTTCAGTTTGCTGCTACCGCGTAGTTAGCCTTTGCGTGTGTACTTGTACATTATTATACAAGTACATCATGGAGGATGATCTGTATTTGACCCGATCTCAGAAGAAAATCAAGGATTTCAACTACGAAGAAAAGGAAGATGTAGAGGGCTGTGCTGATAGATGGTTCACTTCAATGGCAAGAGAACTGAAATTAGAAAACTTCGAAATTCGTGGAGATATGGACCAGGAAATACTCATGTCTCCGTCTATCTATAAAAGGTATATGGCAGAATGGGTTATGAAAGCAGCAGACCTCGTACGACGGCAGAGTAGTCAGATGAGCGCTATGATGGAAATCGTTGAGTGCCTCAAGACGGAAGCACTAGCAGACAAGGAAAAGATTGTCAGGTTGCAGGACCAGTTGCTAGTGCAGAAGGACGAACAACTACAGTTGTTTAAGACGTCAGTTGAAGAGACAGTACAAACAACGGTGGAGACAGGGATTAAGAGCTACAGTGCAGCTGTACAAAAGAACAACACAAGTGGCGCGCAGGGGCGTGCCCAGGGGGTGGCGATGGAGGCGGTCGCCGCCCCCTTTTTGAAATGTTGACCTATAATTTTTTGTCGAAAATTGCTTTTTATAGCAGAAAAATATTTTTATAAAAAATTTTATAAAAATTTTCACAAAAAAAATTAAACGACTGATAAAGTCCAGAAATTTCTAATGACCAAGTGTGTATCAACAAAAAATTTTCCGGGGGCTGCGCCCCCGGGCCCCTGCCGCCGCTCGCTTTGCTCGCGGCGGTAGCTTCGGAGCCGGCGCTTCGAGCCGACTCCTCGCCTACCCCTTTCAAAAATCCTGTGCACGCCCCTGGTGGCGCGGTCTGCAACAGTAAAATTCTGAAGAATGTAATGAAGAGTGTGGCTGCAGAGGAGGACAGGAGCAAGAATCTGATAGTGTTTGGACTGAAAGAAGAGGATGAAGAACAGCTTCCAGCTTTGGTAACCGCACTATTGGAGGAGATCGGGGAGAAACCTCATTTTGAAGCGACTAGAGTCGGCTGGAAGAGGCCAGGTATCACGGCTATCCGACCAGTCAAGATCACCGTCCCAAGCTCAACAGCAGTTCATCAGATTCTGATGAAAACAGGGAGACTGAGGATGGCTGATGCACACAAAGATGTATGGATCTGTCCTGATAGATCCAGTGAAGAGCGTGCAGCAAGGAAGAACGTGGTAACTGACCTGAAGAAGAAGAGGGCTGAACAGACTCATCTCGACCACTACATCCGTAACGGGAAGCAGGGGCGTGCACAGGATTTTTGAAAGGGGTAGGTGAGGAGTCGGCGCGAAGCGCCGGCTCCGAAGCTACCGCCGCGAGCAAAGCGAGCGGCGGCAGGGGCCCGGGGGCGCAGCCCCCGGAAAATTTTTTGACTGAATTATAGAATTATATGCTAAGCCAATAGGATTAAGGATATCATTACAGAAGGTTCAAAGCAGTTGATACACACTTGGTCATTAGAAATTTCTGGACTTAATCAGTCGTTTAATTTTTTTTGTGAAAATTTTTATAAAATTTTTTATAAAAATATTTTTCTGCTATAAAACGCAATTTTCGACAAAAAATTATAGGTCAACATTTCAAAAAGGGGGCGGCGACCGCCTCCATCGCCACCCCCTGGGCACGCCCCTGACGGGAAGGTCTGTAGCCGGGTTAAGAAGGCACCATGTTGACGTTATTCATGTTTCTCAGACACCGATCAGTATAATATGTACTAGTAGGGGTATTTTAAGAGTTTACGGACGTTATCTGTATTTGAGAGACAATTATATTATATACATACATTATTATTTGATTGTTTCACACTTTTCACATTGCATAATTTTATTACTAGGTGGAGGTGATGTTATAGAGACTCTGGGCGGCCAAAAAACTCCTGTTCTGAAAGTTGTCCTCTGTACTTGTTTCACTGACCCACGCTTTTTAGCATTTATACATTTCGGCCCATTTTATATGTTTGTTCGAATTGCTGTACATTTGTATACTTGCTATTTTGTAAAAGTTTCAAATCATCAAATCAAGCGTAGCCTGATTGTGGAACTCTAACATATATGCTACTTCTGTACCTGCTACTATGTTAACTTGCCCTGACGTTTGTTTCTGGTCTCTAAGAGCTGTTTCGTTCTCTTATTGTCCTCCTTGTAGCACACTTAGTGTACCTCAGCTCGACTTAGTGGTAGATTTTATAAAATGAAAGACGTTAAATTTGGGGATTTGCGGAAGAAAATTAAATATAAAAACTTATTAAAATGGTAATCCAGTGCAGAACTAATCTCAAAAACCTTAAGGGTCCTGTTCTGTCGCACATTACAAATGAGTCGTCCATTATTGTAGTTGTATTGGTAAGCTCGTCCCAGTCCTCCTTTAAAATGATGATCGACTCTATGTCACTCATTTTTCGTTGATATCTAAATGGACAAGTTTGAGTCAGGTGTGCAAAGTGATGATATATTCAATCTTACAATAAACAAAATATGAACTCTATATACTCTACTGATTAATTTACATATTTTAGGATTGAAACATGCATATAAAATGATTTAAGGCATTATTCAAGACAATACTAATATCTACGTACTGCACATCCTTACCTGTTTGAGCCCTGAACACGTTGATGGTTTACCATCAACTTGCCTTTTTTTAAATCCTGAATTTTCTTCTTTTTATCTGATTTCTTCCTTTTTGTAATGCAAACCTCTCTGATAGGTGGATCTTCTATTTACATGCTATTTTGTACAAATCTTCCAGTCACAACAAGATGCTATTTCTTTTCCTTCTTCTGGTGTCATGTTGTACAATATATTTTAAACTTATTGGAGTAAAACGTACTAAGTGAAACACGTTGATTAAGAAAGAACAATAATAAATTATCAAATTCGAAAATCATCCTCAGTTTGTTTTGCTTCTGTTGTAAATTTGGTAATCTAGCTAGGACCTAGGCACACTTGGTCTGAGGACCTCCTGTCGCTTATGGTTAGGTACAAGCATTATTTTTCCGCCATTTTTAATTGTTTCCCCTTCAGTCGCCTTAAACTACCTAAGTCACCCTAAAAGGAGACTGTCGTCTGAATCGTCATTGCTGTCGTCATCGGTCGCCACTATTTCCGATTTGATCTTTATGCATTCCATTTCCAGCATAGTCTTATTTATTTGCAGACCTGAATAGTGATCAAAAATTGCTCTCAGCAAAAGTAAAAAATCTTCTGGTGTAATAATAACCGACAAACAAAGTGTATTACCAATTTAAACCAATTTAATTAACCTAATTCCTGAAAACCAATACATTAAACAACCAATGGCAATACATTAATAAAATTATACATTAAACTAACTAATACTGTCTTTTCGGTTTTGGAACCGTTCCTGCAGCATGCAGAGTCCTCAGCTTCCGGTTACAAATTGAAGATGCTAGAGGGAACATATTCTTCAATGTGACGTTTCGTAGTTGCAGTATTCCGTGCTGCAACGCCGCCATATCCACCTTTGATTCATCCGCTACAACTCTTTTGCGAGAGAAGGAGGACACCGAGAGAGACTCCTCGTCCAAAGCAGAGGCAAGTGAGGAACCAGCATTGACTCGTCCCATCACTCTGTCGTGTGTGGCAGGTGTGGTAGGGACGGTGGGAGGGGGTGGAGTGACGGCAGGGACGGTGGGAAGCGGTGGATGCTTTTGCTGAGGACCGTGGGGCAGTGTTTGGCCTGGAGTTATAATCATTGATTCTTTTCTCTTCTTCAGTTTGCTGCAAATTGTACAGTCTCTGTTTCATCCTTTTAGTTGCGGCAACTTGTATAATCTCTGTTTCATCCTTTTAGTTTTTTCCCAAATCATTTAAATGTTAACATACTCTAATGATTTATAACAGGAAGGGACATAAATGGGTCTTCCTTTTTGGTCATCATGTACAACTTTGCAGACATTGCAATTTGCTTATTTGCAGTAATAATAATTAGTACCAATAATTCAAGTATGTATATTGTAGCACTCTAGGTAGTACCTGGCTGCTCGATTTAGTGGTAGGATAAAAAATTGAAAGACTTTAAATTTTGGGGTTTTGTAGAAAGGTAAAAATGGTAACGTGTATAAAATGGTAAACTAGTCCTGGATAACAAGGATTGAAGGTTCAAGACCTTGTCGAAAATGAGATTGAACTCTCCCAGTTCTTTCTCCAGCTAATTCGGTCATTATTTCCCCGATAACATCACCGACATATTTGTACAGCTCCGGGTCCAGTTTAACTGGACCCGGAAGCCGTACAAAATCCGGAATTTTTGACCTCTACTCCGGATTTCTTTGTTCTTCCACTTTTTTATCTTTCTTTTCATTCGGTACAGCCGGTTTTACTGCTCTTGACTCTTCTTATTACTATTCTCCACACATGCGAGGTACTCGGAGTCTACTGAGTAGGCTTTCTACTGTACTTGATGACAACTTAGGGTCGAAACTAACTGCTGGGAAATGTAACTTATATGATTTTCGGTGCTTCCGTAGTGACTATTAAACTAATTAATTTGAGGTGTGGGTGAAAAATACTAATTTACGAACGAACAAAATATCAACTATATGAATATAACTGACCATTAACTATTTAAGAAATTATACCCAGATTATAAACAGGGGGGGGGGGGGGGGGGGGGGGGATCGGGTACCAAGTGTCGGACATCACGTCGACAAAGTGTAGTTTTGGATATTTTTCACTAGACACACCCACCGTACAGACCGTAGATCCAAAAAGTCTGTACCCTGGTTTTCTCAAATTGATTATGTTTTATGTAGATCTAGAAGTACCCCTCTGCTTGTTGACGCTAGGTCTTACGCTGGTGCAAAACTTCAATATGATCACAAAATTGTAAAAGCAACTTTTGACCTCAGTAAACGTTACAAACTTTACAGTACTGCCAAACACACAGTCAAGCAGTATAACACCAACTCATTGGTTTGTAGCAAAGATGTTCAAAGTTCTTTTCAACAAAATGCTGCTCAGAAGATTGAAACTGATACATCTGCCCAGTCAGTCACTGAAAGTTTTAACAACCTTTTCGAGGCGGTTAAAATTGCTGCATCTGAAACAGTGGGTATGAAAAGAAACACAGCCAAACGTCACAGAACATCAGACCCACAAGTCGTCTCTATGTCAGAAAAGAGACACCAATTACTACAACATTTAAACGACAACAAAATGCGTGACAGAACTATCATGCGTAAGGAAATCAACAGACTCAAGAATGACATTGCAAAGCGCCTTATTACACTTGAAACCGCTCATGCCAACCTTCTAGCTGAGACGATCAACTCCACTGATGATACCAGAAGAATGTTCGAAGCAACCAGAGCAATTTCAAGCACAAAGGACACTCCTCCTATTTCAGTATTCCTACCAGAAACAGAAGAACTTGCTCTCCATGACGAAGATAAGGCAGACATAGTCAAGAACTGGTTCATGGAACATTACACAGGCCCAGAACCCCCACTAGAACCTTTTGTTGGAGCTGCTAAGCCATTAGATACGCCTATAACTACACTTGAAGTTGAGACAGCAGCCAAGAAACTAAAGAACGGCAAAGCCGTTGGTCCTGACAACCTCCCTAACGAATTCCTTAAGTATGCACCTCCTTCTTTCTACATGAAGTTTGCATCACTTATCAATGAGTCCTTTGAAAAACAAGAGCACGTTCAATCATTCACTGAGGGATATCTTACCCCCCTACAGAAGCCTGGAAAACCAAAAGGACCAGTTAAGAGTCTGCGTCCCTTGGCCTTGTGCCTTCTCAATGGAACTAGGAAAATCCTTTCCATGATAACACTCCAGCGTATTCAACAACAGATAGCAGACTACACTGGGCCATGGCAGAATGCCTATAAATCAGGACACAGCTGCTCTAATATTGTCTGGACACAAAGGGTTCTTATTTCTGTTGTCAAGGAGAAACATTGGGAGTTTAGTAAAATGGGGATAGACATGTCATCAGCCTTCGACACAATACATCGGTCAACTATACTCAGGCTACTCGAAGATGCAGGATGCTCAGAAGATGACATAAGACTAGTTAGATATCTGCTCGCCAACACCAAGCTCAGAATTAAGATCAAAAAGACGACATCGGGAGAGTTCGAAGTCACAATAGGAGCCTTTCAAGGTGACTGTTTGTCTGGCTCGCTGTTTACCATGTACCTAGCTGGAGCACTCTACCACCTTAGAGTTGTTGTTATACATCTACGCCCAAATCCTCCCATATCAGAAAGCTCCCTTCCTTTAGAATGGGAATATGCTGATGATGTGGACTTTGCTGATGAAGATGAGGATTCGTTACACCAGCTCCTTCCAATTTGCAAGGAAATTCTCTCAGAATGGAATTTGCTTGTAAATGAATCTAAAACCGAGTTTGTAAAGTGTTATCTGGCTAGAAGTAGTGAGAAGGACGAAAAAGGAGAACCTCTAAGAAATAGAGAACCTTGGAGGAAGTGTGTGTCCCTAGGCTCTAAGCTATGTAGTAAAGAAGACATACAGCATCGTATAATCCTTGGAAATGTTGCATTCGAAAAATACAAGAAAGTTTGGATGCAAGGATCTAAGATTAATCTGAAGACCAAGATTAAGATATACGAAGCATACGTTACATCTGTTATGCTCTATAACTGCAATAGCTGGGCTACCCCTCAGAACCTATTTGACAAACTTGATGCATGTCATAGAAGACACCTGCGTCAAATATTGAAGATGACTTATCCCATTATTATCAGTAATAAAGCACTCTATGAACGCTGTGGTGTAACACCGTTGTCAGAGCGAGTGACATATGCTCGCTGGAAAATGCTTGGACATGTCCTTCGCAGTGACTGCTCATCACCAGCTCAGAGAGCTCTTCAATTTGCTGTTAATGCGTTATTTACCATGAAAGGACGTGTTGGTCGACACCAAAGTAATCTTTTAAAGTTTATTATAAATGATTTGAATAAAAGAAACCTACCATTACGTGATATTAATGATCTTTATGATCTTAGGGCTACTGCCTCTAACAGAGTTTTGTGGAGAAAATTATTTACCTCATAATTAACCTTTATTTTTCAGAGAACTGTTATGTTTTTTTTGGGCACTTATCAGTCTCTTAAGATGTTACTTTACTATTTCGAGATTGTTTTAAAAGTTAGATAATAATACACACCCACCCCCTTTGCGGTACTAACTGTTTTTTTGGATAATACGTAAGACACCCACCCCTTTCGCCACCTTTTGCAGTACTAACTGTCGAAAAATCGTGGTACTAACTGTTTTTTGGTATATAGAATAAGATACCCACCCAGAAATTGCTTTCTTTTTAAAGAGCTCATTTAAACTTTAAAGGAAGACTTTTTTAGTTTCAGATATAACAGGATAGAATACTTACTTACTTGTACTTGATTAGGTCTCCTCAATCATTCGAGTGGCCTGCACCAATGAACTCCCGTTTGTGACGTATCATCTCCCTCCAAAGTTTTCGGTCACTAGCCATCTCGCTCGCTCCTTCTAGGTCTATGTCAGTGTTTCCTGTAAACGATGCAGCATCTTCCAGCAAACATTTCCTCCAGTTCTTTCTTGGACGGCCCCTAGATCTTCTCCCATGGGCAGGGGTCCAGTTAAGCAGGTACTTAGGAAGCCTAGTGTCTGGCATTCTGGTGACATGGCCAAACCAACGCAGGCGGTTTGCTCCTATGTACGTCTCTACTGGATTTATCTTTGCACGCTCCAGCACTTCAGTGTTTCTAACCCGATCGAGCCATCTTATCCTAAGTATTCTCCTCAAGCAACGCTGATGGAACACCTCAAAGCGATGTAGCTGCTTTTTGGTTGTGTTCCAAACCTCACTACCATATAACAATATTGTCAAAACCGCTGCCTTATAAATCCTGATCTTTGTATAAGACTGGATGTTGCGGTTTTTCCATATATTACTCAGTTGATTGAAGGCTCCGGAAGCTTTCTGAATCCTAGCTGACAGCTCACGGTCGATAGTACCGTCGCTGGAAATAATTGTACCTAAGTACGTAAAGTCACTAACTTGCTGCACTGGCGTGTCTTCAACAGTGATGTTCACTGTGGCTTCTTTCGTGTATGGCCGTTGAGAGGTTGCTTTACCAATGACCATAGCCTCAGTCTTTTTACCATTGATTCTAAGACCTCCCTGGGCACCATACATACACAAAAGGTCAGTTGTTTCTTGAAGACCTTCCTCGCTGTTATCCAGTACAGCCATGTCATCTGCATAATCTGTATCTAACACAGTGATATCATCAACGAGCGGACTGATAGATCTTTGAAGAACCGCTCCGTGGGACACCACTTTGTTGCTTTCTGTTCTCTCAGCAGCCACATTGAGGCAGACATTAAAAAGTGGGGGACCCTGAATGTCTCCTTGGCCACTGCCTGAACTTACTTCAAACCATTCTGATAGTTCACCATTGTGTCTAACAGCACTAACAGTTCCATTAAAAAATGCCTGTATTATTCGAATGTATTTACATGGCAGGCCATAATGACTGAAAGCTTTCCAAATATAATTCCTGTCGATGGAATCAAAAGCTGCCTTGAAGTCCACAAAATTTACATACAGGGGGAGATTATATTCAATGCAGTTATGTATAATAGTGCGGAGTGAATAAATCTGATCAATGCATGATCTGTTCTTTCTAAACCCACACTGATTGTCTCGTAGCAGACTTTCTAAACCGTCACTCATGCGTTGTAATATGATGATTTGATACAGTTTAGATGCTTTAGATCTTAGAGTGATCCCCCTATTATTGGAGCAATGAGAGGTATCACCCTTCTTTGGTACAATTATCACGATGCCTTTCAACCAGTCGTCAGGCACTGCTTCTGAATTCCAAACTTTAGAGAACAATTTCTCCAACCAGGATAGAATGCAGACAATTAAACAAAGAGTTGAAATAATATATCTGTAATTTAATAAGAGAGTCGATGATCCTCTGGGCCCCAGTCTGGGGCGCTCTGAGTTCTGTTACTCCGGTTACTCTTTAGCTGCACGAGCTTTAGCGCATCTATAGCATCTCTTCCTATTGCTGAAATTATTGCAGCCACAGCTGGCACATCCCCAATCGCATTTTTTTCTAAGAAGGGATTCCCCGCTCTCCTTAGCAGCATTGCACTTGGTACACCGTAATATGTACTCCAGGTACGTCATTAGTGGCTATTAGATGAACTAACCGTTGATGAACAGTCAGTTAATTGCTTTTGCGTCGGTTTAAACAGCTCTCACTGTGTAGCAGATAATATACTCGTGTATATTAAACTGGCCCTGCGTGTACATTGTACATCATGGTTAACAAATACTTGGAGAATCTTGACAATGAAATAGCGTTGAATTACTCTACACTAAAATTCAGATCAATGTATGCTGAACAGATTTTGGGTGCTCAGATTATGCTACTCAACGATATGCGTTAAGCGGCAGGTGTTCAGAAATCCAATGTGTTACGTAAAGAAACGCTCAACAAGCCTCAGATCACCAAGGCTACGCTGTGTGATTGGATGGAAACTTTTATCGACATTCTCGACAGTTATTGTTCACCGCTGTTGTTTTCAGCCACCAAACTACAAGATGAAATCGACCAACTGAAGGACGAAAAGATTGCAGATCAGAACACTGTGATTAAACTGCAAGGACAATTGCTTGAGAAGAAAAGTGAAGATTTGACCTCCGTTCAGACGACAGTGAAAAGCGAACTCAAAGCCTGGTCGTCAGTTGTGAAGAATTCATGCAGCAAGGCGCTAGCGCCTAAGAAAATGAAAGCTGCTCTGAAACGTGCCTCCGAGGAAGAGGATCGTAGTCAAAATCTGGTCATCTACGGTCTACCAGAAAAGAGTGAAGAAATCCTGGAAAAGAGAGTGCTTGAGGTACTAGAAAACATAGATGAGAAACCTCGAATCGTTTCTTGCTGTAGGATGGGGAGAACTGTATCAGATGGAGGACCAGCCGTTAAACCTATCAAGTTCACTCTCAGCGGCTCAGATCATGTGCGGCAAGTGTTGAGCAAAGCGAGAAAACTAAGAGAAGTGGAGGGGTATGACTCAGTGTACATCAGCCCCGACCGATCAGCCGAGCAGAGAGCTGCCTTCAGGAAGTTAGTTCTTGAAGTTAAGCAGAAACGGGAATTGGAGCCTCAGCGAGTTCATGTTATAAGGAACAATAAGATCGTAAGCTCCGAGAAGGACTGATGGGATATGATTTTTTATCAACATATTATTTGATTGATTTTCATTTACCAGGGACTAGGCTTGTGCGGTGTGGTTTCGACTACAATTTTACTGCGTTCTGGTTTCCCTTTGAAATTTACATACATCTGTCCTTTAGAGATCGCAATCAGTTATATTTTGTTTTTATTTTGCGCCACATGTTATATTGTATGTAAATTTTGAAAAGATTTTCATAAAAAAAGGTACGTCATTAGTGGCTATTAGATGAACTAACCGTTGATGAACAGTCAATGTATCCCCCAGACGCTTTGAACTTCTTTTATTATTCAACCCCTTTAGGATGAGGTCCCGCTTCAGCTCCTCGATTTTTTCATCCTGGACTGTGTTTGAGAATACGTCAGGTATTTGTTCTGTAAACCGAAACAATCTTCTCCATCATGTGACTTAGCTGCTCGACTGCAGATATTCTTATACACATTATTATATTTCAGGTCACTACAGCACTGGTTTGACTGTATCATTTGTAGCTAGGTCAATCATGTAGTCCATTTTAAAGCACTTCTGATGGTGTATTCTATTATTGTTTACAACAATGTGGGACGCCCACTCCTCCGACAGTAGCTGGAACGGAAAGTTCTGTAGGATAGGATCTGTCGTTGAAAGTCCCTCGCAGAATTGCACTTGCTCACTTTGTGTGTCCTGAAAGGAAGACTGTATATTATGACTAATATCGATTATCACAATGACATTGCGTAGATTGACTACTCTTTGTATTTTAAATTCCATACCTTGAGAAATATATTCACACTTCAAATACAATTGCAAAACGTTTAAAAGTTCAATGGAAACAGATGGAAAATGGCCTACCTTGTGAGTAAAAGAGTCCTCATCCGTCACATCATCATGTACTAGGATATACTCTTGGGAAACTGTGTCCTGTAGTTCAGTCACACTATCACGTACTGGGGTACACTCTAGAGAAACTGTGTCCTGGGGACAGAGGATGTTACATATCTCAAAGGAAGGTTTGGGTCATGACACTAGTTCAGAAATTTACAGCTTTTTAAATGAGTTGGCCATGTACTTGCAAAAAGCAAAATATATAAATAAACAGACCTGGTCGTTATGTGACCTCTTGAAGAACTTATGTAACGTCCTCCCTCTATCTTCTGTAGATGTGATAGGCCTTCTCCTACACGCTTTGGTGTGAAGGGTGAGGTTGTGACGATTGTCACACACCCGACCACAGTGGCCACAGACAAGCGGCATTAGGTAGCGACCGGCCGTAGCGACATCCTATTGTAGGGAAAATTAAGTACAAAACTGTTTCAGTGACATTCATTATATCATAATATGGACACAACATTTCAAATGGCCGAATCTCAACGCGAAACAGTCAATCTCTGATACAACACTGATTAATCTGCTTATTGTGCAATTGGAAATGCAGGTTTACCAAAATGGTAAATTCCCATTGGCAATAATATTCATGTTTAACTGGCCTAAAAAGTGCAATAAAACAAGTTTGATAGAACTTTAAAACAATATTAAATACCTTTTTGAACTAGTTGAAACTGCATGCGAACTATTCAAAGTAAACTAAATTTGAAATCTGTAAAACATAAATGACGTAATTGAAACTGTGTGTAGTTCAGTGCTGGAACTGAATGATCCTCATTCCTCAATTACTAAAATAAACAATTTTCACGATATATACACCTCTAAAATTAACATACTATTATCGTTCATGATCATTCGGGAACAATTACCAATTACATGGTACAATGGCCATGGTATGTGAACCTAGGATTGTGTATTGTTCACATTAGGTGCCAAGTTAAGTGTGCTTTATGCAGGTGTCTGCCTCGTCTGATAATTGGGTGTTGATTGCTGGAGCAAGCGTCTGGATTTTTGAAATTGAACGCATTTTGAAACTTTCAAGCCCAGATATACACAGTTTTTCTCTAGCTACCCACCAGTTAGTACCATTTACTAACTGTTTTTTTTTGGAAAATGGGCAGTAGACCCACCAGTTAGTACCATGTACTAACTGTGTTTTTGGGAGAAAAAGTGACCCACCCACCAACGTGAAGTCCGGCACTTGGTGTTGAATTCACTTCTTGACACAAATGAAACTACAAGTATTAATAAAATAAATGTAGAGATAATTGATCAGCAATTATATTATAATACCAACTAACTATATAGGATTATGTATAGGTCAGTCGGTTGTATACTTATATAATATTCCTGATATATTATATTTCACAGATTATACAGATCCACAAAACACAGAATTATCCTTGTCAGATGGGTTCTTCTGATGTTCAATAGCTGGTTCTTCTGCGGGAGATAACTTGTTTCTTCTGCTGGAGATAACTTGTTTCTTCTGCTGGAGATAACTCGTTTCTTCTGGTAATAACTTGTTCTTGTGATTTTTGGCTACTGCCGTTGTGGTTTATTTATATTTTATATTTTAGATTTTAGAGCTTTTAATCAGTCTCAATTTATGGTTACTTGAACACAATTGATAGAGTCGTATAATAAGCCTTCAAATATAATAATACTTCCATTAATTCATTAAATAGATACCTTCGGAGATAAGGTTCATATATTGAGAGTCTTTTTATATTTCCGATTTGAATTGAACTTGTAGCTTATTTGAGAGCTACGTCGAATTGTAACTTGTTGCTATCGCAACTAAAATTCAGATATAGTCGGGCAGTGTTGTTGCCGTTAGGACGCATCGAAACACGGCTTCTAGATCGCCGATGCGTGGCCTCGTTAATGCTCAATTGAAACTAATCAACACGGAACTATGTACCCTAGATCATTTGAAGGTCCGTATATTTTGAAAGTTTTTCCGGATTGAAGATTGTATGAAACCAATGTGGTACTGGAAGTCAAAATCCCCCGAATAAAATTGTAAAAATCATATTGTCCCAATCTCTGTCCCCATTTCAGTATTATTTGAAGATGAAATTTCCAGAACCGAAATTTTACAGTTTTGACTGAATTTCTCACCTCAACCAATTAGTAAGTCAACTACAGGTGGCACAGTGACACGATAGAGGAGCTGGAAGTTTTGATTTCGGGCGGAGGAAGCCCACAGCAGAAAGCTAAACAAAACAAAAGTTGTATTTTCAAAAGTCTGTCCCCATTTTCAAATATGAAATTTTCTGCACACAAAATTGACAGAGAGATGAAATTCTTGCCCAGAAACCAATTTTCAGTCAATTGAAGATGGTATGAAACCAAATTGGGTACTGGAAGTCAAAATCCGAATTAAATAGTTAATCAAATTGTCCCATTCTCTGTCCATTTTTCATTTTTGAAGATGAAACTTCCATGACCAAAATTTTACAGTTTTGACTGAATTTCTCACCTGCAACCAATTATAAGTCAACTATAGGTGGCATATGACACGATAGAGGTGCTGGAAGTTTGATTTTCGGTCAGGAGAACCCACAGCAAGAAAGCTTAACAAAACGAAAAGTTTGTATTTTCAAAAGACTGTCCCATTTTCAATATGAAATTTTTCTAGAACACAAATTGGACAGATGTGATGAAATCCTTGCCCAAAACCAATTAGTCATCAATTGATGATGGTATGAAACCAAATCTTGGGTACTGGAAGTCAAAAATCCGGAATAAAAATTGTAAAAGTTCATCTTGTCCAAATCTCTTGTCCCATTTTCAGTTTTTGAAGATGAAATGTCCATGACCGAAATTTTACAGTTTTTACTGAATTCCACCTCAACCAATAGTAAGTGCAACTACAGGTGCATATGGAACACGATAGAGGTGCTGGAAGGTTTGATGTCGGTCGGAGGAACCCACACAGAAAGCTAACCAAAACGAAAATTGTATTTTTCAAAAGTCTGTCCCATTATCAATATGACAATTTCTGAACACAAATTTGACCAGATGAATGAAATTTTTTGCCAGAAACCAATTAAGTCAGTCAATTGATGATGTATGAAACCAACTTGGGTACTGAAAGTCAAAATCCCGAATAAAATTGTAAAATCATATTGTCCCAAATCTCTGTCCCATTTTCAGTTTTTGAAGAAGAAAATTCCAGGACCAAAATTTTAGCCAGTATGACTGAATTCTCACCTGCAACCAATTAGTAAGTCAACGGGATAGAGGTGAGCAAATGACACGATAGAGGTGCTGGAAGTTTGAGTTTCGTCGGAGGCCGCCCACGATCAGAAAAGCTTAACAAAACGAAAAGTTGTATTTTCAAAAAGTCTTGTCCCTTTACAAAATGGAAATTTATCTGAACACCAAATTTGACGATGAATGAAATTTTTGCCCAGAAACCATTAGTCAGTCAATTGATTGATGGTATGAGAAAACCCAAATTGGTACTGAAGTCCAATCCGGAATAAAATTGTTAAATTCATATTGTCCAAACTCTGTCCCATTTTCAGTTTTGAAGAGAAAGTCCAGACCGAAATTTTACAGTTTTGACTGAATATTTCTCACCTGCAAACCAATTAGTAAGTCAACTACAGGTTGGCATAAGACCACGATAGAGGTGCTGGAAGTTTGGATTTTTCGGTCGAGGAAGCCCACAGCAGAAAGCTAAACAAAACGAAAATTGTATTTTCAAAAGTCTTTCCATTTTCACATATGACATTACTGACACAAATTTGACCAGATAGAGATGAAATTTTTGCCCAGAAACCAATTAGTACAGTCAAATGAAGATGGCGTATGAAACCCAATAGGGTACTGGAAGTCAAAAGTCCCGAATAAAATTGTAAAATCATATTGTCCCAATCTCTGACCCATTTTCAGTTTTTGAAGAAGAAATTGCCACGACCAAAAATTTACAGTTTTGCCTGAATTTTTAATTTCTCCAACCTGCAACCAATGTAGTAAGTCAACTATAGGTGGCATATGGACACGAAAGAGGTGCTGAAGTTTGATTCGGTCGGAGAAGCCCACAGCAGAAAGCTAAAACAAAACTAAAAGATGTATTTTCAAAAGTCTGTCCAATTTTCAAATAATGAAATTCTGAACCCAAATTGACAGAGAGATGAAATTTTTGCCTAGGAAAACCCAATTAGTCAGTGCCAATTGATGAATGGTAGAAACCAAATTGGGTACTGGAAAGTCAAAATCCCGAATAAAATTGTAAAATCAAATTGTCCAAATCTCTGGTCCATTTTCAGTTTTTGAAGATGAAATTTCCAGGACCGAAATTTTACAGTTTTGACTGAATTTCTCCACCTGCAACCATTAGTAAGTCAACTATCGGTGGCAATGAAACACGATAGAGGTGCTGGAAGTTTTGATTTCGGTCGAGGAAGCCCACAGCAGCAGCAAGCTAACAAAACCGACAAGTTGTATATTCAAAGTCTGTCAGCCATTTCAAAAATGAAATATTCTGAACACCAAATTGACAGATAGATAGAAATTTTTGCCCAGAAACCAATAGTCAGTATCAATTGATGATGGAATGAAACCAAATTGGGGTACTGGAAGTCAAAATCCCCGAATAAAATTGTACCAACATATGTCCCAATCACGTCCCATTATCAGTTTTTTGAAGATGAAATACCAGGACCCGAAATTTACAGTTTTGACTGAAATAATCTCACCTGCAACCAATTAGTACGTCACCTACAGGTGGCATCTGACACGATAGCAGTGCAGGAAGTTTGATTTCGAGTCGAGGAAGCCCACAGCAGAAAGCTAAAACAAAACGACAGTTGTATTTTCAAAAGTCTGTCCCATTTTCAAATATGAAATTTTCTGAACACAAATTTGACAGACGAGATGCAAAATTTGCCCAGAAACCAAGTAGTCAGTCAATTGAAATGTAATGAAACCAAAATGGGGACTGGGAAGTCAAATCCCGAATTAAAAATGGTAAATCATAATTGTCCAAATCTCTGTCCCATTTTCAGTTTTGAAGATGAAATTTCCATCCAGACCGAAATTTTACAGTTTTGACTGAATTTTCTCACCTGCAACCAATAAGTAAGTCAACAATAGTGCATAATTTCCACGATAGAGAGTGCGTGGAAGTTTGATTTCGGTCGGAGGCAGCCCACAGCAGAAAGCTTAACAAAACGAAAAGCTTGTATTTCAAAAGTCTGTCCCATATATCAAATATGAATATTCAGAACACGAAATTGTACAGATAGATGAACTTATAGCCCCGAGAACCAATTAGTCATTCAAAGAAGATGGTATGAACCAATTGGGGTACTGGAAGTCAAAATCCCGATTAAAATTGTAAATCCTATGTCCCCAATCTCTGGCCCATTTTCAGTTTTTCGAAGATGAAATTTCCAGGACCAAATTATACAGATTTTGACACTGAATTTCTCACCTGCAACCAATTAGTAGTCAACTACAGGTGGCAAAAGACACGATAGAGGTTGCAGGAAGTATGATTTCGGTCGGCGGAACCACAGCAAGAAAAGCTAAACAAAACGAAAAGTTGTATATTTTCAAAAAGTCAGTCCCATTTTCAATAAGAAATTTTCTGAACACAAATTTGACAGATATATAGATGAAAATTTTGCCCAAAACCAATTAGACTTCAATTGATGATGTGATCAAACCAAATTGGGGTGCTGGAATCAAAATCCCGAATAAAATTGTAACATCATATTGTCCCAAGCTCGGTCACCATTATCAGTTTTTGAAGAATGAAAATTTCCAGGACCAAAATTTACAGTTATTGTACTGAATTTCACACCGCAACCAATTAGTAAGCAACTATAGGTGGCATATGACACTGATAGAGGTCTGGAAGTTTTTGATTTCCGGTCGGAGGAAGCCCCACACAGCAGAAAGCTTAACAAAACGAAACTTGTATTTCAAAAGTCAGTCCCATTTTCAAAAATGAAATTTTCTGAACACAAATTTGACGATGAATGAAAATTTATGCCCAGAATCCAAATAGTCAGTCAATTGAATGATGGTAAGAAAGCCAAATTGGGGTACTGGAAGTCAAACTCCCGAATAAAATTTGTAAAATCATATTGTCCCAATCATCTGTCCCATTTTCAGTTTTGAAGATGAAATTTCAGGACCAAAATTTTTATCACGTTGTGACTGAATTTCTCACCTGCAACCAATTATAGATAACTATCATGTGGCATATGACACGATAGAGGTGCTAGGAAGTTTGATTTTCGGTCGGAGGAGAAGCCACAGCAGAAGCTTAACAAAAACGAAAAGTTGTATTTTCAAAAGTCTGTCCCATTTTCCAAATATGAAATTTTCCTGAACACAAATTTGACAGATGAGATGAATTTTTCCCCGAAACCATATAGTCAGTCAAATGCTGATGGAATGAAAACCCAAATTGGGGTACTGGAAGTCCAAAATCCCGAATAACAATGCAAAATCGTATTGTCCAAAATCTCTGTCCCATTTTCAGTTTTTGAAGATAAATTTCCAGGACCAAAATTTTACAGTTTTGACTGAAATTCTCACTGCAACCAATTATTAAGTCAACTATAGGTGGCATAAGAACACGATAGAGGTGCTGACTGGAAGTTTGATTTCGGTCGAGGAAGCCCCACAGCAGAAAGCGTTAACAAAACGAAACTTTGTATTTTTTTTTTATCAAAGTCTGTCCCATTTTCAAAGTATGAAATTATCTGAACACAAATTTGACAGATGAGAAGAAATTCATGCCCAGAAACAATAAGTCAGTCAATTGATGAGGGTATAAACAAAAATGGGGTACTGGAAGTCACAATCCCGAATAAAATTGTAAAACAATATGTCCCAATCCTGTCCCATTTTCAGTTTTTGAAGATGAAATTTCCAGGACCAAAATTAACAGTTTTGAAGCTGACTTCTCACCTGCAACCAATTAGTTAAGTCAACATAGGTGGCATATGACACGAAAGAGGTGCTGGAAGTTTGATTTCTGTTCGGGAGGAAGCCCACAGCAGAAAGCTTTTAACAAACGAAAGTTGTATTTTCAAAAGTCAGTCCCATTTTCAAATATGAAAATATTCTGAACACAATGTGACAGATGAGGATGAAAAATATTATTGCCCAGAAACCAATAGTGCAGTCAATTGATGATGGTATGAAACCAAATTGGGGTACTGGAAGTCAACATCCCGAATAAAATTGTAAAATCAATTTTCCAAATCTCAGACCACCATATTCAGTTTTTGAAATCAATTTTTCCCAGACCGAAATTTTACAGTTTTGACCTGACTTCACACCTGAACCAATTAGTAAGTCAACTACAGGGGCATAAGACACGATAGAGGTGCTGCAGTTTGATTTCGGTCGAGGAAGCCCACAGCATAAAGCTAAACAAAACGAAAAGTTGTAATTTCCAACAGTCTTCCCATTTTCAAATATGAAATTTATCTTGAACACAACTTTACAGATGAGATGAAATTTTTGCCCAGAAACCAATTAGTCAGTCACATTGATGAAGAGCATGAAACCAACTTGGGGGTCAGGAAGTCAAAATCCGAATAAAATTGTAAAAACATATGTCCCAATCTCAGTCCCATTTTCAGTTTTTGAAGATGAAATATCCAGGACAAAATTTTAAGTTTTGACTGAATTTCCTCACCTGCCACCAATTAGGTAAAGTCAACTATAGGTGCATAAGACCCGAAAGAGGTGCTGAAAGTTTGATTTCGGTCGGAGAAGCCCACAGCAGAAGCTTTAACAAAACGAAAAGTTGAATATTCCAAAAGTCGTCCCATTTTTTCAAATATGAAATTTTTTCTGAACACAATTGTCAGATGAGATTAAATTTTTGCCCAGAAACCAATTTAGTCAGTCCATGATGATGGTATGAACCAAATAGGGTACTGGAAGTCAAAAAAATCCGGGGGGGGAATAAAATTGGAAAATCGAATTTGTCCCAATCAATCTCTGTCCCATTTCAGTTTTTGAAGATGAAATTTCCATGGACCAAAATATTACAGTATTTGACTGAAATACTCACCTGCAACCATTGTAAGTCAACTATAGGAGGCAATAAGACACGATAGAGGGCTTGGAAGTTTGATTTCGGTCGGAGGAAGCCCACGCAGAAAGCTAACAAACGAAACGATGTATTTTCAAAAGTTCTGTCCCATTTGCAAATAAGAAATTTTTCTGAACACAAATTTGACAGATGAGATGAAATACTTGCCCAAAACCAATTTAGTCAGCCAATTGATGATGGTATGAAACCAAATTAGGGGTATGAAGTCACAATCCCGAATAAAATTAGTAAAAATCATATTGTCGCCAATCACTGTCCCATTTTCAGTTTTTGAAGATGAAATTCCTGACCAAAATTTTACATTTATGACTGAATATCTCACCTGCACAACCAATTAGTAAGTCGACAAAAGGTGCATATGACACGATAGAGGTGCTGGAAGTTTGCTTTCGGTCGGAGGAACCCACAGAGAAAGCTTAACAAAACGAAAAGTTGTATTTATCAAAAGTCTGGTCCCCATTTTCAAATATGAAAATTTCAGAACACAATTTGGACGATGAGATGAATATTTTTGCCCAAAACCAAGTTAATAGTCCAGTCACTTGATGATGGTATGAAAACCAAATTGGGGTACTGGAAGTCAAAATCCCGAATAAAATTGTGCAAATCATATTGTCCAAATCTTCTGTCCCATTTATCATTTTTGAAGTGAAATTTTCAGGACCCCGAATTTTACAGTTTTTTGACTGAATTCTCTCAACCTGGCAAAACCAATTAGTTAATCAACTACTGTGTGGCATAAGACACTATAGAGGTGCAGGAAGTTTGATTTCGTCGTATTGTAGTAGAAGCCACAGCAGAAAGTTCTAAACAAAACGAAAAGTTGTATATTACCAAAAGTCAGTCCATTTTTCACATTATGAAATTTCTGAAACACAAATTTGACAGACATAGATGAAATTTTTGCCCAGAAACCATTTAGTCAGTCCAATTGATGATGGTATGAACAAATTGGGGTACTGGAAGTCAAAATCCCGAATAAAATTGTAAAACAATAGTCCCCAATCTCTGTCCCATTTTCAGTTTTGCAGAGTGAAATTTCCCGACCGAAATTTTACAGTTTTGACTGACTTTCTCACTGCTGCAACCAATTATAAGTCCACATACAGGTGGCATATGACACGATAAGGTTGTCTGAAGTTTGAGTTCGGTCGAGGCAGCGAAACCCACAGCAGAAAGCTTAACAAAACGACAAGTTGTATTTACAAATAGTCAGTCCCATTTCAAATATAAATTTATCTGAACACAAATTTGACAGATGAGATGAAATTTTTGCCCAGAAAACCCAATTTAGTCATCAATTGAGATGGAAAGAAACATAATTAGGGTACAGGAAGCAAAAATCCCCGAATAAATTGTAAATCGTATTGTCCAAAATCTCTGTCCCATTTTTCAATTTTGAAGATGAAATTTCCAGACCAAAATTATTACAGTTTTGACTGAATTTCTCACCTGCCACCAATAGTAAGTCAACAATAACGGTGCTATGACACGATAGAGGTCTGGAATTTGATTTCGGTCGGAGGAAAGCCCACAGCAGAAAGCTAACAAAAGAAACGTTTGTCTAATCACAAGTCTTCCCATTTTTCAAATAGAAATTTTCTGAACACAAATTGACAGATGAGATGAAATCTTGCCCAGAACCCAATTAGTCCAGTCAGAAGATGAAGGTATGAAACCAAATTGGGGTACTGGACGTCAAAATCCCCGATAAAATTGTAAAATCATATTGCCCAATCTCCGTCCCCCATTTTCAGTTATTTGCAGAGAAATATTCCAGGACCAAAATTTACAGTTTTGACTGAATTTCACACCTGCCAACCATTAATAAGTCAACTATCGGTGGCCATATTAACACGATAGAGAGAGCTGGAAGTTTGATTTCGTCGAGGAAGCCCACGAGCAGAAAGCTACACAACGAAAAGTTGTAATTTCAAAAGTCTGTCCCATTTTCAAATATGAAAATTTCTGAACCCAAATTTGACAATGAGATGAATTTTTGCCCAGAAACCAATTAGTCAGTCAATTGATGAGGTATGAAACCAAATTGGGGTACTGGAAGTCAAAATCCCGAATAAAATTTGTAAAATCATATTGTCCAAATCTCTGTCCATTTTCAGTTTTTGAAGATGAAATTCCAGGACCGAAATTTACAGTTTTGACTGAATTCTCACCTGCAACCATTAGTAAGTCAACTACAGGTGGCCAATATGCCACGATAGAGGTCTGGAAGTTGATTTCGTGTCGGAGAAGCCCACAGCCGAAAGCTAAACAAAACGAAAAGTTGTATTATTCAAAAGTCTGTCCCATTTACAAATATGAAATTTTCTGACACAATTTGACAGATTAATGAAAATTTTTTGCCCAGAAACCAATTAGTCGGTCAATTGATGAGGTATGAAACCAAATTGGTGGTACTGGAATCAAAATCCCGAATAAAATTGTAAAATCCTTTGTCCCAATCTCTGTCCCATTTTCAGTTATTTGAAGATGAAATTTCCAGGACCGAAATTTCTTAACAGTTTTGACTGAATTTCTCACCTGCAACCACATTAGTACGTCAACAACAGGTGGCATATGACACGATAGAGGTGCTGGAAGTTGAGGATTTTCGGTCGGAGGAAGCCCACAGCAGAAAGCTAACCAAAACGAAACGTTGTATTTTCAAAAGTCTGTCCATTTCAATATGAAATTTTCTGAACACTAATTTTGACAGATTAGATAAAGATTTTTGCCCAGAAACCCATTAGTCATCAATTGAAGATGTAGAACCAAATTGGGGTGCTGAAGTCAAAATCCCCGAATAAAAATGTAAAATCATATTGTTCACAATCTCTGTCCCATTTTCCATTTTTGAAGATGAAATTTCCAGGACCAAAATTTGGTAACAGTTTTTGTCTGAATTTCTCACCTGCAACCAATTAGTAAGTCATCTATAGGTGGCAATATGACTCGATTAGAGGTGGCAGGAATTTGATTTCGGTCCGGAGGAAGCCCCAGCCAGAAAGCTAAACAAACGAAACGTATGTATTTTCAAAAGTCTGTCCCAATTTCAAATATAAATTGTCTGAAACACAAATTTGACAGATGAATGAAATACTTTGCCCAGAAACCAATTAGTCAATCAATTGATGCGGGTATGAAACACAATAGGGGAACTGAAGTCAAAATCCCGATAAAAATGTAAATCATATTGTCCCAATCTCTGTCTGCCCCTTTTTCAGTTTTTGAAATGAAATTCCAGACCAAAAGTTACAGTTTTTGTTGACAGAATTCTCACTCTGCAACCAATTAGAAAGTCAACTCTAGTGGCATATGACACATAGAGTGCTGGAAGTTTGATTTCGTCGGAGGACGCCCACAGCAGAAAGCATAAACAAAACGAAGAGTATGTAATTTATCAAAAGTCATGTCCATTTCCAAATATGAAATTTTCTGAACACAAAATGACAGATGGAGATGAATTTTTGCCCAGAAACCAATTAGTCAGTCAATTGATGATGTATGAAACCAAAATGGAACTGGAAGTCAAAATCCAGAATAAAATAGTAAAATCATATGTCCAAATCTCTGTCCCATTTTCAGTTTTTTGAAGATGAAATTTCCATGACCGAAATATTTTACAGTTTTTGCCTAGATTTCTCACCTGCAACCAGAATTAGTAAGTCAACTACAGGGGCAAAGACACATAGAGGTGCTGGAAGTTTTGGATTTTCGGTCGGAGAAAGCCACAGCAGAACGCTAAACAAAACGAAAAGTTGTATTTTCAAAAGTCTGTCCCATTTTCAAATATGAAATGTTATTCTGACACAAATTTGACAGATTAATGGAAATTTTTGCCCAGAACCCACTTAGTCAGTCAATTGATGATGTATGAAAACCAAAATTGGGTACTGGAAGTCAAAATCCCCGAATAAAATTGTAAATCATATTGTCCCAATCTCTGGTCCCCCATTTTCAGTTTTTGAAGATGAAATTTCCAGGACCAAAATTTTACCAGTTTTGACTGAATTTCTCACCTGCAACCAATTAAGTAGTCAACTATCGGTGGCATAATGACACGATAGAGGTGCTGGAAGTTTGATTTCGGTCGGAGGAAGCCCACAGCAAAAGCTTAACAAAACGAAAAGTTGTATTTTCAAAAGGTCTGTCCCATTTCAAATAGAGAAATTTTCTGAACACAAATTTTGACAGAAGAGATGAAATTTTGCCCAGAAACCAATTAAGTCAGTCATTTGATGATGGTAATTAAACCACATTGTGGTACTGGAAGTCAAAACCCGAATAAAATTGTAAAAACATATTGTCCAAATCTCTGTCCCATTTTCATATTTGAAGATGAAAATTTCCAGACACGAAATTTATAACAGATTTGACTGAATTTCTCACCCTGCAACCAATTAGTAGTCAAAACTACAATGGGTGGCAAATGACACGATAGAGGTGCTGAAGTTTGTTTTCGGTCGGAGGAAGCCCACAGCAAAAGCTAAACAAACGAAAAGTTTGATTCAAAGTCTGTCCATTTTCAAATATGAAAATTTCTGAACACAATTTGACAGATTAGAAGAAAATTTTTTGCCCAGAAACCAACTTATCATCAATTGAATGATGGTATGAAACCCAAATTGGGGTACTGGAAGTAAAATCCCGAATAAAATTGTAAATCATATTGTCCCACTCTCTGTCACCATTTCAGTATTTTTGAAGATGAAATTTCCAGGACCAAAATTAAACAGTTTTGACGCAATTTCACACCTCAACCAATTAGTAAGTTCAACTATAGGTGGCATACTGACAAACGATCGAGGTGCTTGAAGTTTGATTTCGGCGGAAGAAGCCCACAGCAGAAGCTAAACAAAACTAAAAGTTGTAGTTTCAAAAGTCTGTCCCCATTTTCAAATAAGAAATTTTTTGAACACAAAATTTGACAGATTAGATAAAAGAATTTTTTGCCCAGAAACCAATTAGTCAGTCAATTGATGATTGGTATGAAACCAAATTTGGGGTACTGAAGTCAAAATCCCGAATAAAATTGTAAAAATCATGTGTCCCCAATCTCTGTCCCATTTTCATTCAGTTTTTGAAGATGAAAATTCCAGAACCGGGGGGGGAAATTTACAGTTGACTGAATTTCTCACCTGCAACCATTAGTAAAGTCAACTACAGGTGGATAGACAACGATAGAGGTGCAGAAGTTTGATTATTCGTCGGAGAACCCACAGCAGAAGCTAAACAAAACGAAAAGTTGTTATTTTCACAAGTCTGTCACTTTTCAAATATGAAATTTTCTGAACACAATATGACAGATTTAGATGAAATTTTTTGGCCCAGCAAACCAATTAGTCAGTCAATTTGATGTAAATGAAACCAAAATTGGGGTACTGAAGTCAAAATCCGAATTAAAATTGTAAAAGCATATGTCCCAATCTCTGTCCCATTTCATTTTTTTGAAGATGAAATTCCAGGACCAAAATTTTTACAGTTTTGACTGAATTTCTCACCTGCAACCAATTAGGTAAGTCACCTATAGGGTGGGCATATTGAGTCACGATAGAGTGCTGGAATTTTGTTCGGATCGGAGGAAAGCCCACAGCAGAAAGCTAACAAAACGAAAAGTGTATTTTCAAAAGTCTGTCCCTGTTTCAAATATGAAATTTTTTCTGACACAAATATGACAGATTAGATGAAATTTTTGCCCAGAAACACCATTAGTACCAGTCATTTGATTGATGGTATGAAACCAAATTGGGGTACTGAAGGTCAAAATCCCGAATAAAATTGTAAAATCATGTTGTCCAATCTCTGTCCCCATTTTCAGGTTTTTGAAGATGAAATTTCCAGACCGAAATTTTATACAGTTTTTGACTGAAATTTCTCACCTGCCACCAATTAGTAAGTCAACTACAGGTTGCATATACAACGATAGAGTTGCTGGAAGTTTGATTTCGGTCGAGGAACCCACACACAGAAAGCTAAACAAAACGCAAAGTTGTATTCTCAAAAGTCCTGTCCCATTTTCAAATATGAAATTTTCTGAACACAATTGACAAATAATGACATTTTTGCCCATAACCATGTAGTCAGTCAATTGATGATGTATGAAACCAAATTGGGGTGCTGGAAGCAAAATCCCGAATAAAATTGTAAAAACATATTGTCTCCCAATCTCTGTCCCATATCAGTTATTTGAAGATGAAATTTCCAAGACCAAAATTTTTATACAGTATTTTGACTGAATTTCTCACCTGCAACCATTAGTAGTCAACTTATAGGTGGCGTATGAACACGATAGAGGTGCCTGGAAGTTTTGATTTCGGTCGGGGAAGGCCCACAGCAGAAAGCTTAACAAAACGAAACGTTGATTTGCAAAAGTCCTGTCCCATTTTTCCAATATGAATTTCTGAACGCAAATTTGACTGAGATATGAAATTTTTGCCCAGAAAACCAATTAGTCAGTCAATTTGGATGAGGTTATGAAACCAAATTGGGGTACTAGGAAGTCAAATCCCGATAACATTGTAAAATCATATTGCGTCCCAATCTCTGTCCCATTTTCAGTTTTTTGAAGATGAAAATTTCCAGGACCAAATTTTACAGTTTTGACTGAATTTCTCACACTGCAACCAATTAGAAGTCACTATAGGTGGCATAAGACACATAGAGGTGCTGGAAGTTTGATTTCGGTCGGAGGAGCCCACAGCAGAAAGCTTAACAAAACGAAAAGTGATATACAAAAGTCTGTCCCATTTTCAAATATGAAATTTTCCGAACACAAATTTGAACAAGATGAGATGAAATTTTTAGCCCAGAAACCAATTAGATCAGTCACATTGAATGATGGTATGAAACCAAATAGGGGTACTGAATTCAAAATCCCGAATAAAATTGTAAAATCAATATTGTCCAAATCTCTGTCCCCATTATCCATATTTGAAGATGAAATTTTCCAGGACCAAATTTTACAGTTTTGACTGAATTTCCACCTGCAACCAAAGTAGTAGTCAACTATAGGTGGCATATGAAACGATAGAGGTGCAGGAAAGTTTGAGATTTCGGTCGGGAGGGAAGCCCACAGCAAAAGCTTAACAAAACGAAACGTTGTTATTTTCAAAAGTCCGTCCCATTATCCAAATATGAAATTTTCTGAACACAAATTAGACAGAAGAGATGGAAATTTTTGCCCAGAAACAAATTAGGCAGTTCAATTGATGAGTTGCCACCAAATGGGGTCCTGAAGTCAAAATCCCGATAAAATTGTAAAATCATATTGTCCTCAATCTCTTGTCCCCCATGTTTCAGTTTTTTGAAGATGAAATTTCCAGGACAAAATTTTACAGTTTTGACTGAAATTCTCACCTGCAACCAATTAGTAAGTCCAACTAAAGGTGGCATATACAACGATAGAGGTGCTGAATTTGATTTCGGTCCGGAGGAAGCCCACAGCAGATAGCTTAACAAAACGAAAGTTGTATTTTCAAAATCCTTTGCCCATTTTCAAATAGAAATTATCCGAACACAAATTTGACAGATGAGATTAAATTTTTGCCCAGAAAACCAATTAGTCAGTCAATTGATGATGGTATGAAACCAAATGGGTACTGGAAGTCAAAAATCGCCCGATAAAATTGTAAAATCATATTGTCCCAATCTCTGTCCATTTTCATTTTTGAAGATGAAATTCCAGGACCCAAAATTTAACAGTTTTGACTGAATTTCTCACCTGCAACCATTAGTAATCAACTATAGGTGGCATAGACACGAATAGAGGTGCTGGACATGTTTGATTACGGTCGAGGATGCCCACAGCAGAAGGCTTAACAAAACGAAACGTTGTATTATCAAAAGTCCTTGTCCCCATTTTCAAATATGAAATTTTCTGAACCCTAAAATTTTGACAGATGAGATGAAATTCTGCCCAGAAACCAATTAGTCAGTCAATGAATGATGAAAAGAAACCAAATTGGGTACTGGAAGTCAAAATCCCTAATAAAATTGTAAAATCATATGTCCCAATCTCTGTCCCCATTTTTCATCCTCAAGGTGCAAAGGCTGATACAGACATGCGGTTATTGCAAATGCACGACAAAAACGACAAATTAAAGGTAGCCAAAAGGGCAAACAAAGTCAAAGAAAAGAGGAAAGCTTCAGTCACAGTTGCTATTTTCACCACGATTTTTCTCCTGTGTAACCTTCCTTTTTTCGTCGTGGTTCTCAAAGACATTGTCGGTCTGAACAACTACTATGACGGCGTTGAGGGAACTAGTCCTTCTGATGCTGTGTTAAACTTGTATGTAGCAGGATATGCGTGGATTTTAAGCAGACTTCATTTCACTGTGTTGAATGCTATGTTGAACCCAATTATGTACTGTTTTCGAATGAATGGGTTTAAGTTTTGGCTGTTGACTAAGTTTGGTCGAAAGGGGCATGGGCAGCCGTCTGTAGGAGTAGGATTTAGAGGGACTTCCTTTGTTGGACATTTATCCTGCTCCCGGGAATCAAGGATCTTGAGGCGAAACTTGACTATTTGAGCGCTTATAAAATACCTTCAACTTTAACCCTTCATTTATTTGTGAATTTGTTTAAATTTTTAGTCGATATTCTTATTAATGTTTCGAACACTCGAACAGTTCAGCGCCCATAGATAACCACCAACAACCCTCAAATGTGTTAGAGATGCTTGAGGATTCGGACCCACTACCAGTAGCTTGTAAGAAGAGAAACAATGAAGTTATAAAAGACTCTATTTGAAAAGCTGTAGCTGTTCTACCAAGAAATTTTATTCAAACATCACGTTGTTATGTCCTGATCATGATGATCACGATTCAAGTCCATTCTTCTGTCTTTCATCAACCGAAAATTCTATGAAACATGTTTCTTACTTTAATCTTAGGGTACATAAAATTAGGGTATTTCGGGAGATCTGGGCAAGGGGGTTTCAGGACACAATAATTTATAACTGGTCGCTTTCAAATTTACCATGCTTTCAACTCTAATTTTCTCTACTAAAATAACATCTGTGACATGTAGGTAGTTGCATCAAGATAATAAAGCAATAAATTCCGATTGAAAGTTCAAGCTAATTGATCTAACTATTCAAAAACAATTGATCATATTAAAGAAATTAAATTATGCATACCTTATCATTGGTTACATTTTGTATCATACATTCTAATAAATTACTGTTTAATTATTTATCAAAAGGGGTAATCAAATGCCAGATTGAAAATTTATTCGAAGTTTTTAACCATCTGCAAAATTAATGTCTCCAGTATCCGGGATGGAATGCAAATACCTTGATGAAATATCTGAAGACTGGATCCTAGAGCATTGCGGGATTGAGAATTCTCAAATATGTAAGTACTGTCGGATTTAGTCGAACAGATTTGTTGGTAGACAGGACACGGTAAACCAGGGTTTTACTGAATTTCAATTATGATTAATACAGTCGTACATAAAAATAAACTTAAAGATTTCCAAAAATGCAGCTCCAGAAACTACTGAAGCTGTGTGACTACAAACTCATTGTGCCAATTCACCGTAGTCGGGTGCGTCTGAGGTCATGACCGTGGTTCGAAATTAAGAGTCGGCCATCCTGAGCTTTTTGCCCCGATACTTTTTGCTCATATTGAAAAGTAAATTAATGTTAAAATTAACAAACATGTTCTAGGTTAAAAAAATTCCGCGATAATTGTACAAGGTACAGAAGGTATTGATAATCTTCTTAACTTTGCATGACCTTCCATAAATATAAATATTTGATAGCCAAGAAATTAGTTCTTACAAGAGCAATAGATACATAATCATCAGTTTAAAAAACAAAGCCAATTTCTGCAAGATTAAACAAATACCAGGTCTAAACATGGTAATATTTGAAGTTTTACCATTTGGATTACGATTACCTTTATACCAAAAATATTAAAATAATTACTTCAATGTTGAGTGTTCACAGTGAATATCAGGCTGGTCCACTACTTTAAACGTTCAATTCCCAAGTTTCTAGTTGTACATAATATGTAAATATAATGCTCACTTATCTAATGTCGGCACCGATGTTTGAAGTGAAATAACATCCTGATAAAGAATCTCCCCCTTAGTGGTGGAGATATGTTGATTTGATCCTCCTGGCCGGTCTAGTCGAGCATAAACACCGGACGTGTTTTCAGCCAACTGAGTGGGGTATTTGCTAATTGTATTGTACACACCTGTATCTTCAACATTCCTTTCTTGGTTAACTGGAAGGAGCTCTTTGTTTATGGTTGAATAAACAAGCTGATCATCCTCAGATGGTTCTTCAGTCATTTGTGTTATTGTATTAGTATTCAATAAGAGCGTGTCTGCATACTCCTTGCCCACATCAGTGATCTTCATTTTGAAGTCACGATTGTTGCCAGATGTTCCGTATGTCTTTTTCTCCTCGTTTCCTGAGTAATTTTGAAGATGGCTGAGGTGAGAATAAACTTCCTCTTTCTCCTTTTCTGGAAACTCGGATTGGCTGTCTGTCGAGTATGAGGATTCTTCGTTGATTGTTGCGTTAAGATTATACACTGCAGTTTCTTCATGATGTCCGATTTGGAGTCTATTGGAAAGTGCTGACTGTTCCAATTGATCGTGATTTAAGTAAGCTTCTATTGGCTCTATGAAGAAATCAGCATATTCCGGCTCTACAGTATTCTCAGTTATATTAAGAAGGTTATTCAGTGCTGAATAGGCAACCTCTTCACCATTAAAGCAGATCTTATTAATCAGATGAGAAGCAGATTGATTTATCTTTGTCGGAGTGCTTTGATTCTTCTCACCAGTATCAATATGTGGATGAATACCGGGTGCATTTCCTTCAGCCAACTGGGTGGGGTATTTGCTAATTGCATTGTACACACCTGTATCTTCAACATTCCTTTCTTGGTTAACTGGAAGGAGCTCTTTGTTTATGGTTGAATAAACAAGCTGATCATCCTCAGATGGTTCCTCAGTCAGTTGTGTTATTGTATTAGTATTCAATAAGAGCGTGTCTGCATACTCCTTGCCCACATCAGTGATCTTCATTTTGAAGTCACGATTGGTACCAAATAATCCAAATGAGCTTCTTGTGTCATTTTTTGAGTGATCTTCAAGATGGCTGAGGTGAGAATAGATTTCCTCTTTTTCTTCTTCGGTATAGTTGGATTGAAGGCCCGTTGAGTTTGATTGTCCGTTGATTGACGAGTTAAGATCATACGTTTGAGCGTCTTCATGAACTTGGATTTGGACTCCCTTTTCTGCTGACTGTTCCTCTTCATCGTGGTTTGAGCTGGCAGCATGGAGCGGTTCAAGTAGAATTACAGTGTCATCAGCATATCCTGCGTCTTCAGCATTCTCAGTTGCATTAACATTAAGGATATTTAGTGTTGAGTAGACGACCTCTTCTCCATTAAAGCAGATCTCATTGCTCCCAAGATGAGTTTCATATTCCCCGCCAGCATCAACATATTCATCTGCCACATCTTCCACATTTTCTCGTGCATTGCCTTTACTTTGCTTGCAATGTTTCAATAAGAAGAGCCCGATTATGCAGAAAAATAAAAAGAGTAGTCCTGCACCAGCTGTTGCTCCAGCGATTATGGCGATATTCATATTTTTCTTGGTTTTTGAATCGTCTGTTTTTTCATCCTTGTGAATAGTAGAGCAGTTAATGGATTTGCATTGATCACAGTCACCTCCAGTCTTTCCTTCTTGGCATATCCTCGCTCCTGTGGTGTGATTACACTGGTAGTTTCCAGGAACTGGTTCACAGTGCACATTACACTTACCTTCTGGGTAATAATGTGTGGCACATACAGCACAGTCGTATCCATCAAAGTAACTCTTGCATTGATCACAACTCTGTCCTATCTTTTCGTTTTTACACTCATCGCAAGCGTCTCCTGATTTCCCCTTCTCACATATTTTGTCTCCGGTAGTAATGTTACAGGTGTAGTTACCTGGTTCTGGTTTACAGTAACTGTCACATATCTCTTGAGGGTAGAAGTGGTTCCTGCACTCCTTGTCTCCTGATGTATCGCACGTGAAGTTAGCTGAAGTGTCGTTACACAACTTGGAGCAATTTTTTCCAAAGTGATCAGCGAGGCATTGCTCACAATTTGATCCAGTTCTGTTCCCAACACACTGCTTTACTCCCTTATCACTGCAAGTGTAATTCCCTTCCTCCGGCTCACAGAGCACATTGCATTCTCCTTCTGGGTAGTGATGCTCAGCACAGTCTTCGCAGTCTTTTCCAGCCTTCTTACCATAGCAGATCTTCTCTCCTGTAGCGTTGTCACACGAGTAGTTTCCTTCCACTGGTTTACAGTATGTGTCACATATCCCTTGTGGGTAGAAGTGGTCCCTGCACTCCTTGTCTCCTGATCCATCACATGTGTAGTTTGTTGAAGTTTCATTACAGAACTTAGAACAATCCACTTTGTAGTAGTTAATCTTACAACTTTCACAATAAGAACCATCCCAATTTCCCTGGCAATTCCTTTCTCCGGACGGTTTGCAGTCGTATTTCCCCATTTCTGGTGAGCAGAACACATTGCATTCTCCTTCTGGGAAGTTATTCTCAACACAGTATTCACAGTCTTCTCCAGCCTTCTTACCATAGCAGATCTTCTCTCCTGTAGCGTTGTCACACGAGTAGTTTCCTTCCACTGGTTCACAGTAAGTGTCACATATCTCGTCTGGGTAGAAGTGGTTCCTACAGTCTTTGTCTCCTGATTCATCGCACGTGTAGTTTGCATTTTGGGAGCAAAAATTGGAACAATCCTTTCCGTAATAGTTTGTCTCACAAGAATTACATCCTAGCCCAGTGAAGTACTCATCACAGCTTACTAGTCTATATTGGATAGTGAGAGTTGCGGTTTTTGTTCCTCTGTTATATTTTGTAGTTGTGTAAGTCTCTTCAATCCAACCGGAACGTTTCGTAACATTGGAAAATGGTACCGTCAAATCACTCATTGTTCTTATGAAATCATCGTTGTTTATTATATCTTCATCATACACAGATATTGAAAAAATAATATCATTATTTGTAGGAATCATTAAATCAATCGGATCTCTCAAGCCATCCACTGTGCTGAAATGAACTGTTGCACTGTTCGCTGTGTCCTCAGTTCGAGCAATTGTATTGAGTATATTACCCTCCGTATTGTAAAATTCAATAGGTTTAGTTGTGGACACAACAAGAAAATTGAGAATAATCTTGTGCGAGGGTAGGGACCCAGATGTCGTTTCTAACCCAAATAAACTTTAAGGAGGCTTCTCATCAGTAGCCGCACCTCCTTACTCGGTTTCTGAACTGGAATTCTATGGGCTTCCAGACGGCCAGACCGAGTATTACCATCCCATCCTTCTAGAGTTCATCACAAGTAGCACCCACCTTGAAGATCTTTGACACCCAGACACACCCCATTGGCGAACAAACTTTGGATATAATCTTACATGCTCCCGAAGGAATCCCTGGTTTATGGTCTTTCTCATCGTCACCAGCACTTTCACTAGGTCACCAGCTCTTTCACTGAAGTCATCAGCCCTTTCACTGAAGTCATCAGATGTGACTCTGATCAACGGTATAGTTGTGGACACAACAAGAAAATTGAGAATAATCTTGTGCGAGGGTAGGGACCCAGATGTCGTTTCTAACCCAAATAAACTTTAAGGAGGCTTCTCATCAGTAGCCGCACCTCCTTACTCGGTTTCTGAACTGGAATTCTATGGGCTTCCAGACGGCCAGACCGAGTATTACCATCCCATCCTTCTAGAGTTCATCACAAGTAGCACCCACCTTGAAGATCTTTGACACCCAGACACACCCCATTGGCGAACAAACTTTGGATATAATCTTACATGCTCCCGAAGGAATCCCTGGTTTATGGTCTTTCTCATCGTCACCAGCACTTTCACTAGGTCACAAGCTCTTTCACTGAAGTCATCAGCCCTTTCACTGAAGTCATCAGATGTGACTCTGATCAACGGTATAGTTGTGGACACAACAAGAAAATTGAGAATAATCTTGTGCGAGGGTAGGGACCCAGATGTCGTTTCTAACCCAAATAAACTTTAAGGAGGCTTCTCATCAGTAGCCGCACCTCCTTACTCGGTTTCTGAACTGGAATTCTATGGGCTTCCAGACGGCCAGACCGAGTATTACCATCCCATCCTTCTAGAGTTCATCACAAGTAGCACCCACCTTGAAGATCTTTGACACCCAGACACACCCCATTGGCGAACAAACTTTGGATATAATCTTACATGCTCCCGAAGGAATCCCTGGTTTATGGTCTTTCTCATCGTCACCAGCACTTTCACTAGGTCACCAGCTCTTTCACTGAAGTCATCAGCCCTTTCACTGAAGTCATCAGATGTGACTCTGATCAACGGTATAGTTGTGGACACAACAAGAAAATTGAGAATAATCTTGTGCGAGGGTAGGGACCCAGATGTCGTTTCTAAAGTAGAAGTCACACCCACGTTCCAAAGCTCCACAAGATTTTGAATCTGTGTAAGTCAGAAATTGCACTTGACCTTGTCCACTGCAGTAACACACAGCCTGTGAGTGAGTTTCGAATAGCAATAGAATTAAATGATGAAAACGCTATTCAGTCTTCGTATTTGTAGTTTATACAGACACCATAGTTGAGATGCAATCATTAAATAATAGATGAAAGTACTTATTTTCAACCGATGAGCATATTCCACTATTGCCTTAACGAATTATAAGCGTAAACAAGTTCAAAAGAAATAGTAAAAGTAGTAAATATATAAAATTCTAATCTGGCTTAAATAATCTTACCAAAAGAAGTTGTGCCGTTACCAAGAATACTAGTGCCCTCATCTATCTGCCTGCTGCTACCACCAAACGGTCAGGACATAATGAGTACATCAAAAACTACAAGCCTTCAATGGCATTACAAATGTGGAAAGAGGTAAACAATATTTGCCAGCACGATGTAAAAAAGGATGTATTACTGAGTAGTGAGTATACACGATGTGAGTATTAACTTGACCCTGGTCGGAGTTTGAACTTCCTCTTAACTGCTCGATCTACTCCTTAAACATATTGAGGTATTGACGTGCTACTGTATCAACTTATTGACGTGGTAGAATACAACTTACTACGGAGACACAACTCAGTACTCAACACAAGCATTTCACTCTCAAATTACTTGTTAATTCTATAAAGTGTAGCTTTAATATTTGGCTATCAAAGTATTAGTAAACAAGGTATAATACTGATGAGTTTTGTTAGTATTTCCAGACTGAATGTCATGATGAGATAATGTTAAAATGTGCACATTACAGTTTTTAAATCCCTTACCAAACTACACAAAGTAAGATGACAACTTTTTGATCATTACTATTATATTAGTATTATCGATGGTTTACTCTGCCATTAACATTTCCAATTACGTCTCCGTACTTCTCATAAATTTCTGAGATTTGAATATGTCACACTTTGTAATTCTGTGAATATTTGAGTGCATTGAAACAAATCATCTTGTCTAATCATAATCTGAAATTTGTAGTGAAAATCAACATCAAAATGAATTTTTTTTCAATCTACAGTCTACACTCGTAAAAAAATAATAATTTGAATGCTCAATGCTTGACTTTTATTATAGTAAAAATGACAATAATCAATAGTAAATAGAAAAAAAAATTCATGATTTAAAAATCCAATAACTTCCAACTACTCGTAATATGATGAAAATATTAATAACAATATGCCACAAATAACTTAACATCGACGCACTTAAACCCACTTAAACACTCCTTAAATCAAACTAATTCAGTAACTGTAATGTAAGTAGCTTCTTCCCCACACTCTTCTTCAGCACCAGGATTACTAAACATCACGCGATCATCTTTCCCTCTGCTCTTCACAAACGCCACATCAGCATACATCTCACCATCTTCCACTGGGGGAGCTGTCGAGTTTCTGGCATTTCTTTTGTTCAATTGAGCATAGACATTTAGGTCTTCATCTGCGGGTTGATGATTTGCTGTTGTGATGGTGATATCGGCATAGGTTTCATCTTCCTCCTGGTTATCATGGATATTGTGAGGCTTGGTGGTCCTGTCTAGTCGGGAATAGACATTTTCTTCGTCTGTTGCTGGGAAATGTTCCGCATACCTATCTTCTTCCTCAAAATCTTCTCTCTCTGCTTGGGTATTATCCTCTTTTGCTGTTCTGTCCAACTTGGCGTATACAGCTTGTTCATCTGTTGGTACAGAAATCACATGATCTGCGTATCTTTCTTCTTCCTCACGATCTTGTCGCTCTCTTTGGGATTTATCCGATTTTTCTCCTCTGTCTAACTTTGCATAAACATCTTGTTCATTCACTCCGGGAAAATTTAACTGATTTTTGGCGACTGTTACCATTATAGAGGCGTCTGCATACCTTTCTTCCTCCTCCTCTTCCTCCTCCTCCTCCTCCTCTTCCTCCGTATATTCACTCGGTATGGTGGTCTGTGGTTTGGCTTTAAGAGATTTACGAGATCTGTCCAGTCGATCATAAACATCTTGCTCGTCTGTCGCTGCTGGTGAAAGAGGCCGTTTATCTACTGTTGCATAGACCGGTGATTTATTAATAGTTGAGTATAGAGCACAAGGATTTTCAACCAGCTCAATATGATCTTTTAAATATTCTCCTTTGCCATTCTTTTGTCTCCTCCTGGCTGCCACTAAAATCCCCAAAAGTACCAGGATAATGACCAGTACGACCCCTCCACCAGCCCCTCCAATAATTGCAGTTTTGTCAGCGTCTTTTACCTTTTCTTTATGTCCACCATCATCAGGAGCTACACAGTTTTTATCCGCTAGTGCTTTGGAGTTCAAACATATCTTGTTACCATCTTCAGAGCAGTTGTAATTCGTGGTTTCCTTACAGAAATTTGTGCATGTTTTCCCATAATAGTTTTCTATGCAAGATGTGCAGTCTGGACTAGCTCTGTTTTTAACACATAGCTTCTCTCCATCATCACTGCAAGTGTAATTACCCTCCTCGGGCTCACAGAGCACATTGCATTCTCCCTCTGGGTAGTAATCATCGATACAGTGCTCACAATTATCTCCAGCCTTCTTACCATAGCAGATCTTCTCTCCTGTAGCGTTGTCACACGAGTAGTTACTAGGTTCAGCAAGACAAAACTTATCACACTGCTGTGCTGGATAGTAGTATTCCCTGCAGTCTCTGTCTCCAGTTTTATTGCATGTGTATCTCGCTGATGAATTGTCACAGAACTTTGAACAATCTGTTCCAAAGTAATTCAAGGCACATGAATCACATTCAGTACCATTCCAGTGTCCTAGACAAACTTTATCTCCTTGGTCGCTGCAGTTGAATTTCCCTGTTTTTGCCTGACAGAACAGATCACATTTTCCTTGCGGATAGTAATTCACTACACACTGGTCACATTGTTTTCCAGTTGTTCTGTTCCCACATATTTTCTCACCAGTCGTAGAATTGCAGGTGTAGAAACCGGGGTTTGGCTTACAGAACGTGTCACACTGCTGATTTGGGTAGAAGTTGTCCTTGCATTTTTTATCTCCTGAATCATCACATGTGTAGTTTGCAGTCTCATTACAGAACTTGAAACAATCTGGTCCGAAGTAATTGAGAGAGCATGAATCACATTCAGTACCATTCCAGTGTCCGAGACAAACTTTATCTCCTTTGTCACTGCAATTGTACTTTCCTGTTACAGAAACAGTTAACGACAAAATATATCAATGTTTTCAAAGCGTTCTTTAGAGCAACTGAAAGTGCAGTTCGTGTCAATGGAGAATTGACAAGATGGTTTGATGTCGATTCGGGGACTGGACAAGGTGATGTGCAAGGGCCCCCTATTTTTAATCTTGTACTTAACTGGGGATTAGAACTTGCAGAGAAGTTTAAGAATATATCCCGTGGTTTTACACTTCAGTACAGACAAAGTTCCAGACAACCGGAAAAATGTGTCATTGATCTTGACTATGCTGATGACATCGCAGGAATGGATGACACTGTTGAAGGACTGCAAGAAACTACGGACAATATTGCGAAATACTGTGGACTTGGGGGTTTAAAGATGAACGCAAAGAAAACAGAGATCATGGTCATTGGGAAAGATACATCGCAGCACCCACTCCCAGAGAATAGGACCATAGATATAACTGTCGATGGAAACTCTGCAAAGCAGGTCACTCAATTCACTTATTTGGGTGCCAAAATTACATCAGATGGCAAGATTGATAAAGAAATAAGTGTCAGGATTGGAAAAGCAACCGGAGCTTTTAACCAACTCAACAACATTTGGAAGAATAAGAACATAAGCATTAACAACAAAGTGCGAATCTACATCGCAGCTGTTCTTACCATTCTGACCTATGGATGTGAGATATGGAACACGACTCAAGTGCAGACAAGAAGATTGGAGTCTTTCCATCAGTACTGCTTAAGAAGAATCCTGAGAGTGAGGTGGTTCCATCGAGTAAGTAATGAGGATGTTTTAAGAAGGGCATCAATAACTTCCCTTGCTGACATAATAACAACAAAACGGCTGCGTTGGTTTGGACATGTCAGTAGAATGCCTGAAGATCGGTTGCCCAACTATTTACTTGAATGGAAACCCAAGCATGGGAAGAGATCAAGAGGCAGGCCTAGGAAGAGCTTAAATGATGTATTCATTGAGGATGCTGAGCAGAGATTGGATCGTAATGGACTCTCGATTGATTGTATGAGAAGATTAGCTGCAGACCGAAAGGGATGGAGAAATGTTACCCGCCGAAGTTGTATAATACAAAGTAATGACGCAGTCGACGCAGACTAATCCTTTTGGATGGAGATCTCGCCATGTAACATGTATGTATGTTACAGAAACACATGATTTATCACATTGCTGTTTTGGATAGAAGTTGTCCTTGCAAACTTTGTCTCCAGATCCATCACACGTGTATTGCAAAGTTTCGTTGCATAACTTTGAACAATTTGTTCCATAATAATGATTGATACATGAATCACATTCAGTACCATCCCAGTGTCCTAGACACACTTTGGTTCCTTGGTCGCTGCAGTTATACTGTCTTGAAACTGGCTCACAGAACACATCACATTGTTGCTGTGGATAGTAGTTGTCCTTACAGTCTTTGTGTCCTGAATCATCACATTTGTATTTGGCAGTCTCGTTGCAGAAATCGGAACAAGAAGGTCCATAATAATGATTGATACATGAATTACAGTCAGTACCCTTCCACTTTCCTAGACACACTTTTGATCCTTGATCAGTGCAATTGTACTGTCCTGAAACTGACTCACATAGAACATTACATGTTCCATTAGGATAGTAGTTTAGGGCACATGAATCACAGTCTGCTCCAACAAAACCAACTTTACATCGATCACAGTTCAGTCCAGCTTTATTATTGACGCATATTTTATCTCCAGTTGTATTATTACAAGTGTAGTTTCCAAGCACAGGTTTACAGTACTTGTTACACAGCTCGGAGAAGTAGTTGGATGTACAAAAGTTGCATCCCAGTCCGGTAAAATGACCATTACACTGTGTAAGTTTATATTGAACAGTAAATTTCATATATGGGTTTGAGCTGGTTTTTATTGCCTGTTTCCAATCATCACCAACTGATACAGTGCTAAAAGGAACCATGAAATCTGTTATTTCTCTTATCTCATCGTCAGGATTAGTATCACTATCCCAAACAGTTGTAACAATTTTAACTGTCCTATTTGTCGGAATATTCATCTGAATTGGACTGCTGAGCTGACTGACTGTAGTCAAATCAACATTAGCTTCGTCATCGGTAGCGTCAGTTTCTGCTATGTTCTTCAGAGTTTTTCCGTTACCGTCTTGAATCTTCATTGGTTTGAAGTAAAAGTCACAGGTATCAGAAAAGACGCCACCACAGTCAGATTCGTCCTCATATCTCAGAAACTTGATTTTACCAACCCCACTAGAGCAAAGTTCCTCCTGAAAGTGAATTATAATTTAAAGAATATTAATTGTGAATAAACTGTTTTATCGATTAAAAAAAAGAAAGATTTATACTATTTAATCGGTTATCATATAATGATAACTTTTTGCTTAAGGAAATCTGTTGTGAAAATCTGTAGATTTCAATTTAAGATAAAATACGAGAAATTATAGCATACCATAAGTAAGAACTGTAAAACCAGAAATAGCACCACCATCCGCACAACAAAGCATCAATACTTCAACTAATATCCATGAATCAACCTACAATTGAGAAAAACGCAAGAGTTACAAAAGGAATAAGATAATTCAGTTGCTCGCTGTTGTGCATACATCAGTTGTTAGCGGTAGATTCCAGTGTCATTCATGTCGTGCTATCAGGTTTCTCTTTGTCACGGGGTGAAATTTAAGAATATGGTTCTATCCAGGTAATAATATGATGCTGAGCTGGGAGCACTTTTCAACTTCAAACTTTTTGCTTTAGATACAATAATTTTCAATTTCGTAAAACTTGGATAGTTATACATTGTTGTGAAAAGAAACTTGATTATCCTAATATTTTGTTCATCATTCGTTAGAAGTTTTATGTTCACTAAAGGATTTATCCTTTAGAGTTTATAAACTCTAATTTTGGTCCTATTTAACATTATTTTATCGTATCGCAGTGCATGACTTAAGTCAAAAGCAGAAAGTTGTGTAACTTAAAACTGACAATTTGTTACCATATGTCCGACTTGTAAATAGAGAAGGGCCCATAGTATTAGAATAAATAGTTTATATTTCCTTATGTTTAGTAGAGCTTCAGATAATTAAACAAAAACAAATATCTCAGTCAGGCCTGATAGCTCCATTACAAAAGTGACAGTCGACGCAAACGTTAACGAATATCGTAGCTTAATACTAAAAACGTTCAAATTCCCATTTCTATGATTCCTTGTAACGGAATATCAGGTTTCTTATTCTCACGCGGAAGATGTCGTCTACTCAAACAGCATTTATCGTATCATCTTTGCAAACTTGCATATTTCTTTTGACCACCCACAAGTATGATAGTGGGTATGAACGGGGAGTGGGGATTGGGGAGGAGAGGGGGGCTGTTTATATTAGCCATTGGTGGTCGGAGCCTCATAAGTCACAATTTAGTGTCCTAGTTCTGACACAGTTTTTGTAGTTCTGTCGCCGATATATTCACAAAATTTAGTTAAAATATCTAAACTAATGCGCTGTACAAAATAATACGCTGGAGAATTCAATCAATAATGTTTTAATCACTATACAAACCACTCCTTATCTATTGTCAATAGTAATAACATGCATTGAATAAAACATACAAAAAACGTGTCAGTTATCCGATTTTATAAACGGAATCATCAAATGAAAGTACTGAACATGGGATAGTCTTATATGTTAACAAATTCACTCGTATTATGAAAAAGTTACCTGATAATCATAAAATACATTTTGAAAATAAGATCAAAACAATAATTAATAACATACATTGAAAAACAACTGAAATATTTAGCACGCCAAGTTCCTTAGTTCGTTAAGTTTGTAGCAAACAATAACTCAAACCAATAATAAAAATATAATACTTTAAGTTTAGAATTTGACAACAGTCAGATTCCTTAATCAGTTCATAGGAATAATTACGACTCACAACTCTGCCAAATCTTGGTTCATCTAATGTTGTGCCTCACCACATCCTCGATTCGTACGTAATCGTATGCTGATTCGTCTAGAGCAGGTTCAGTTTGTAGCACGACATTATTGTAGAGATGACCATTGGTGGGTGAGGTAACTCGGAGAACAACATTGCCGTAGTTGTGTTCAGTCGAAGGGATTGTTTCAGCAAGGTTGGGAACTGCAGTATTTATAGCGTTATTATTACCACATTGCTGGCCTCGACATTTTTGAGCTTTCTACGTAAGTGTAGGATATACAGGGTGGGCCAAAAGTCAGTGTGCAAACGTTGGCCTTAATAGCTCAGTCACTGAGTGCCCAATTGAAATACTTCCTCCTGGTATGACTTAGTACCACCACTGGTTCGAGGAATTTGTCAACTCGAAAAATATTCGCGTTCATTTTTTTCAAATGGAGGTTCATTTTCACATTTATTTGATAGTTTGGATATTCGGATCAAGCTAAATGTTATTGAATTGTGTTTGGCCATTCGAATTACGTTTGTCCTGAAAGAATTAGAACTGTAGCTTCTCAGATGACCGAGATATGAAGCATAACGAGTTTATTCATTCGGCTACTAACCGGCACTAAAAGTGGTCACTAGCCGGCTATCTACCGGCTACTGCCGGCTAGTGACCACAAAGTGGCTACTAACCGGCTACTAAGAGGGTCACTAGCCGGCTAGTAGCCGGTTTTAGATCGAGCTACTAATAGGTCTGGCTTTAGAAGCTCGGCTTAAATAAGCCGGATAGTGGAGTTAGTAGCCGGTTAGTAGCCACTTTGTGGTCACTAGCGGCTAGTGAGGCCGGTTAGTAGCCGGCCTAGTGACCACTTTTCAAGTGCCGGTTAGTAGGCCGTTGTTAATGTGAAGTTGCGGAGTGTTATTACAAAAGTGGCTACTAGCGGCTAGTAGCGGCTAGTAGCCGGTGTTCATATGGTACTGTGCAGGGACGTGCTTAGACGTTGCATAGACGTTGCATAGACGGACCGTGCAGGGAGTGTGCATAGAGTGTTCATTGTGCAGGGACGTTGCATATACGTTTGCATAGAGGTTCTTTTGTTGTTGACGGACGTTGCCTAGACGTTTGCATAGGGGACTGTCCGAGCTAATACGAACCAACTTCCCGCAGTTAGTATACAAGATATTAACTTATATCATTTTATGAGACGAATATAGGACCGGACTTATATCTTTTCTTTAATACAAAATTACTTTGTAACAATTGCTTATTTGAAGGAGTATTATAATTTTGAATAAGAATATAGTTTTTTTTTTTTAATTATTTGAATTATAGTAGACGAAGTGAGAGTCTCCATCAGTGTGGTTAAAACATATTATTGGTCGACCGTTTCGGCGACAGGCCTTTGTCATAGACAGGACGTAATGATAACTTTACATAGCTCATTTTTTGTTTTTGTTTTGAAAACCCCACGGTGGAGGTTGGCGTGTGCGGCAATTTATTTATCAATGGTTATTTACATTAACTGAAATTATTGAAGTCTCACTTTAAAATATAATAAATGTAAAATAACAGATATTAAAATAAATGCCCTCTAAAATACTATATAACTAACGGTGGCAATAAACTGGTTGAAGTCGAAATTTGTTAACCATGCTAATTATATTTAATACTAATAGATAAAAAGTTTTGCGCGGCAGATGTTAATTTAAAACTTTATATTATCCCCCCCCCCCCCCCCCCCCCCCCCCCCCCCCCCCCCCCCCCCCCCCCCCCCCCCCAAATTTTTATTATCCAATATTTTTTTTTTTCCCCCCCTTCTAAATTCGGCATTGCATAAAGGCAGTGAAATTAAAAGTGGATATGTTGTTGATAAAAGATTCATGGTCATTTGTGCGATGATTTGTCTTTACGCGTTGTCGCTTACTAACTCGGTGTTGTAGTCTATTGCGAGCGCCCTTCTCTTTGAGACTTTCTTAGCCCAGGTATACTATTAAAGTAAGAAATTTGGCAATTTTCATCGCTCTCCTGAGCTCTTGCAGCTTGAGGAGTTCGCGCTTAGCTGAATTTTTAAAGATTTCAATTGAAAAGGTAGAACTTGGAATAGTTATTTCCTTACTTTGTTTTGTAATAGAGAGCATGGGTCCTTGGAAAAGAGTATTTCTTAAATTTAGGGCGTTGTAAGTTTGTGAACCAAAGAAAGGTTATGTTTCGTATGTGGTTATAGGTGGAATATCGTGAGGGGAAAAAGTTCTTTGATGGATTTAGGGAGAAGGCTTGGCATGTTTCCTTACTTTGTGTAGTAAGAATTAAGAGCGTTTTTTACAATGGGTACGCTATGGACTGTTAGGATATTATGCACCTAATACGCAACTTTTTGGAGCTCCGGGGGATTGCCGTCTTATATCTATAAATTTAATATCCTGACATAACAGCTCTAATTTTTTTTTTCTTTTTTTTTTATATTTCTGCTTTTGTTGGTGACACAGAGATTTCGATGTGACATTTTGAGGCAAATTTCCCCACACTAAAGAACAGACATTTAGGATGGGATTGGATAAGGCTTTGGAAATGTTTAGGCGGGCTTTGATAGGTAGAGTGCTTTAGCTTATACATAACTCCGAGGTAGCGACCCATCTTTATTCTAATGCCGTAATGTGTTTTTGCCAAGTGAGCTTTTTCGTCTAGGTCACTCTAAAAATCTTGCTTCAGTCTTACGTTCGATTACAGTGTTGTCAATGTGACAAATATAAAGCGCTGAAGGCGATTTTTTTCTAGTGAAAATCATGTAACACGTCTTTTGTACATTTAAAGATAGCCCATTAGCACCTACCCAATCTACAAGGACCATGCAATTAGCTGATTAGAGTTTAATTGTATTTCTTCTAGGGTGGTTCCGCTACTTAATAGTTGCGTGTCGGCATAAGGATGAACATTGCAAAATCACTAATTCCAGGTAGGTCGTTTATATAAATCAAATAAGAGAGGTCATAAAATGCTACCCTTGAGCGTTACGCCGTAACTACTGGGATTGCTAAGAAGAGCAAGTTCCGTTTAAAGTAGGGCCTGTCGTGCTATCATGGATCGCTTAGGTTCCACCAGGATCTGGTAGGTCTCATAATTCTGCGGCTCTATGTGTCGTCATTCGCACAATTCCTAAAAACCTTTGGGAAGTTTGGCATGTGAAAATTTGCAGCCTTCCAGACATCTATTGGGTTAACGAGTTGTCGTACGTCACCTCAAGAGCGGGTGACAGGGGGCTGGAACAGGCCAGAACCAAATGATTTGGGTTGAGGTCACGTGTTTATTGAGCCTGAGGTTCACGTGACTATGACGCACAGAGCTTCGTTCTCCGTTTCCCGCTCTTTGGACCAGGTGAGCTTGCATGCATGTGAAAGTGGGTGTAAGTACATCTGTACTGTAGTTACATCCAATTACCCCTAATAGAACGAAGATTTATTTTCTGACAGAAAGCTTAGAAATTTACCAAAATATCGACTTTGTTCAAAATTTATTTTGATGACCATCTCCTGACTAAAATTGCACGGAAATCGATAAATGGTTTCAGAAACTCAACAAGCTTCCGCATGCCTAAAATTCCATGTTTTATCGATACAATAAACATTTTGGGGGGGAATAAATCCTGTGGATTAATTAGTAATAGGGTTAACAAAATGCACAGACAAAACCATCGCAGTATTATTGCATCTTAACGGGGTCGATTTCGAGTGACCTATAATCGTCGTGATGATATGTATTACGTCATGCGTTCTGATCATTCATTCAGCAATCAAGAGACAGGAGCGGCGGTTGCTTTAAATCAAAAAAAATGGTTTACGTTATTTTTGTGAATTCGACCCCTGTTTAACGGTTATCAGACCTTTGTAAATGGAATGTATGGAGGATATCTTTACAAATAAGAGGACCAGTAAATATAAATTGCCACAAAGGTGTTTCTGCACTCACTTTCGATAAGACACAATAAAATTCTTACTTAACCATATGATTTCGGAATTTTTCAAACGCTGAAGAATATCAGAATTTTATATAATTAATCACACCTATCAACCTTTGACGGTTAATCGAAAATTATGTGGAATGATACCGCTGCAATTGTTTTATCAGTTATATGTATAAAAAAAACCTTGCGTTTAGGTGGCAGTTAAATGAGGATGAGTTGTTAGAATGTCGATCGACGGTTTTTTCCAATGATATCTTTGTATTGTTTTGCAATTTGTGCAATTTTCAGTTGGGCAGCTTTTTAAAGGGTCTGTTTTTTCAATTTTCGTAAATAACCTACTACCTAGGAATTTTTTGAATTTTGAATCCGGCAACCGATCCCGAGTGTTACTAGCACTTTGAAATCCGCAGATCTATTTTAGTAAAATTATGGTGTTAACGATTTCTAATAAATAAATTCACGTTGGCGCTGTTACTTTATTTTATAAAAGTACCTTATGAATTTATTCGATAAAAATCTGAAGTATTATCGGCTCTTTTCACACATATTATATATTATATCACTACAAGCACATACTACAGTGGCAATTTGGGTAAGGCTGTTTACAGCAGGGGTTTTAGCGTAATAATCGATCTTTTAGAATGTTCTGTTTGAGTGTAGAATTGCCATAACCAGTGTGGGAGCGACCAATAACAACATTATCGGAGAATTCGTGCACCGGTCTCCGACGGCTTTCTGACACCGGTTACTTGCAACAATGAGCGAGGATAGGGAGCTCTGTTACATATCTGTATTATCAGGCCATAGACGGACGATTGTTATGACATAAAAACATATTCATAATCACAATCATAGTAAACATTTTTTTTTAAGAGAGCTGTGATTGTAGTTCTGTCTTTCCTATTAGTAACGTAGCACTTTATCAGTATTATGTATTTGTGAATGTCAGCTATGAAATTTAGAACAATAAGATATTATTTATATTATTCGAAGTCATTTTAAATTTGTTTGATGATGAATATCAGGCCGATGATGAACAATGTGCGGAGGGAGGGTGTGGCCGATTGTCTGAAAATCCTTGACTGGGAGGAGAATGGTGCCACCCTCCCGACGTGTGAGGGTTTTTTACAAGCCAGATTTGAACATGACGCAAGGAAGTTCACCGAGCTCCCCATCTATAAGGAGGGCATTCTGTGGATGGCGGTTTTAAAACGGGCGTGGTAATACTAATTATTTTCAAAATTACCTTTTTTGCATAATTTATTATCACTATAAAATAACGAGGTTAATCAATCATTTATTCAACATATTATATAGTACTAATGTGTTCGAGTTAAGTTTTAGTTGCTTCAGTCTCAGTACATGTTTAAATTACAAAATAACACAATTATCCTCTGCAAAGTAAGGAGTATGGCTCGGGTTAAACCCTACCCCCCTTGCTATCATGGTCCGACGAGAGCCGCTATCATCTCCTATATAAGAATGCCTTCAAAACGGTATTTGCGCAACAACTATCAAGCGTTGAGAGGCAAGTGGCTCTTATGTCATCCTGTGGTAAGAAAGTGGTAGGGGGGATTGGAACGTCTGGGCAACCAAATTGCTGTCGCAGAGCACAGACAGGAAACGAAAAAGCAGAAGAAACTAACTGCTATGGAATTTATAACGATTCGTTGATTTTTTGTAAAAATTGATCTTACATTTTTATAAATTCCGATATCTTTAACGGTTGAAAAAATTCCGAATCTTATGGTTAAGTAAGTATTTTCATGGTGTCTTATCGAAAGTGAGTGAGAGATACCACTTGTGGCAATTTTATTTTACTGGTCCTCTTATTTGTAAAGATATCCTCACTACATTCAATTACAAAGTCTGATAAACGTTAAAAACAGGGGTCGAATCCACAAAAATACGGCTAAACCATTGATTTAAAGCAACCGCGCTCCTGTTCATGATTGCTGATGATGATCAGGAACGCATGAGTATAAATATCATCACTCATACGATTATTGGTCACTCGAAATCGGACCCCGCCCCCCCCCCTCCCTCCCCCCCCCCCCCCCCCCCCCACCCCCCCCCCGAATGCAATGTAAGTGCTGAGGTTTGTTGTGCATTTGTTACTGGTACTAATTAATCACAGGATCAAAATGTTGATTGTATTCGTTTAAAACATGGGGATTTTAAGGCATGAGGAGCCAATTGTTGAGGTTTCTGAAACCAAGTTTAATCGATTTCTCGTGCAATTTTAGATCAGGAGTGGTCATTCAAAATAAAATTTTTATTCAAAGTCGATATTTTGGTAAATTTCTAGCTTTCTGTTCGGAAAATAAATATCTTCGTTCTATTAGGGGGTAATTGGTGTAACTACAGTACTGCTGTACATACACCCCACTTTCAATGCATAGCAAGCTCACCTGGTCCAAAGAGCGGGAAACGGAGAAACGAGCTCTGGTGACGGCATAGTCACGTGACCTCAGGCTCATAATAACGTGACCTCAGACCCAATCAAATTGGGTTCTGGCCTGTTCAAGCCCCATGTCACCGATCTTGAGGTGACGTACGACAACTCGTTAACCAATCGCGATGTCTGGAAGGCTGCACATTTTCACATGCCAACTTTTTCGGAGTTGTGGCGAGATGACGACCATAGAGGCCGCAGATTTATGAGGACTACCAGATCTGGTGGAAACCTACGCGATCCATGATATCACGAAAGGGCCCTACGTTTAAAGTTACGTTTGAGGATCGTTACAAAAGGTAAGATCTATACCATTCGTGCTCGGATCCCCTGATCCCACAATGGTCAACGCTTCTTAAGTAAGGGTCTCTGATCAAAGCACGTCAAGCTTTACTGTAACTCGAGCAGGAGCTGTAGGGAAATTTGTTTCTTATTCAGAGAGTTGTAAGTATAGGAAATTTGGGCATTGAGCAGTGCATGGTCGCACGATCTTCCTGGCCGAAAAATACGTATTGATTTTCGAAAAGAGAAACTTCTTATCGAAAAATATCTAAAACACGAGCATGCATAAGTTTCTCATAAATTTTCGAGAATGATTCCCAAAAGAGAGATCGGCCTATAATTAGCTACTTCCAATTTTGAACCACTTTGTGGATAGGAACGACTTTCGCAGTTTTAGAGCATTTGGGAAGGTACACTGGAGAAACGAACAGTTAATGACATGAGCTAGTGGCCCTGGTAAAGTTTTCGCAGAGTTAGAATTTTCATGGCTTCAATTTTACAAATTCGAGTGTGGACTTGTTCTTAAGCCATGGATATTATCTTTTTGGACTTCACCGTGTGATGTAGGCTTAAGAAACAGTCGTCAGCCTACGCCTTACAACCTATCACCTGCGACCCCCCCCAGATACACTCTCACGGTCTCACAGTAATGCTTGAAACACCTGGGTCAAAAGTTCCGACAGGGCAGCGAGTTGATACTCGACTGATACACTGGCTCGCAAGTCTACACACCGGAGAACCGCCCCTCCGACGCCATTATAGCACGTCCCACCGCAAAATTTCTCAGCGACTGCCAGATCGGAGTTAAATCGTGCCATCGTCGTCCTTCAGACGGCCCCCGTGTGTCAACACCCGAACTTTTTTTCTGTTACGGTTCAGGAGGCCATTGATAATTTTCCATTGATTTTTAGAGCAGTTTTTTTTGGGGGATTGTCAAACATTTTTCTTATAGTACTTTTCTTTGGCTAGATTCACATGTTTGTGACAAAACTTTTCGCATTTTTCATTACGCGTCGCAGTTTTTTGTGATGGATTATAGTTTTTTCTAAAAAAAGTAAACATCTTGCGGATTGCATGCGCCTTCAAGCCAGGGTAAGATTCCAAGGCTTTGGGTCAGCTCTTTCGAATTTTCTTTCTCGAACTGTCGCGCTTCAGGGGGTATGCAGTATTGTTGGTGGTCATGTACGTTTGATAGATGGAATTGTATTGTTCATCAGCGCACGTTGAGGAGGTAGCATCATCCAGGTCTCACTTAAATAAGCTCTTTGAATTTAGCATGATTAGCTTCGTTAAATACACGGGCCTCTAATTTCAAGACTTGTGTAGTTGTTCTTTACCGTTGGATACGGAATCGCTCGTTCAAACTAGGTGTGGCTCCTAAACTAATGGGTCGTGCTAACCGCGAGATGTCTCTGACATATACAAACGTCACGACATTACAAACTAATACGTTTGGTCACGTGATTAGTATTTACACGTGATCAATATGCGTTGCACTGTGGTCAGTTACCCTGGTAGGTTGGAGACAGTCTGGGCTAACCCATATTTTTCTAGTAAAGCTTATAAGATTTCCTGGCTGTAAGCGTCGGTTTCGTATTTAATAAGATCAATATTGCATCAACCAGGCCGACTAATTGCTTTCTGGAGTGTTATCAAGACCCCTGAGCACGTTTTCAAACTTTTCAAGGAATTTTTTAGGGCTTGTGGATGGCGAGCGGTAGAATTTTACCGATGATTTTTGTTTATTTCCGTTTTTAAAATTGTTGATTTTAAGCATTGAAATTCTCCGCAAGTAATTCTTCTTGGACTCAGATTGAGTGCGAGTTCCTGTAATTTTCTCGTAATCACCAAAAAGCGTTTGTTAACATAGAGCGCAAGCCACCTCCGGTTCCCGATTTAAGTGCAGATTCTTTGAAAAGGGCTCGTAAAACTGTACGATTTCAATGTCGTTCAGACATTAGGAAGATTGAATTTTACAGTTGGTTTCATTGAGGCAGATGAGGTCAAATTTGGGAGATGTTTCTATTTCTTCTCTAAAATTCGAGATATTCTTCACGAGTGATCTACGTTTAAGAAAGTATCTTAATTTCGCGATTGCTCAAGGGGTCATGATATTATCAGGGTGTTGGTCCAGTTCAGCTAACAAATATCTCCGATATACAAATTTTTCCCCCCCCCCCCCCCCCCCACCCCCCCCCCCCCCCCCCCCCCCCCCCCCCCCCACCCCCCCCCCCCCCCCCCCCCCCCCCCCCCCCCCCCCTTTTTTTTTTTTTTTTGAGATCGGGATTTCGCTGGAATCTATTTCTCGTAAGTTCGCCTATATGATTCAGTAGTGAGAACGAATATAGGGTGTTAAAAGTGGGGGTTATTGTATTGTAATTATCCTTAAGTTCGTTCGGAAGTTACTCTATAGCCAGGTATTAGGTTTAGACAGCCAGTAATACAACCAAGATAATCTTTGAGGATTTTTTATGAACTGGTTTGTCACATAGAGGACAAAATGAAAAACATTTCTAGGAGGCATAAGACACCGTAGCACTTGAGATTGTGATTTGAAAACTAGGTTCAACCATGTTCAAGACTGTGTAAATACCAGATATTTGTGAATATTTAAAGTATAAGATATTAAAAAGATAGAGTGTAATGTATGGTGTATAGAAATGCTTGTACAGTCTTAATAATTATTGTATAAAATGCTAAATGTGTGTGCGTGTGAATGAATGAGGAATAAACTGTGTGCTGAGAAAGGTAAAGAAGAAAAAGAAAAACTGTTAGGACTACCTATCAAGAACTTACAGCTCTGTGTGTGATAGAATCGTAAACGTAGTCTACAAAATTACAATATTACGTTGCGGTACTGATTTCAGAAATATTCGAAAGTGTTTAAAAAAAAAAACTCGGGCAAGATTTAGTAACTTACGATAAGCTAATAAGTGCCGCGGCATGACTTATATTTTTATGTCGAGGGTTTTAATCCTATATACGAAAGGAAATTTTGTAAGCTTATATTCCCTTAAAGATTTTGGAAACATTTTGTGAAAATTTTAGGGCGCCGGCAAGTACAAGTAGTAGGCTTGGGTAACGGCGTTGTGAGTTTGAATTTAACCGTTAGTTACCAGGCAAGAGCGATACAAACTCCGCCTTACTGGCCAGTGCTTTCGAACTTTCTCGCTTCGCATAGAAGAGTTTTTGAACACCGGTCACCAGACAGTTAGCTATCTCACTCTTGGCAGCTGAGTAATGTGAATCCAATTTCCAGATCTTTATCTAAAATCTCAAACCCTTTATAAGATATCAATCTACAAATGTGCGTGGGGTCGAAAAAACCAAAAAGTTACGATTTCGTTCAGACTAAAGTCAAACATGCAGCGGTTAAAACCAATATCAACTTCCTTATTTAACCATGCATTACGTTCTAGAAGGGAGTTGAAAAAAATAACACTGTTTTTTGGGTTCTAACAAAACAAGTAGTTAAAATTGTCCCTAATTTCACGGGAAAGTGTATAGCTTCTATGGTCATATCTCGAACAAATCCATTAATACCGGAAGATATACTCACTAAACGCGTTTTCAAAAAAATTTTCCAACTTATTAGTCGTGAGTTGGGTACCTGTCAAGCTTTATGACTCGAAAGTTAGAGGGAAAAGATGATGGGTGTTACGTATCATAGAGTCAGTAAGGTTCGGAACAGTCTGTTTGGAGGGTCTCAGGGGGTCGGATGGTGCTATTGGACGGTTCATGGATTTTAGGAAGGTGGCGTGCGCAGGGGCTTGTCTATTGCGTCTAAAGGTCATGAACACACGACAGAGGTGACGCCAGGTTCGGGTTGTATCGCATGCTCCCAGAAAAAATGAGACTCTGGGTCATTGCGTACACTGTGCCATTAACTTAGTTCGTGTTCAACGTCGCTCATCAGTGACTAGTTACGGAAAGTTAAGTTTGCGAGTGGCCCCAAAGCTGGCAGTGATGATTTCACCCGTTAAGCTGTTTCATTATCCGAGTGGAACGGGATAGAGTCTGAGCTGTCTGGTATTTTAGTGACCATGCAAGTAACGTTATGCCCTTATTGAAGTCGTGGATCGTCTAATTCCTAGTATACAGTTAGTATCTTATTTACAGCGTGAACTGTGGTGGGTAGGGCCTTAGGCGCGATGGTTTATACTGCCGTAACTGTATTTTCTGGAGCCGAAGTAAGAGAAGTCACGGTGATCCTATGCGTTGAAAGTCCAGTCCATCACAAAACCTTATGGCGTTTCAAACTCAAACAATAAAGTATAGATTTTGTGTGTTGTAATTAGTTTTTTTAAACTAATTACAACACTACAAATCTATTTCATGTATTGAGCTATGTAAGTTATCAAATTACGTCTTTCTATGTCAAAGGCATGTAGCCGAAAACGTCGACAATAGGAAATTATTGTGTACACACTGAGTGGAGACTCTCACTTCGTCAACTACAATTCAAAATAAATGATTGACCCACTCATAAGAGCGAAAAAAGATTACCAGAATATAGTTTTAACGTAAATGTTTTGGTTTTTGTTGTGTTTTTATAAAATTTACTAATATTTTGTTTTTATAATTATTATTTTGTATTGGTTGTAACAGAAGGTATATGGAGCATAATATTGATTTAGTGGGGTTTCAATCCCCCTTCATCTCACACTGGAGTTTCACTTTATCAATATAGATACCTTAAGGATATTACTCGGAGTTCTGCTCCTTCATAAAATTCAACTGTGAATACGAAAACATATTCAGAGGTAACGAAACAGCACAAGGATCCCGTCAACTCTAACGAATGATTAGCAGCTATAGGATATTATGATCTTCTCTGTTATGGATAGTGATTAAAAACTCAATGCTCCATCTATCCTCATAACAGGTTTTACTTTTAGAGATGTCCATCTTTGCACAATATTTTTGCGTGTCTTCGAAACGAAGTAGGGACCGCCCAATCAAAATTCGAAGAACGAAATGGATTATTCTAGAAATAGGAAATAACGTCGATTTAATATGGTCGAGGACAAATTGGCAATGCAACATTATAGCAAACTATAGCAACGATCGCTAGCAGCATATACCAACTTGTTTGATATTCGGGCAGCATGACAAACACTCAAAATTTACAGTATAAAAGATTGGTCCTATTTGCATACTTTATCCAGCTGACGGCTCTGTTCTTGTTCATGACCCTCCAAACATTGCCCTGTTCTGTGACAACCCTTTGGATCGTCGTAAAGATCAGAGTTGACAACGTCATCAAGGACCTCCCTGATGAATGGTGGGAAGAGTTTGACTGGTCATCCTTGGATCCTAATGAGCTCGGAAGAATGGCCCCTCCCACCACTACCACGAGGGGCTAATTCTGTCAATTCTAATAGTAATAAGGAAACTTGGGAGAATGCAGAGAAAAGAGGTCGAGGCAGTTAGTCGAGAAAGTTTGGGGCTTGGGAAATACAAATGTGGGTCGGAAAATGACCCTCCGGACGCCAAACAAGGACAATTTTTGCGGGAGTTGCGAAACAGCTGGGGATTGGGGGAGATCGCAGATATCTGGATAAAAGACAAATACGACGTCGCTGGAGCGTGGTAGGCTGTCATTTCAACCGCTTCAAACACGAAAGCCCAAGCCGAGAAGAGTATCTAGACACAATTGCAAAACTGTGCCGTGTAAAAAAGTGAAACATGATTCGACTGGAATACGAACAAAATAATACAGAGATCTCTGGACTCTGATTGATGGCCACAAAATATTACATTATCATTTTTATTCACATTTATAGGTAATTGATTTACCATATTTGTGATATTTGATAAACCATGTTTTTTTTTTCAAAACGAATAATGAAATTTCTGTATCACAGTACTCATTGTAAATCAAATTAGAAGCGTACCTCAAATATAATAAAAGTCCGATTATTCTGACGACACTGAATGATGACGTATTTAACTGAAATGAAATGGCACAAGGTAAAATTAAAGCTCACCACTCTCGCGCCCTCTCCCTCGGGAGGCGGTACATCACAAGCAGCTGTCTTGACGTTGTTAGGTATCACTTACAAATGAAGCACTTTCCTTGGTTTGGCATTATGATTCAGCTGTGGTCTTTGTCTCTCATTCGACAAATCCTTCCCTCGGAATATACAAGCACCTGAAACAAATATATATACATATACTACATATACCACCCTGTGCACCGCAAGTAACACAATTATTTATAGTGCTCCATCAATACTTCCAGTCGTGAATCATCAACACTTTGAACAGTGTTTCATGGCGCTTCACTCAATTATTGTGTATTCTGCGCTGTTGATAATAATATTAGTGACTCACAAGTAAGATAAAACCTCCAGGGTTTGGGGTTCGCAAGCAACTAGCAGTTCTTTGGGTTGAACAGGTCCTTGACGAGGTTGAGGTTTCTTCATATCTCTGATTACCCGACAATGGGGGCGTAGCCTGGAAAAAGATTTTAGAGGATTTAAGGCCTGAGGATAGTTGGAAGCTCATTGAAATGATAATATAGCTGATGTACTGTTGTTGGGAGGTCTGCATGGAATATAGGTGACAAATTTCTATTATTGCAACGCTGGTTTTAAGCTGTATTTCAAATTGTCACAAAATTCTTATGATGATTTCTAAAATCGCACGTTCTATGGATTTTTTTGAGTCTAGCAGGATCATTTAAGCAAATTTCCTGAAATTAAGTGCGCGTAGGGATTGGAACATTCAAAAAGCCAATTTGCTAATTGACTTAACCATCTCCTGATCCGTGTTGTCCGATTTCCAGCGAATCAAGTACTTCGAGTTTAATTCAGAACGGGTTTACACTGTGATGAAGCTAGATTCACCACATTTCCGGTACAATGGAATGTGTTTTCTAATGTTATACCTCTGGACTCGTTAGGATGCGCAACGATTAATATACGTATAGTGCACACCTGACTGTACAGTGGAAACAGTGGCGTGAAAACACCAAACTCGAGTATATTATCAATGATCTATTGATATCATAAATATCGAGGTAGTGATTTGAATATATAGTAACCTGGTATGAAGATTTCAGTCGTGGAATGGACAGGTTGGATGGCTAGCTTTCTTAGATCGGCGTATAACTGAAAAATAGTTACTCTTAAAATAGCTTGTTTTAATTTTATTCCAATTGGCACTTACATCAATAACTAATTATTGGCCTTGGTGTTAGGACAGGGGTTCGTATGATCATCCTTATTTAGTACATACAAATTTGGCTAATATTACTTGGGTGTTGGGCTGATAATAATTTAGCAAGTACAAGACGCCTATAACTCCTATATAACGGTGAACCCTTGCCAGGGCTAAATTTTACTTAAAACTGTACGTTTTTTTTTCTATTACACGTTACGAATATATTGTGGATCCTGGACCTATGTGGCAAGTTTGCTCCCCAAACTAAACATAAGTTCCTGTACAGGTAGTCGGAAGGGAAGCAGTAACCACAGTCATAGCTCTACTGACGAGGACGGGTGAGGTCCCGTAACTCGGGGTCAGTATCTTCAGGGTCTTACCACACCGTCTATACAGCGCCTCGTTATCTATAAGGGTAGAGGGGTAGAGGGGATCATTAGCTGATTAATGGACTATTTCACCTTATAAATTAGTCATTTATTCAATAATTATGGATCTATCTACAATATAGATATTGAATAAATATATTATCACACATTGTTGAGATATTATCACATACCCAACATGAAGACCTCAGTAGCGGTTCTCCAGCAGAGCAGTGAAGACTAAAACCACTGCATTGTACGGTTCTACAAACTACATCAGACACCAAGGTAGAGGGAAGACGGAGAAGCTCTGGTAATACGATCTGGGTTACTCTCCTCATTTTAGCTATCAGCAACGTTCCCAGACCTGCCAGTTAATGAGGATTTAATGGGGGTTTTAATGAGTTTTAAATGATTTGTTAAGGGGATTGTTTCACTAGGTTTAATGAGAAGTTATAAAATGTGATAGTGAAGGTGAAGCACTGTTGTTCCACAACTTCTATCACATGTCATTCATGTCCCAGTTACCAGATTTAATAAAAAAAACCTGTTTAAAGAAGGAAAATACACTGTTTCTTCATATCAATACTCAATATGTCCATACTCAATAGTCCCTTTTAACCTCAATAGAACGTATTAAAAACCACTAACCCTCTCCCCTGTAAAATGAGGAGCATTATACCTGAGCCAGTGCCACCTCCCCCCCTGTAAAATAGGAGCATTATACCTGAGCCCAGTGCCGCCCCCCCTCCTGTACATGAGGAGCATTTTACCTGAGCCCAGTGGCCGCCCCTCCCTCCCTGTAAAATGAGGCAGCCATTTTACTGAGGCAGATGCCGCATCCCCCCCCCTGAAAATGAGGAGGGCATTATACCTGAGCAGTGCCGCCCCCCCCCCCCCGCTCTGTAAAATGGAGGGGAGCACTTATACTCCGAGCAGTGCCGCACTCCCCCCCCCGGTAAAATGGGAGCTTATACCTGAGCCAGTGCCCGCTCCCCCCCCCGCCCTGTAAAAGGAGGAGCATTTTACCTGAGCCGTTGCCGCTCCCCCCCTGTAAAATGAGGAGCATTATACCTGAGCCGTGGGCCGCCTCCCCCCCCCTTAAATGAGGTGCATTATACTGAGCCAGTGCGCCCCCCCCCCCCCCCCCCCCCGCCCTGTAAAATGAGGAGCATAATAGCTGAAGCCAGTGCCGCCTCCAATAGAATGAACAAAAACTGGAACCCCCTGCAGACAATTGATCTTTTGCTTTATAGTCTAACTACGTCCAATATCGGAAATATGTTTGTGGAGAACCTTGGCACATTATGAGCTTATAACAAAAGGTGACATTGAACGAGGCATGTTGATACTAGAAAGAGACCAGTTAGTTACAGAAACTCCAGAGAGATAAGTTTTATAGATATGTTAAAAATGTTATAAATATGTTAACTATAACTGCTTTTCAAAACAAAGTTTAACGAATTTCTTCATGGTGTGCTTCCTGGGTTTTGGACAGGATATGCCCATTTATATATTTTCATGACGTTACCTTACATAATTTCAATAAATGTAATAGATTTGTATTGTTGTAATAAGGTTTAACTTTAAAAAGTGATGGACATACCTGATCACGAATCTAAGCCCCCTCGTGTGTAGTGCCCCTTAGCCAGTTGTTCCCTGCCCACTTGCTCGTGTATATAGTTGGAGGGATTAAAGAACCTGCCCACTCACTGCCTTAAACTGTTCTATCGTACCCGGCTCCAAGATTCTATATAACTGACGGGGGTACAAACCTGCGTAATAAGGGGAGATGTTGATTAGAAAAACTATTGTTTGGGGGCCAGTAGAGTAAATAATTCATGGGTTATCATTGATTTGCTAGCTCTACAGATGCGGACCTGCCCTGAGAAGCTTCTGTTCCAGTAAAACAATCAGTCGGTTTAGCATGACGGTCATTTAAACGTCTTGCTGTCCGTCCTTGTCTATACCGTGCTCCTGAAAATATACGGTAAGGGAAATCGTGCAGTGGTTCAACGAGTACCCGAGATCCGAGAGGTAGAGATCTAATGTTGATGATTTAGATCTTGATTCATGTTATATTACCTATTCATGTTAGTTATATTGGAACATGACACCGCTCTAGGGACTACGGGTGGAAGAGAAATATTTGAAATTCCACAGCATCCTGTTCGTTCATTGTGCTGTGCCGGGAAATATTCTGTTTACGCTCTCACTCTTATCTCAGAGTTTGTAATAATTATGGGTGGCTGAACTTAAATCGTTCGATTTGATTTTACGGGTTTATGTCAACGCAATGCGCGCACTGTCCGAAAAAAACCAGGTTTTCAGGGTTAGCCCAGTTAGCAATGTTAACCATCTTAACTATGGTTTACCATGCTAACCATGTTAACAATATTTACCGTGTTAACCATGTTACCATGTTACCATCTAACAATTAAACCATGTAATTCAAGAGTTAACCGTGTTAAACCATGTTAAATATTAACTATTATATTAACCATATTAACCTTGTCAACCATGGTACCCATGTTATCTATGTTTCACCATATTAACCATGTTTAACCATGTTAAACCATGTTAACCTGCTAAAAACCATATGTACCATGTTAACCATGTTAACATATTAACCATGTCAACCATGTTACCATGTTAACATGTTAACCATGTTAAACAATGTTCACCTGTTAACCATGTTAACTATGTTAAACCAATTTAACCATGTTAACCATCGTTAACATTAACATACCTTGCTAATTACTCTCCCAGTACTGGGTTCCTATCTGGTTTCCACACTGTTCACCTGGAATTGAATGATCTCTTCATCTCACTCCAACTTCTCAACTCCTGTCAGTTAAGCAATTAGGGAGATATTGTTAAGAGCTTTGCGTTGTGTGAATTTTGAAGGAAATATGGTAAAGTAGCAGTGATGAGTGGATGCATGTTCAGTTTTCATCATTTACTTATGAATATTCTGGATTTGGAGGTGTTTAGTAAAAAACTGTTCATTCAACGTGGCCCATTGATCTCGTAAGTTGAGAGATGTTCAAGATTTGTGGAACCGTGTCGGCGAAACTTGGGCCGATACCGATCAGTAAAGGTGAAATAAATTACATGTTCTTTGAGTAAGGATACCGAGGCGATTGCTATTTGACTTATTTATTTCAAATTAAGCTTATTCAAATTGAATTTATATCAATTTTCAGGTTTAAAAATCGAATTTACCGTGAATTAACTTTTCTAAAAGACTTTATAATTTCAAAACAGTCAAGTTTATCTCGTTTCTATTTATAGTAAATTATTATAATTAGTTATTTATTGATGCATTTATTGATATTTGATGTTTTATTTGAATTATTTTAGGTATCAATTTTTAGATTTTGAATTTATTGCCGGAAGTTCGTGAATTATTTATTTGTTTGCATTTTGACTGTTATTACTTAATAATTTCGTTTTGACGTTGAGATGATATAAATTATACTAATTTTGGTGATGGACACTTTTTTTTATTTTGTAAGATTATTTGTTGTTTTCTGGGATTTCATATGAGTTAAAATTTTGTTTAATTGACATGTTTCTTTTGTAATATGACAAGAAATGGCGTGGTTGTTTATCGCAAAAGATGTAAATAAACCTATTCTAAATAACAAATCCATTTGTTTGTTCAATGTATACAAACAGCAAACATAAGTACTGATGTACGTTTTGACTTGGTTACGACATTTACATTCATATTGTGCTTTGCTCACATTTTTAATTGTTCCCACTGCAATTTACAGTGCACATAACAATTCCAGTAGAATTTTATCTTTGAGTTTTAAAACTATGTTTCAAGTTTTTCTCTTAGCTTTATTAAATTGGTGGTAATTTTTTGAATAAGGCTTAATTTGATATAAATAGAGTCAATAGCATCGCCTCGGTATCTTACTTCAAAGAACATGTAAGTTATTCACCTTTACTGAAACGGTTCGGCCAAGTTCGCGACACGGTTCCACAAATCTTGAACATCTCTCAACTTACGAGGTCTAATGGGCACGTTGATGAACAGTTTTACTAAACACCTCCAATATCAGAATATTCATGAAGTACTGATGAAAACTGAAACAATGCATCACTCATTCACTGCTACTTTACATAATTTCCTTCTAAAATTACACAACCTGCAACGCTCTTAACAATATCTCCCTCATTGCTTTTGAGCAGGAGTTGAGAAGTGGAGTGAGATGAGAGAGAGATCATTCACATTCAGGTGGGGACTGTTGTGGAAATAGATAGGAACCCAGTTCGGGAGAGTATTAGCAAGGTATGTTAATGTTAACATGGTTAACTGGTTAAAATGGTTAACATAGGTAACATTGGTTATAACATGGTGAACATTGTTAACATGGTTAACATGGTTAACATGGTTAACATGGTGGACATCGGTTGAATATGGTTAACATGGTTAACATGGTAAATATGGTTAGCATGGTTAACATGGTTAACATGGTTAACATGGTTAATATGGTGAACATTGATAACATGGTTAACATGGTTGACATGGTTAATATGGTTAATATAATAGTTAATATTGTTAACATGGTTAACACGGTTAACATGATTACATGGTTTATATTGTTAAGATGGTTAACATGGTTAACATGGTTAACTGGTAAAGATTGTTAACATGGTTAGCTTGGTAAAAACATAGTTAGGAGGTTAAAACTTTGCTCATGGCTACCCTAAACCTGGCTGTTTCGGACAGTGCGCGCAGTTGCGTTGACATTAATCAAGTAATATTCCAAATCGGATACGCTTTAAGTTCGACCCACCCATTTTATACAAATCTTGAGATAAGGTGAGAGCGTAAACGAATATTTCCGGATTTCAGCAAAGAAGGAAACTGGTTGCTGTTGGAATTTCTATTATTCATCTTCCCCCGTAGTCTTGAGCGGTCATGTGTCCATAAATAACCTGAATAGGTAATATAAAACATGAATCAAGGATCTAAAATCTTCAACTTTAGATCTCTACTCTCTGGATCTCCTTCTCGTTGAACCTCTGCACGATTTCCCTTTACCGTAATTTTCAGGAGCACGGTAATAGACAAGGGACGGACAGCATGACGGGGGTTCGCGTTAATGACGTCATGCTAAACGAGTGATGTTTACTGGAACAGAGCGTCTCAGGGCAGGTCCGCAGTTGTAGAGTTAGCAAATAATATTAACTGAATTATTTACTTAATGGCCCCAAACAATAGTTTCTAATCAAACATCTCCCCTTATTACTCAGGTTTGGACCCCGGTCAGTTATAGTAGATCTGGAGCAGGGGTACGATAGAAAGCAGTTAAGGGCAGTGCAGTGGGGGCAGGATCTTTTTCCCTCCAACTATATAAGGAGCAAGTGGGGCAGGAACATCGGGCTAAGGGTCACTACACAGAGGGGGCTGAGATTAGTGATCAGGTATCTCATCACTTTTAAAGTTAAACCTTATTACAACAATACAAATCTATTACATTTATTGAGAATTATGTAATGTAACGTCATGAAAATATTTTAAATGGGCATATCTGTCAAACCCAGGATTGCACTACATGAAGAATTCGTTGTAACTTTGTTTGAAAAGCATTTATAGTTAACATTTTATAAACATTTTTAACATATCTATAAAATTTATCTATCTGGATTCTTTATCTTAAACTGTCTCTTCTGGATCAACATGCTCGTTCATGTCTCCTTTTGTTATGTCTCATAATGTGCCACGGTTATCCACAAAACATATTTTCAGATAATTGGAGTAGTTAGACTAGAAGCAGAATGATCAGATGGTCTGCAGGGGTTCCAGTTTGTTCATTCTATTGGAGGTCGGCACTGGCTCAGGTATAATGCTCCTCACTTTTCAGGGGCGGGGGGCGGGGGGGGGGGGGGGGGCGGCATTGGGGCTCAGGTATAATGCTCCTCATTTTACAGTGTGGGGGGAGGCGGCACTGGCTCAGGATAAATGCTCCTATTTTACAGGGGGGGGAGGCGGCACTTAGAAGTCTTATGATGTCTGGCTGCCGATTCTTGATGGCCCGAATGCTTTCATGTCGAGATGACCACCTCGTTGGGCATAGTTTCTTCAGGTCCAAGCCCGAGAGTTCATCTTTAGCTCCTCCCAGCGTAATGAGCTCGCTTTAACGAATGAAAAAACCTGGCCCAGACAGTCAAAGAAATCACTGGTGTGGTTGGTAGCAGCCACAACATCTTTTACCACCAAACACAGATTATGGGTTGCGCAGTGGACGAAGGGGACAGGATGTCAACACAGTGGGAACCCTCTTTCGAGATGTGGCACAAGTCGCAGTATGCTCCTCCTAATCCAGTCACTGCATCAGCAGCTTTTCTATCCAGTGCTGTTAAGCGGATCCTTACACTGACTGGTACCGGGTAGGGTGTTCATTCACGACTAGCTGAAATGTAAATTATTAACGATAATAAGTGATTTAGCTGTGATAATGCGGTCATAAAATTAACTTGTTTGCACTTACTTTTGTTTCCTGTGCTTTTTTGACTGTTTGTGTATCATTTTGCTTGTCTCGTGATACGAGGTATCGCAAAACGAGCAGTGCCAGCTTGATCGGGAGCTGAAGGAACCTTTCTTAGTCACTTGTAGTTCAGCCCTGATGTTGTTTCCTTCCCATACAGGGGGAAATGAGGGATCATAACCCTGTCCATTACGAACCGGAATGGAACATTTTCGGCATTTATTCTGACAATTCCACCATCGCGTGGCCTGGTGTGATACTCATTCCTTCTTTCATATTAGATTATCTCTGGTGTTTGATATTATTTTGATATTGATAAAATCGAAACGAAAATAAGTGTTCAATTCATATATCGTAAAACTAATATATTATGCAAATTATAGAATTATATCATTTTTCTAAACAGCTCCGATGTGATATGATATGCCGGAACTTCTGTTTCCTAAATAATTATCACAATTATCGGGGTATCCTACTCTTTCCGAATCATTGCAATATGACTTGTCCAAATATCTTCATTTTTCTTATTTTTTCCATATTATATACTTTAAAAATTTAAAAATCTGACTTTATAAGTGGTAATTGATACTGATAAATTCGAATCATGAATAAGATACAATCATACAATCATGTATAAGATACAAAATTTAAATCGAGAAACTGTTATGAAATTATATAATTATAGTATTATACTTCCAAACAACTCCGATGTGATAAGATATGCCGGAACTTCTGTTTCCTAAATAATTATCACAATTATCGGGGTATCCTACTCTTTCCGAATCATTGCAATATGACTTACCCTATTTGAAAAACCGTTTAACGTTTTGAATCCTTTAGCTTTGGGCCGGACACAGGGTTACTATACTAAACATAGGGCCTGTCCTGAAAACCCAGAAAAGCATATGGTTTGCTAGGTAGATTGTTGACTGTTGAGTTTAATTGAATTATTTAACATTTTGCAACACGAACAAATATTGAATAATTTAGATGTATACAAAATGGTTATTATAAGTTCTCCATTGAAGAACTGTTCATTCTGTTGTGATGGTTTTTAGCTTCCTTCGCTGCTTTCCCTTTTAGGGAGGTCGACTCTTATTCTTTGATGTAATATTTGTCGGGTCGGAAAACTCCAACGAGATAGACAAAATATCTCCTTTTGCTGTCTTTTATAGAGCTCTTATTAACATCCTGAGATATAAATTACTGAATAGAATTGAAGTAGCTCAAGTCTAATAGCTAGACCTATTCAACTGATCAATCCAATCTTATTTTATGTAATAATCAGCTTAAGAAGTATGTTAAACACAATATGTTCAATAATACAATAACGGGGGGGGGGATCATAAGGCCAGAATCGCATGTGACGTGGGGGGGGGGGGGGGGGGGGCCGGGGGGGGGGGGGGGGGGGGGGGGGGGGGGGGGGGGTGGGTCATATTTTCTTTCAAAACGCAGTTAGTACACTAAGTGGTAGGTCTGCTGCTCATTTCCCAGAAAAACAGTCAGTACATGGTACTAAAGGGGATGTCCAACCCCAAAAAAACCTATTTTACCTCAAATTTTAATTTTGGGAATGGGTTTTGAGATTTTTTGAGTTTTTTTTAGGTTTTTATAATTTAAAAATTTAGTTTGTAACTTTTTATCTAATTCGATTACATTGAAAACAAAACCCCTACTAAATAGTGGGTATAATTTGCCCATTTCCCAATGTTTAATGAGCTGTTTAAAGCAATTTATGGGTGGGCATCTTATTTTATATACCATGAGACACAGTGATTTCTCAACAGTTAGTACCGCAAAAGCCGGCAAAAGTGGTTGGGTGTCTAGTGTCTTAATTATTATCCGAAAAATCTGTTATTACTATACCGCGAAGGGGGTGGGTGGGCCTTTTGAAAAATTCCAAATTTGCACTTAGTTTACGTCACTTGGTACCTGATCCCGCCCCCCCCCCCCTCCCCCCCCCCCCCCCCCCCCCCCCCCCCCTGACAATAAACATATCATATTATGATAATTTATGTATTATTTCAAATGTTTAAAAAATAAACGAATCGAAAAGCCATAACATAATCTTCAGCTCTGCTAATTCATTTATTCTGCACCGATGACACTCTTTTGTAAAGATTGGTCTTGTTCAACGATATTCGTGTGTCTAGCCACCTGCGGTCCAAAATCAATGATTATGACATTTGGAGCATTCTCGAATGACGTAAGCATTTGGCAGTAGTCAGATGCTCCCTCTGGGCCGACTAGAATCTTCATCACGTGAACTACCCCATGTGTACAAAACCAAGTGCAACACCACCTGACTTTCCACCTAACTTGAAATACTTAGTAGCAAACTCGTCATAAGGAACATTGGCTTGCACAATAGCCTCAATAAGTTCATTTCACTTATTAGGAAGAGGCTTAACACTTAGCTATTTAAACAGTTTTCTCAAGGTCACTTAACTGTTCCCTCCGGTCTTCATATCTTCATTCTTCAAGCAAGTCATGATTTATGCTAAATGGTGTTTTAGCAACACCATAAGAAGAGAAGAAGGCTTCCTTCGAGTGCTTTGGGGCTGCTCACCTGAAACAACCGTTCTTTCGCCAAGAAGAGGCAGCCAGTCTCCAATCGCTTGCAGTGACATCTCCTCCTTGAGTCCTAAGTTCTTTGTCTTGATATTGAAACTGCTTTGGACTGTTTAGCTAATAAATTTATGTTAATAAATAAATCTATAAATAAAGCATATTATATCTTCTTGCAGCAGTGTGCCAAGTTCTAAAGCTTATTTGGCATGCCACTGTATTCTTGTTCTGTAGCAATATACATTTTGAGGATGTGCTAGGTCTTGGGTTTTTCTTATTCACGATTTTGATCTGAATTAAATTAGGTTTATACATTTCATATAACAAAAGTAAACAGCGCTAATAATGTACGCTTTCTAAAAAACTATAACTTACCAACTACATGTCTTGAGTCATATATAACGAAAATAAACAGCTAGAGCTGTAATGAATTTTGCTTTCAAATAAAAAATAGGGGGGAAAACTATAACTCACCGGTGGGGCTGATGACTTGATGATAAAACAATGAAGCTATGTGGAGCTTCATGGCATGGTTAAATCCACTTCCTTTTGCATACACTGGTTTAATTGTCTTGAGTAATCCTCTTGATGTAGATGGAGAACTAGAAGCTACATCAGGCTTCTCCTTTTTCTCTTTCCAAAGCCACCACTTTTTGAACCACTCTATAAAACGATAAGATAACACGATAAATCAGTGAGTCAGTAAATTTTATAATACTGTATGAATATTTGGTAGTATCGTAGAATTTTATTTGCTGCTATGTTGATTTAAAAAAATTGAGGATAATCTTGAAAAACAATAACCTTGTTAACGCTACAGCTGAAGCATTTCTTCCTTCTGGCAAAATTATTTTTGCCACATTGTCCACAACACCAGCATCTTAATAAGGGATTCACCAAGCTCCTTGTCATTCCCACATTGTGGGCACTTGGCGATACTCATACTTGAAACTGTCCCGCATGAACACTTCCATGCCATGACCTTGGCTAAGGATATATGGAGACTGGTTTGCCATTCTGCCACCTGGAAAGCAAACTAGACTGAAAGTTAATCGAATCAAAATTAAACAATTTTTGTGGTGACTCAAACCCCGCCGATGCCCCATCTAAAGTTACTCTAATGATTAATAAGTTTTATAGGAGATAATAAGCTTAATAATAAGCAATTAATAAGCTTAATAAGATATAATAGTGAAACACTTGAACTACAAAATAACTTGTGACATTTGTGATAGGTATAATATGTGCTTATGGTAACAGAATTCATTCTTAAATCATTATGATTAAGAACTCAAGAAGATTATAATTCATTTACTTCAAATATGAAATGTCTATCATTTTTCTGCACCAGTAAATTGTATCACTTACCGCCCCCTACTCAATAAAGAAGACTGACAAGACTTAGTTGTTAGCTACAAAGTGTGGGTTTTGAAAAATATGGCAAATTCGTAATTTCGTCAGGCTTAATTGAGTACAGTAAAAATATTAAAACATGAGGAATATAATCTGAATACCTGAATTATAATACGTAAAACATCATGTCATTACAACACATCACAACAACATTATTTAATTTAGCTATAAACAAAATTTTGCCAAATTTTGCCAAATTTTGAAAAATTTCAATTTGAAATGGTGAAAAATGTTGAAAAATGGTGAACATTTTTTATGGTGAATTGGCAAAATAAAATTCACCATTTTTCACCATCGCCCCCCCCCCCCCCCCCGTGGGGATGCCCTTTTCAGGGTCTTTCGAGGGGTTGATTTAGACTTTTAGAGGTTGGGGCTGGTGGTTTGGAGGTTGGAGGCGGCTGTGTGCTTTGCTGGGCTACTCTCATTAGCCCCGATAACTCTAAATAGTTATCTCTCTGGATAACCACTGCCCGACAGAGGGCTTTCAGCTGAGAAATGCTCTCCTACAAAAACATTCTTGAGAATTGAGGTGCATGTTTTTACCGGCGGACCTGACATAGTTGCAGAGTACAGACGTGTTCGGTCCCCATATTAGCTATTAATTATCATTAATTAGCTTTTGATTACAGTTAGTAATATGTATATTACTAACCATTACTAACCATTACTAACCATTACCAACCATTTGCATTACTAACCGTTACAAACCATTACTTACCATTACCTTAACCATTACTAACCATTACTAACCATTACTAACCATGTATTATATATAGAATACAATTCGATTAATTATATAACGTTACAAAATTATATATGAGGAGTCTTGATACAAGTTTCAGCTCCTCATTCTCTCATTCTTTTCCATCCTTTCTTTTTGTGTAGATTTTCTTCTTCTGTACAACAATCCCGTGGACACGTTCCAGATGTTGACCCAGACATTCTCGATCTATAATTAATGAATAAAATTATTTACTTTATTTTAACAAATGTTACGAAATAACTGCTAACTGACGTCTCTCTTATGTTTGTGGTATGTTTAATAAAATCCTCTTTTTATACCAGTGCTACTGACATCATATGCTTTTATCTCCCCGCGATAATAGATTCTATTGGCCACTTAGGGATTTGCCGGCACGGTCTGACCAATTTGAAAGTTCTGAAACAATTTAGTGTTGTTACAAACGAATCGAAAAGCCATAACATAATCTTTAGCTAATTCATTTATTCTGCACCGATCACACTCTTTTGTAAAGATTGGTCTTGTTTAACTATATTCGTGTGTCTAGCCACCTGCGGGCCAAAATCAATGATTATGACATTTGGAGCATTCTCGAATGACGTAAGCATTTGGCAGTAGTCAGATGCTCCCTCTGGGCCGACTAGAATCTTCATCACGTGAACTACCCCATGTGTACAAAACCAAGTGCAACACCACCTGACTTTCCACCTAACTTGAAATACTTAGTAGCAAACTCGTCATAAGGAACATTAGCTTGCACAATAGCCTCGATAAGTTCATATCTCTTATAATTAGGAAGAGGCTTAACACTTAGCTCTTTACACAGTTTTCTCAAGGTCACTCAACTGTTCCCTCCGGTCTTCATATCTTCAAGCACTTCATGATTTATGCTAAATGGCGTTTTAGCAACACCATAAGAATGCTTTCTTCGAGTGCTTTGGGGCTGCTCACCTGAAACAACTGTTCTTTCGCCAAGAAGAGGCAGCCAGTCTCCACTCGCTTGCAGTGACATCTCCTCCTTGAGTCCTAAGTTCTTTGTCTTGATATTGAAACTGCTTTGGACTGTTTAGCTAATAAATTTATGTTATTGAATAAACAAAATAAATCTATAAATAAAGCATATTATATCTTCTTGCAGAAGTGTGCCAAGTTCTAAAGTATGATGCACCCATGACCCTCCGTATTGAGCACGATTGATTTATAGCTGACCCCTTGCTTGGAAGTTTTTGTCGTCACCTTTTCCACCGTCCCCACCACCTTTTTTACAGTTGGAAGTTCTATAACAGCCATCTCTGTTCCTATTTTAAAATATAGCATAGGTTAGATTCATAAAGTGTATAAATTATTTGGTGAATTTTCATTCTATGAAATAAAGTAATGTAATTCCACTATGCGAAGTAGAGTTATATATGGTTATTTAAGGGAACATTGAATCAATATAACAAAAGGAAAATAACTCAATATTAGCTCATAAAGTAAAGCGCAACCCAAGAACATGACTTGGTTTTAACAATAGTATAAATGATACTAAAGGTAATTTTAATGCAGAGATAGAACTTAGCCGCCTGTTTCTCGAATACTTTGAGGGTGGTGTCTCCATTTGAGGTGGAGGCTATACTCTTCATTAGATCTCCATTCTGAAATAATTTTTAAAAAATTTATGAGAAAACATGTTCTTCTCTCTCCTAGTAGGATACAACATAGATAACATTTTTCTGACTAAGGTGAAGATTTTTTTATTCATTAAAGTTTCTTATTTTTATTTAACGATTAATTATTATTGTAAAATCATTTGTTAATCATGTATTTTAAAAAAATCCACTTAGACTTGCGGCAAAACTAGGGCCTGTCGTGATATCATGGATCGCTTAGGTTCCACCAGGATCTGGTAGTCCTCATAATTCTGCGGCCTCTATGTGTCGTCATCTCGCACAACTCCGAAAAACCGTTGTGAGTTTGGCATGTGAAAATTTGCAGCCTTCCAGACATCGATTGGGTTAACGAGTTGTCGTACGTCACCTCAAGATCGGGTGACAGGGGGCTGAACAGGCCAGAACCCAATTGATTGGGTCTGAGGTCACGTGATTATGAGCCTGAGGTCACGTGACTATGACGTCATCAGAGCTCGTTCTCGGTTTCCCGCTCTTTGGACCAGGTGAGCTTGCATGCTTGTGAAAGTGGGTGTAAGTACAGCTGTACTGTAGTTACATCCAATTACCCCTAATAGAACGAAGATTTATTTTATGACAGAAAGCTAGAAATTTACCAAAATATCGACTTTGTTCAAAATTTATTTTGATGACCACTCCTGACCTAAAATTGCACGAGAAATCGATTAAACTTGGTTTCAGAACTCAACAATGCTTCCTTGTGCCTTAAAATCCATTTTTATCGATACAATAAACATTTTGATCCTGTGGATTAATTAGTAACAGGTAACAAATGCACAGAAAAAACCATCGCACTTACATTGCATTCTTAACGGGTCTATTTCGAGTGACCAATAATCGTCGTGATGATATTTATACGTCATGCGTTCCTGATCATCATCAGCAATCAAGAGACAGGAGCGGCGATTGCTTTAAATCAACGGTTTACGTTATTTTTGTGAATTCGACCCCTGTTTTAACGGTTATCACACTTTGTAATTGAATGTATTGAGGATAGCTTTACAAATAAGAGGACCAGTAAATAAAATTGCCACAAGTGTTTCTCTCACTCACTTTCGATAAGACACAGTGAAAATTCTTACTTAACCATGAGATTCGGAATTTTTCAACCGTTGAAGAATATCGGAATTTTATTAAATGTAAGTTCAATTTTTACAAAAAATCAACGAATCGTATGAAATTCCATCAGCAGTTAGTTCTTCTGCTTTTTCGTTTCCTGTCTGTGCTCTGCGACAGCAATTTGTTGCCCAGACTTCCTATCCTCCCCTACCACTTTCTTACCACAGGTTGACATAAGAGCCACTTGCCTCTCAACGGCTTGATTGTTGTTGACAAATGCCGTTTTGAGAGGCATTCTTATATAGGAGATGATAGCGGCTCTCGTCAGACCACGTAGCAAGGGGGGTAGGGTTACCCGAGCATACTCCTTCTTTGCTGAGGATAATTGTGTTATTTTGTATTTAAATCATGTACTGAGACTGAAGCAACTATAACTTAACTCGAACACATTAGTACGAGTATAATATGTTGAATAAATGATTGATTAAGCTCGTTAACATATGATATAAATTATGCAAAAAAGGTATCTTTGAAAATAATTATTATTACCAACTCCCGTTTTAAACCACCATCCACAAGAATCCTCCTTATAGATGGGGAGCTCGGTGAACTTCCTTGCGGTCATGTTCAAATCTGGCTTGTAAAAAACCCTCACACGTCGGGAGGGTGGCACCTTCTCCTCCCAGTCAAGGATTTTCAGACAATCGGCCACACCCTCCCTCCGCACATCTTGTTCATCATCGGCTGAAATTCATCATTCAATCAAATTTAAAAGATTTCGAATAATATGAATAATATGCTTATTGTTCTAAATTTCATAGCTGCACGATTCTCAAATACATAAACTGATAAAGTGCTACGTAGGACACAAAATGGAAATCTGATGTATATAATTATACAATATTATATATGTTTTTGTATATTATCATATATAAGTTTCATGAATATTTTAAAGAGTACCGGTGTTTTTTATAAAACACCATTTAAAGGCTGTACTATGGTGTTAAATAAATACCTAGTTTAGCCAGAATGACCGATTCAGGGTGCCCGAAATAGCTGTTATGACTGATCCGGGCATAAACAACTTCACGCTCCTTCCGGGTCAGTTGTATCTCAGTGGCGTATTGCAGGTGTTTGAACAGGTGCACAGCACCATGCTCCAAACCAGGCTGTAACTTCACATCCGCATGAACCTGATATCATAATCATTAATGCATCTTTAATCATAATGATATTAAGATTGATAACCAGAAGTAAAGAAAAACAAAGCATTTTTAATAGTAGATATTTAAGTATGAAATGAAGAATTTTAGAAGTTTAGCATATCAATATAATTCCTCCCAAATAAAGACTTTAATGTCAAGGTTCTCAATAAAAGAGAGTTAAAGTTCAAATTCAATTACCCGGTAGTACACTTCTATTATGTACCTAGCCAGCACCTCAATCTGGTGTTGGTGGCTAGGTTCGGGGGTGGACATGTGATAGCGGAGTATTCTCGAGGCCATCGTCAGCCACCTCGCGTGGCACAACGGCCCTATCTTGTTACCAGTAGATGCTGGATCAGCGTATCCTAATGAAACGAAAAAATTCTTAATAGGAAAGACTGAACTTCAATCACAGCTTTCTTAAAAATAAAAATGTTTACTATGATTGTGATTATGAATATGATTTTATGTCATAACATTCGTACCGTCTATGCATGATATACAGAGTTTGTACAGATGCTTCCTGTCCTCGCTCATTGTTGCAAGAACCGTGTCAGAAAGCCTCGGGAGACCGGTGCACGGAATTCTCTGAAATGTTGTTATTGGTCGCTCCCACACTGGTTTCCCAATGGCCTTGCCCATGGACCCGTTGAATTGTCCGATTCCTGACAGTTAACGAGAGTTAGTCATAATAATATAGGCAATCGACATCGAATTTGATATTAAACAGTCGACAGGTCGGGCCGAGGGATATTTACAAGGGAAACTGAAACTACATACTTGAATATGTTAGCTTTACTGTTAAGAGATATCAAAAAGTCTGATTCGGCGTAGACTGTAACAAGCTCCTCCGCTACTAGAGTCAGTACCGCGTTAATAGGCAGCCTGGGGTGCTGGTTACTTCTAAGCAGTAGTAACTGCAGCACTCTTCTAGTGGAAGGGCTCGTCTGAGGTAACTCCAGTGGCTCTCCGACTAAGGACGAAAATTTCATATTTGATTCTGACTAGCTTAACTTGTAACGAATTGAAAATGTAACGATTAAAATAATGCTTGCATTTCTTGCGAATTTCAGCAGCCTTTTTTAGTGTAATCTTAATTAAAACTGCTGCCATTGGTCGATTTCTTCTATCAGTAGAATAAGCTGTTGCAATTGGACACAAATTGCTAACTAATGCACCCGACTAACGCGTGTCTTACTCCGCAAAACCATCCAAAATCTATACACTAATCCTACCTAATCTTACACTCAGCTCTTATGGCAATTCTACACTCAAACTAGAACATTCTAAAAGATCGATTATTACGCTAAAACCCTGCTGTAAACAGCGTACCAAATTGGCCACTGTGTATGTGCTTGTAGTGATATTATATATAATATGTGTGAAAAGATGCCGATAATACTTCCAGATTATTTCTCGAATAAATTCATAAGTTACTTTATAAAATAAATCATTATTATATTATTTTAAAAAGTAGTTGTCTTTTCCATTTATATTGTACCAATCGCCGACTCACTTTTTCCAATTAGCCTCACCAGCGCAACGTGGATTTTATTAGAAATCGTTAACAACATATTTTACTAAAATAGATCTGCTGGATTTGCAAAGTGCTAGTAACAATCGGGGATCGGATTGCCGGATTTTAAAATTCAAAAAATTCCTAGGTAGTAGGTTTACGAAAATTGAAAAAACAGACACTTTAAAAAGCTGCCCAACTGAAATTGCACAAGTTGCAATACAATACAAAGATATCATTGGAAATAACCGTCGCGTCATTCTAACAACTCATTCCTCATTTAACTGCCACCTAACGCAAGGTTTTTATACATATAACTGATAAGACAATTGCAGCGGTATCATTCAGAATTTTTCGATTAACCGTTCAAAGGTTGATAAGTGTGATTAGATTTTATAAAATTCCGATTTTCTTCAACGGTTGAAAAATTCCGAATCTCATGGTTAAGTAAGAATTTTCATTGTGTCTTATCGAAAGTGAGTGAGAGAAACACTTGTGGCAATTTTATTTACTGGTCCTCTTATTTGTAAAGCTATCCTCAATACATTCAATTACAAAGTGTGATAACCGTTAAAACAGGGGTCGAATTCACAAAAATAACGTAAACCGTTGATTTAAAGCAATCGCCGCTCCTGTCTCTTGATTGCTGATGATGATCAGGAACGCATGACGTATAAATATCATCACGACGATTATTGGTCACTCGAAATAGACCCGTTAAGAATGCAATGTAAGTGCGATGGTTTTTTCTGTGCATTTGTTACCTGTTACTAATTAATCCACAGGATCAAAATGTTTATTGTATCGATAAAAATGGATTTTAAGGCATAAGGAAGCATTGTTGAGTTCTGAAACCAAGTTTAATCGATTTCTCGTGCAATTTTAGGTCAGGAGTGGTCATCAAAATAAATTTTGAACAAAGTCGATATTTTGGTAAATTTCTAGCTTTCTGTCAGAAAATAAATCTTCGTTCTATTAGGGGTAATTGGATGTAACTACAGTACAGCTGTACTTACACCCACTTTCACAAGCATGCAAGCTCACCTGGTCCAAAGAGCGGGAAACGGAGAACGAGCTCTGGTGACGTCATAGTCACGTGACCTCAGGCTCATAATCACGTGACCTCAGACCCAATCAATTGGGTTCTGGCCTGTTCAGCCCCCTGTCACCCGATCTTGAGGTGACGTACGACAACTCGTTAACCCAATCGATGTCTGGAAGGCTGCAAATTTTCACATGCCAAACTCACAACGGTTTTTCGGAGTTGTGCGAGATGACGACACATAGAGGCCGCAGAATTATGAGGACTACCAGATCCTGGTGGAACCTAAGCGATCCATGATATCACGACAGGCCCTACGGCAAAACGGTCATCCTCTTCACTTGGAAATTATGAACACACCTCCGTATGGTCTCCAACTATAGCGAACATCATCGTGGGCTTGCCAGTTGAAGTTGTTTTTAATCTAAGGAATTTTACAGTGCCCTTCACGTAGATATACCGTTTGTTTTCTTGCAGTTGTTGAACATCCATCTTAATCTAAGGAAACATTAAATCAATATAAGAAACAACATGAAAATAACTCAATATTAGTTCATAGAGTAAAGCACAGTCCAAACATATAACTTGGTTTTAATATAATATAAATGATACTAGAGGAAATTTCAACGCAAAGGTAGAACTAAAAGTCTAAGGTAATAATAAGCCCACCTTTTCCGTTACAAGGTATATTTTTGTGTACTGCATGGCAGGGGCTGGGTGATAACCTCACTAAACTGCCCGGCCAGTTCCATGACAGTCTCGTTCAGTTGAACGCCAACCCGAGTTTCCTCCTCTAAGGCAGCCTCCGGCGCCAGTTCGGAAAAGTTGCCAACAACTTAAGTCCGCCCCTCTGCATGATAGTGCTTACTGACCATGCTCCGGTCAGTCCAGCCAAAAGCTTCACAGCTGACGCTCGCAGGATAAACATCCCGGAAACCCCCACTCCCCAGCGCCAACATTCCCTCAGCCATTGTCCCAAATACAGGTGCAATCGTCTCCCACGATCTGGTGCTCAAATACAGGAGTTTACCCCCCCCTCTCTGGTTATTATATATTGAAAACGGTCGTGTTGGATTGACTGCTTTCCATTCTGATAAGTTATCAGATAACTAGTTACTCACCATAAATTTGCCTTTCGGTGATATTAGTACAGTCAAATCCGTCCTAATTTAAGCCTTTGTCGGACAAAATTCGCAACAAAGCGATTCTAACGGGATATGGTCGGGACAGGTCCCAGGAATCATTCCTGAGAGTTCCCAAAAAAAAAGACTTCAGGAAAATCCACAATTACCACTTTTCTACCACCTTTTTACCACTTTGGTTTTCCGCAAATAAGTCACGTTCTGAATATCCTAAAAGATTCTAGTTTAAAGCAGTGTGTTTAGAAAACAAAGAAGAACAACTTTTTCTCCAGCAACTTTTTCAAAAATAAATTATTTAATTAATTAATTAAATAATTAAAAAAATTTAAAATATTTCAAAAATATATTTTGATAAAAATGTTCACAGTTACATTCCACGTATAATGAACCAATTTTTATAAAACTTTTGAAAATTTTCACTTTCAATATTTTGGACTTAAAAAATTTTTGAAATTAGTAAAGAATAACCACTATTTACCACTTTTTACCACATTGAATCTCCGCTAATAAAACGACTTCTGAATGTCGTAGAAGGTTTTAGATTGAACCAATGTGTTCAAAACATAAAAGAGAACAACATTTTATGTGACAACCTTTGGATTAGATATTAATTGATTAATTAATTAAATAATAATTAAATTTTTTTAAATTTCAAAATATAATTTTTATCAAAAATATTTGCCGTGAATGATTCCTGGGACCTGTCCCGAACATATCCCGTTAAAATCGCTTTGTTGCGAATTTTGTCCGACAAAAAGACGTATTTGACTGTACTATATGGTCACTCTCCTTGTGATTAAACTGGTGGAACCTATCATAAAGAAGATAAATGAGAATCTGACCAGTCAAAGGATGAGGATGTTGATCTGTGTGAGATCGAATGTCAAAGTTCCCTGACAGAGGATTGACACTAATGCTGACTTTCTTCCCGTGAGTGATGTCCTCTCTTAACTTTGTATCATCAGCAGCCCCTATCATTCCTTGAAGGTCGCCTAGGATTCCCGGGTGCTGCTTTTCTATGTTTTGAGCAAATAGCCTCGCTATATCAGACTTTCGGTCCCCATATTAGCTATTAATTATCATTAATTAGCCATCTATTAGCCACCGATTATGGTTAGTAATCAATACTATTCTCTCATTCTCTCATGATCCTTTTCCATCCATTCTTTTTGTCTAGATTTTCTTCTTCTGTACGTGAATAATCCTGTGGACATGTTCCAGATGTTGACGCTGTGCACAGACATTTTCGATATATAATTAATGAATAAAATTATTTACTTTATTTTAACAAATATTACGAAATAACTGCTAACTGACGTCTCTCTTATATGATTGTGGTGGCTTGATATGTTTAATAAAATCCTCATCTTAATAAAATCCGCATCTTAATAGTAAGATGCGTTACAGGTGGGGGCCTGCCTGTTATGGCAGTCCGCAATCTCATGCTCATATCTTCTGCAGCTGAAAACTATTACATTTTAACAGCAGATAAAAATACTGTTAATAGAACAATTATTAAACTGTTGCAAAAGCTAGAGTAAATGATTGTCACTACATTGCTTATACATGTTGACATCTTGATATTGGAACGAAAGCTGCAGTGTCTCTTATGGCATTGTGGCTGGCGCATGGACACGTATCCACCTAATTTACAATCAAGGGCGTGGTAGACACTGTTCACATTTCCGCAGGCACATTTAGAGGGCACTCCTTGGATCTTCCAACCATTGCGTAGGCGTATGCTGTCTTGATATTGAGACTGCTTGATATTGGGACTGCTTGATATTGGTACTGCTTGGACTGTTTAGCTACTAAAGTTATGTTATTGAATAAACAAAATAAATCGACAAACAAAGCAATAATAAACAATTATATCTTCTTGCAGCAGTGTGCCAAGCTTATTTGGCATGCCACTGTATTCTTGTTCTGTAGTTAAATACATTTCACCTTTACTGGTGAAATGTATTTACTGCTAGCAGTAGCAGCGGGTCGGGTTGCTCGTTTCTTTTTTTGAGGACCTGGGACAGCGACAGCCTATAAATAAAGCATATTATATCTTCTTGCAGCAGTGTGCCAAGTTGGGCAAGTTCTAAAGTATATTTAGCATGTCACTGTATTCTTGTTCTGTAGATTAATGATGTCTGGTGAGATGTTCGTGTAGTCCACCGAATTGTCCTGTCGATAATGATATACCACGTTTGTTATGGTGATATCTTCTGGCTCTTGACCCTCTTGTGTAACTTCGGCAGCATTTAGTTCCCACTTTCGTTCCTCGTCCATTGTTCGGGATCCATCATCCGTGGTAAATTACACTCACGAGGAGCATAATTACAATATCTTTTCTTTTCTTTAACATAATCATAATAATATCATTTATTGATCAATGATTTGCTTAATCAACAGCAATAAAGTTAAGTAAAAAAGTCAGCTAATTCAAGATTAAAAAGATAATCTGATTATGCATAGGTGCAGGTGATAAAACATTTCAAAGGCTTCAACCTTCAGTTTTCTACTCCGGGTGAAGCTTGCCATCTAAAGTTATGAACATCAGCATATTCTCAAGAGAGACCAGAGTAAATTTATTCAACAACCATGAACCTCTACACTCAGCTCATACTAAACAAAGACTTAGGACACGATTAGCGGCCGCTGCTCGGGTGCTCACGCCAAACCCAAGAAACTGAGGTCCCTAACAGGCACTCTGTGCGCGCGCAGAGAAATTTTAAGCATGGCAGAGCACACGTCAACAATATTTCACAAGTTTGTTGCGAAAATACTAGAATTGCTGGTATAAATAACAGAAAATTAGTCAGTTAACTTAATTTCGGCACAGTCGATGCTGTCCATTTCTCAGACCTGCTATTTGTTACTGACCTTCTTTAGTTCTATGGCAGTGTTATCCATTAACACAATAAGACAATATATTACTCTGCCAATATCTTGGTCAATATCAGCTATGATTGGTCGTACTAGTCTTTCCCTGAGGTAAGCATGCCATCTCCGAGCAGTATTAGTGAATGAAACCTTGGTGAATGAAACCTTAAAGACATGGTGTTATAAATTGAATAAGAAAATAATCTAAAAGTCCTTGTTGGGGAAGCCCTGTGCTGCGGCTAGGGCTGGTACTTCATGTTCTGAGTTTACATAAACGTACTGCTTGCACTTACGTAGGATTCTGTTGTCACTATAGCCTTCCGAAGAGGCTCTTTGCACCCAAAGCTACCCATGCCGTCTACCAGCACCTTTCCATGACCAGGAACACTGTAATATGTGGTAATTATGATGCCTAGTTCCACAGATAGCTGCTGCCACATGGAAATAAGGCACAGGTCCTCTGTTTATGAAATTTAACAATTATTTTTGTAGGGAAGTATATCTTTACATTATTTATTGTATATTATTATTGTACTGTGTGAAAACAAGGCTCATTTATTCCATTAACTAATTTATATCTTTCACCTGTCATCTGTCTGTTAGCAACCTTTTCGGAATTATCCGTAATTGAAAGACCGGCAAATGGTCATGGTCTCGATTGAACTAGAAGCCTGTGTCATGAGCATATTGCTCTGTTTCTGTCACAAGGTGTTCCAATAAGCAAGTTTCACCATCAAGGAGCTTCTCAAATTTAAGTACGATTTACTTTGTTATGCATCTTCTCTAAATAATTAATTATAAGATTATTGGTTTGGTTCACTCGATAATTCCCCTTTTCCAATCAACCACCCAATCTACCAGAGCGATAATAATATAATACAAATGTGTGTCTGCTTGTAGCAGCTTGACTACGTCTGTGTTACCTTAGCTCACATATTGTGCCATTGAACTTCGTGAAGCAATTCTCCCAAGAGTTTGTACGTTTACTAGGCTATGAGCGAAGCGATGTTAAAACCTAAGATAAGCTCGATAACACAGACTCTCAGTGTTACTAAAAGTGTTACTAAAAGATAGGATACTTCTGACTTGCAACAATTATCCTAACTTACAACTGCAACCATACCTTAAAGTCTTAATGTGAGGTTGTTTTTTCTATCTATACATTAGAAAGGAAGTTTCTATTTCTTGCGGTAGAAGTTATACTCTGATTATTTCATTCCATATAAAAGGCTATAAAAGATATGAAAGGGTTAGTTAACATAGAACAATATCAAATATAATGTAAATGTAATATCAAATATAACAGGTAGAATGATTAAAGAAGAAATGTTAAAAAAAAGAAAAGATGAAAGAAATGATAAAAGAAATAATATTAACGAAAAGAAAAAAGTAATATTAATGAAATGAAAACTGATATCTGATATCTGATAATAGTACAATAAATAAGAAATAATAAACGATATAAGTTTAATACATAGCTTATGCGAAAGGTAAACTATTCTTCTTAGCCCTGGAGCAAAAACTTTGCTAGATAGGTGGATCCATGGTTGCTTGGTAAATAGCGTGTCTGCTACTTTAATTAAACCATTTGTGGCAGGTTTATGTATGATTTTATAAGAGTAACTTTCTAAGATAGATATCCAGCGTTGGACACGTAAAGGGCACTTGGATCTTTATAATGATGCAAATATTCCATGCATTTATGATCACTTTGGATTAAAAATTCTTTTCCAACCAGATACTGTCTAAAATATTGAACATAGAAGGTGACTGCATACAATTCCTTTTTTTGTGGCACCGTATTTTTGTCTACACTATTCCATTACGTGAGAATAAATTTATCATCTTCTCTAGGCCAGAATTGGTGGGTTTGATAGTCTAACTTTAAGCTCATCAAAGGCAGCTTGTGCATGTGCTTCATCGGTCCAAATAAAATCTCTCTTCTCTACTACGGCAAGTTGAAACAGTGGAGAAGCAATACTGGAATAATCTTTACAGAATCTACAAAATTCTTTTATTGTACCTAGATATGATCGGAGTGATTTAGGGTTTTTTGGATTAGGTAGAATTTTTATAGCCTTAATGTGAGGTTGTGTTTTCTATTTATAATTATACATTAGAAAGATAGAAAGAAAAAATGTTCAAAAAATTGCTGAAAGAAATGTTTAAAGATAATAAAAAAGAAATGATAAAAGAAATAATGAAAGAAACTATGATGAAAGAAATGATAAAAGAAATGATGAAAGAAATTATGATGAAAGAAATGATAAAAGAAATGATAACAGTGATTGAAGGAAAAAAAAACAGATTATATATTATGAGGTGGTGAGGTTTTGTTGGGGGCTCGGCCGCTGTTCACCATTTCCTGGTTCACTGCGGCGGCTTTCCTGTTCAGTTTTCTCTGCTTCCCCCTCAGCTTTCCTTCTTTTTGCTTTTGTTCCGGCTAAGGCCTCTTTGTGGGCTAATAATATAATGTACATGTTGATCTCTTTATCGTGTATAATTTTTAGAATACGAACGGCTCTTCTTTAGTAGCACAGTGGTTTAACTTATTTTAATGATCGGGGCCTCTCACGGTATTCCGCGCACCTATCAACATTGGACAACAGTTAATTATTTATTTAACTAACAAGTTTTTACTGTATGCAATGAAACACGTTAGGTTGCAAACTTTCTGTGAGGCTGTCCAAGTTATATCGGGCCGCTATTTTGATGGTTCGCACTCTGTGCCTGGTGGCCTCTCGCCATCTCATGGCCTCCGTAAACGGTGCCATGTTCTCGCCCACTCGGGAGAAAATCTATCTTTCTATTGCAGCCAGAGCTTGCTGCATGGCTACATCTATGGCCTCTAAATCTGCTTCTGTGGATTTTGGCAGCCTTGCCAACGGGGCCAGGTGGTACAGCAGTGCTGCCTTCAAATCAATCTCGAATGATTTAATAAAATGAGTCCGATGGTAGGATATGAATGAATGATAAAATACATGAATGATAAAATATATGGAATAAGAAACAAGAAATGATATGATACAATAAAATGATAAGAAAGAACAAGGGCGAGCAAGCCAAGCATATATCAACATGCTCTTTTGCTCTCTTTGTTGAGAATTAGAAATATTACGGAGAGAGCCCCGAACACATTATATATCAGAGTCAGATCTGCTATCATACTTCAAAAGTGGTTTACAAAAAGTTAAATATTGGAAGAAAGCTCCTGTGCCATTGTGTATCCTTAAAAGTAATTAGTCACGTTACCACGACAATATGTAAAAGATCATACGACTTGTCAGACGTACGATCTCTTTATCAAATTTGATAAGATCGTTTTAATATGACCCTTCCAGTATTTGACGAACTCATCTAGAGAGCGTTGTATGTTGGAAGATAAATTTGCCGATAGTAAATTCCTGTCAACCAGATCAGTAGGCTGATAATGTCCAGAAGATGCCAATTCCTGAAGCTGCTGCTTATACATAGGTCCTAGATGTATACAAATTCGAGCCAGCTTTTCGTGCGTGGGGCATAGTACTACATAAAATATTATCTGGTCCGATGTTAAGTTAATCCGTTGACGAAGGAGCTGTGTCCTATAGAAACTTCGCCTCATCTACGGTAAATGTTTGGATAAAGTATTCTTAAGTAAACTACCTGATAAACAACCTATAGCTATGAGTGGGCCAACATTGCCCGGATAACTATCTCTTATCTTAATTGAGTCTCTAGTCAAGTCTATGAAGTTTGAAAAGTGGTCTGTCAGCCTTTAACCTATTCTCCAATAGGAGCCGTTTCTCTAACTCTTTTATATCGTTGACTGCAAGCTGCTTCTAATTCTGCTTCTTCTTCATATCGGGTTTGTGCCACGATACGGCTGAAATGATTGAATTTTTATTTTTCTGTTAGAGAAATATTGGTAATCAGAGGTTTTTTGTCAGGATTCTGAAATTATTTAAATATTAACGACCTGCAATCTTTTGATTACAATATTTTTTGTGCATTCTCCACAATCTGAAAAGATGTGCAAGTTATGCAAATAATTCGCGTTCTGGATGATAATTTGATAATTTAGTTTACCATTACCAATCATCTTTATATACTTAATACTTCAGGTCACTGTAAACATTTCACAGTGAAAGTTTGTTCTTGACCCGAAGAATTTTTGATATGTTATAACAATAGTGACTTTAATATTATGATAGAGTTACGATAAAAGCTTTGATAAAAACAAGATAAAATACATGGTTTTAAAGCTACGATAAACAATACGATAAAAGATATAACAAAGATATGATAAAAGATATGATAAAAATTAAAAGATATAAATATGATAAAAGATATAGATATGATAAAAGATATAGATATGATAAAAGATATGATAAAAGATATGATAAAAGATATAGATATGATAAAAGATATGATAAAAGATATGATAAAAGATATAGATATGTCATATGATAAAAGATATAGATACGATAAAAGATATAGATATGATAAAAGATACAATAAAAGATAAAGTCACACGAAACAACAACGGTATCTGCTTCAGCTTTCTTGTATGAAGTGCGGACACATTTTGCTATCGAAATGTGACGCTTGAAATTGTCACAAAGTTCACACGTCTCATAACACGCTTGACACAATTCAGTATAACCTCGTTTAGAACCCGTTTTCTTAATCAATGAGCTATCCTTGTGAATTGCGTAACGGTCGCATGTTTTGCACTCTTCAATTCCCAATTGAGCGATAATTATGTTCATTCTTGCAATGATTCTTCGATAAGACATGAGTATGAGGTGATATAAATTTTTAAATACCCCAAAGTTTTTCTTTGTTTGACCAATTGAAGACAGCTGCATTCAAGTGGTAGCTCGTGCAATCCTCCTTCCAATTGGAAAATCTCTTCTAATCTGTCGAACCAGTCCCTGATGCTGGTTTATGTGCCCGTAGCCATTTGTTATAAGGTAAACACAGGATCATAAACTGGGAGCTAGACCCTAAAGATGTTAAATAATTCAGTATTATAGAATTATTACATACAAATACATATCAAGATCTTGAGGATGAAGTCAAACGATCTGAGCATGCAGTGTAAAGGACTGAGGATGGTTATGTCATTCCATGATACCAGAGGCTCCAGAGGTCACACCCTGCCGTGAACCGTTGTATTTCTTAACTATTTCCTCAGACTGCAACCTCTGCCAGATCCCCATTAAGCCATTATATGATCAGAAGACCTACTGATGTTTAACTGTCTCTGGAGATCAATTGCTTCTGCCCTGCTTATTGTACACAGAAAACAGAAAGCCCCTCCTAACCCTCACAGCACGGACGTCATCTTGCCATCAATCATTGACAGTGTCAGGTCAATTTCCACATTATACAGGTGCTACTGAAAACTGTGTCATGAATAGGATTGTTTTTATTTTATCTTTAGTTTCAGCCAGCCTCCTGTTATAGGCTTTCATTCTCAAAACGTCAAATAGATGGACAGAAAAGGATAGTTTGTACAATAGTTTTGAGCCAACCATTATTTTTTGCTTCATTTTTTTTTCTACGTCTCTTCTTCGTTTTCCCGGTAAGTTCCAACGAATCAAAAATGGTGGTAGAGTACTTGTTGGTTGAATATATAATAGGTGGTTAACGCGATTGAAATCTAAGCAGATATGATATAATATAATACGATAAAAGAAATAATAAAATGCATGAAATAAGAAAGATAAGATAAAAGATAAGATAAAAGATAAGATAAAAGATATATGAGCATAAAAGATATGATAAAAGATATGACAAAAGATATGATAAAAATATGATAAAAGATATATGATAAAAGATATGATAAAAGTGATAATATGTATAAAACAATTTATTAATTATTTTTCTTCAATAATAACAATTTTTAAATAACTGGGCACACATTGTCGTTAAGATTAAGATTGTTTTGATTGTTTGAGGCATTCATTTGCTGCTGTGAAATGTATGCTTAGTTTTCATGTGATATCACAGTGACGAGTGAGATGATACAGTGGCCGAGGCTGCAGTAGCCGTAGACTTTCGCTTGGGCATCAAACCGATCGCGATGTACGATCACAAGAGGAGTGAAAAATGTGAATTGAGAAATTAAAATGTTGGAAAATTTACAAATGGCACTTTTTTTGGTTTTCGTAGTACTTCCCACGCCTAAAAATAAGGGCGTGCGGAAACAGGCTCAGTAGTCGAATAGTCGATATTTAACCAATGTTCTGTTTTGTTTAGATATTTTGATATACTTTCTTTCAAATACTTTCCACTGTGTTCTTTAATCTGTAAGTCTGTAACGAAACTTCAGCAGTTCTCAACCTTCGGTGTAAAAATATTTAAATTTCGATATATGCCCACAAAGCAGTAGAAGCACTCCAGTATCACATTTGTACATAGTCGACTGTCGAGTTTAAGAACTATAGAAATTAGAAATTACAGCCTTGTACCCTAGGGGACTGAAAGAGTCATTATATTCTCCCTCCCAAGTTGGGAGTAGAATGATCTTGTAGCCCCACCTCCAAAACAACAGAATACTGTCCTCCAGAATACATCTGTTATCTGTTATCTGTATCTCTGGAAACGACCTTTCAGCTTTCTCCTTATGTTGTGGTTGTACAATTATTCATGTTTTGGCTGCCTTAGGATAATATTCAAACAGTGGTCAAGTTTTGGAAAGTTTTGTCCACTAGACAAGAACATCTCCTAGTTTCCCTCCACCTGCTGTGTCATCTACAAACCATTTAGCTCCGCCGTAAACCGGTTTCAATATATCGATTTCAGTGTACATCTTTTGTTTCTTTGTAGAAAAATAAAATATTTCCCATACACGTGATTTTACAGATGAATTATCGGGAATATTGCTTAGGTCTACAAATGGACTGTCCGGTTAAGAGGCTTGTTTTTTCCCTTCTTATCCGCTGGGGGTTTTGAAACTAATTTTCCCCCTTTTTTTCCTTTTTTTTGGGCTGGTTTATTAGCCAGTCAATGTTTACGAATACACTAACTTTATAACATAATTATAAATGTATATTATAAATAGATCAAATCTTAAACAGAATATTTGCACGCAATTGATGAATAAAAAATGAAAGTAAATTATTTATTGATTAAAAACAAAAGATAAGACCAATAACATACATTCTTCTGACTTATTGGTTTAACATCTCTTAATCTTTCCATGGCTGCTTCACTGTAGTTTGTCTGGTGTTCCTGGTCATATTATATACCAGAATTAATCATCACCAAGAAACGTTGAGCAAGGCTGGAGAATTCATCCATTCCTTGTAAAGAGACCAGGAACTTAGCAAGGACGCTGACTAAATCAACCGATATCAACATGTATGCCAAAGAGTTCAACCAGCATAGATTATGTCCACTGCACTGGGTTTGTCAAGTTTAACGACTTTATGAAGTTTCGATTTCTTCAAGTCTTCACTGTCCTTACTGTTTTTTTGTACTCTGCTTTAGGCTCCTTCTTTACACCATCAAATTTCCGTTTCTCTGAAGAGCTTTTGCTTTTGAATTCAGTTATAAATTTGTGTGTCTCAGGACATAGCGCAAGCTTGGTGTTTAGTTTCTTCTGATTGTGTTTCCTATTACTATTGTATCAGTGCTATCCACAAAGTACGGTGTACGAGGAGGGCCACTAATAAAAAATATAGCACTTTCGAAAAAATATACATTTTTTAGTATGAAATATATAGAAAATATAGAAAATATAGAAAATATATAAAATATAGAAAATATAGAAAATATATAAAATATATAAAATATACAAAATATATAAAATATACAAAATATATAAAATATACAAAATATATAAAATATACAAAATATATAAAATATACAAAATATATAAAATATATAAAATATATAAAATATACAAAATATATAAAATATATAAAATATACAAAATATATAAAATATATAAAATATACAAAATATATAAAATATACAAAATATATGAAATATACAAAATATATAAAATATAAAAATATAGCATTTATAAAAAAACATACTTTTTAAAAAAAAGTACTTTTTTGTAAAACGTACATTTTTTGTAAAACGTATATTTTTTAGTGGCCCTCCTCGTACGACTCGTGTACGAAAAGGGCCACTAAAAACGTACGTGATACGCGCGCAGTCACCTATTAAATTTGCGTATGGAGTTCGCGGCTCGACAATATTTGCCAATAGATGACAGCCAAACCTCACCATATGCTTCATGCATTAGAGGCCGATAGTGGCAGAATGTACACTGTCGCCGATGTAGACAATTTTTATTCCTAATGTTATTTTATTAAACTAAGACTCGTGCTGATTAGGCCCGTCAAGTATAGAATTTTCAAAGTCTATTGTAACGGCTACTTCCCCTGTTGTCTAAGAGCTCATTCAGATATTTTCAAATAGGCGGTGGTATCATTCCGGGATCAACCATGGGAAGGGTTTTGCAAGTTCCCCTCATTTAGGTTGGTACGCAGGAGCTTTAGCTGGAGTTTTGTCTTATATTTTAAAGGTTTTAGAGGTATGTATCGCAGCATTGCTGTACTATTCTTTGAATAGTTTCAATTCAATTAGGTTTACTACCAGCGTGTACGTAAAATATTACATGTTTTTGAGAATTTTCTTATATTTCCGATGTAAGATAATATCAAATTTGTCCGAAACCAGAAACTGGCCCGAACAAAGTGTATCACCCGGCAAGGGGCCGTTAACATGTTACGTAAGCGTATCTCTGTCTATTCTAAATACATAAATCCTTCCCTCCCGAGTCCCGAACATAAGCAAATTTAGACATTTTATAGAGGAAATGTATACACGTTATGACAATACCAGGCCCCCCTCTTGGCGTTCACAACATGTTAACGATCGCTACCGCCGTATTTTAGTGCTTTAGAGACATAACAAGTAAAAATGATTTCTTTGAAAACGCACAAACATAGTTCTGTATAAAATACAAAATATAGCTCGAAATAAATCGAAAGTTACTCTCAAAGTTAGCTATACTGTAAAACACCTTAAAATGAATTTCAGATCATTTTAGTTTGTAGATTAACATCTGAATTCTAGAATCGTTTAATTATTCAACAAATTTATTTACAAATCCTTAATACTATAATCATATGTATAATATTGTTGTGGTACTACAGTCACTTTCGGATTATATCCCACTTTATTGGCATATCAGTTTCCTACCTGACACAATAAAGTACTAGCATTTTGATTCTGATTATATCCCCTTTCGGGTTTTATCCCGTTGATAACTAATATCCGTTTCCTCCCAAAACGGGATATAATCCGAAAGTGACTGTACTCGAAACTTTTTAAGACGAAAAGTGACACCAGAGAGACTACTATAATTCCCAGGTGAAATATTGCTTTTTAAGAGACCTCTCAGAGCTGGAGTCCTTGATTTGGTATCCTGTGCATGTGAAGCTTTGATTTCGGATTGTACTCTTAATCAGTCGGCTAACTGTCGATTGGTGAAAGTCCAAAGAGATCCCCAGATTGGCGATTGAAAAATCCACATAGCATAGTAACGGCAGAGTCCACAGCAAGTTGCATGATTGGTGGAACTTGACGGGAACCCGTCCACGCCTCTTCGCTCCTTTAAGTTGATTCTCCAATAAACTGAAAATTGTACTGGAATCCAACCCTTCTTAAGGCGAAAACGAATGTAGAACTCTGTATCATCAACTGAATCAATGGGTTTTCATTCGTCTTATCATAGTCGTCTTACAGATCATTTGGTTCAACGTTCTCAGCACATCTAAATGCGACTTCATTGCTCCTGACTCGATTCACGACTGACAAAATGGTTTAATTACTTCGAATGGAAGTGGCAGAAATAACGATCAATACAGTTACTAAACTACCGTAACCGAGCTTGCCCTGTCTAAAACGTCAGTAAAAAGCTAGCGATCGAGACATGAGTAAAAAGTTTAGACTCAGTAAACAGTAATAACGGAAATAGAGAACCACTATATCATATAGCAATAGAGACCACAGTACAAAGGTAGCAGTGAGAATACAGTGCAAAGCTAACAATATAAACACTGTTTACAAGTTAACGATAAGCCTACAGAGGCATGTAGCCGAAATTTGATCAAGTAAGCACAACCATGCGAGGAGCAAGTTCATTTATCAAACTACTTATGATTGGTGCGACAGTAGATGCTCTCCGCTCACTAGACGTAGTGCTGAAGTTAAAGCAAGGAAATCTTTTTCTGGCGGGGACCCGCGGTGACGACGAGATTTTATCGCTGATAAAATTAATACAATTTAGAGGGATGTTATAAAGGAACACGGAGGAATTACTGAGTCAACATGCCTACACAGTCTGGCTGACAATCAAAGAAAAGCTGCAAGTAAACCAGACCTTGAGTGAGAAGGAAGTGTGACGGAATGTCCCGGAAGGTGTGAAACAGGAAGTAAAACTGGGTCTGCCTTATTGGGTCAATTCTCACTCCAAAATTTGGAGATACCGTTTTTTAAAGCAGCTCGTCTTCAAATTTTTGGAGTCATACCGGCAAAGTAGCTAAAGTTCAGGTCCCTTTAATCGATAAAGATGACCTCGTATTAGATTTAAAGGCGACCGTTAAATTTTGGAGCAACAAAAACTTTTAAATCCCCGCTGTAAAGGGGGAGACCAGCTTTATATTTAAAGCCAAGAGTCGTATTAAAAGGAATTTTGGGTGTATACGGACATGAGGATGGCAATGTCATTCCATGAACCAAGGCTTCTGGGTCACACCCTGCCCCGTGAACGTCGATTTCTTACTATTTCCCCAGACTGCAACCTTTTTTTTTCTATTCCCTTCTACGTTTTTCCCATAAGTTCCAACGAATCAAAAAACATGGTGAATAGAGTACTTGTTGGCGTTAATATATAAAAGTGTTAACGCGATTGGAAATCTAAAGATATGATAAATATAATATGATAAAAGAAATAATAAAATCCATGAAATAAGAAAAGAGAAGATAAAAGATAAGGTTAAAGATAATGAGCATAAAAGATATGATAAAAGAGATGACTAAATAAATGATAAAAATATGATAAAAGCTATGAAAAAAATATGTATAAAATGATAATATGTTAAACAATTATGTATTATTTTTTCTCAATAATAACAATTTTTTTAAATAACTGGGCACACATTGGTCGTTAAGATTGTTTTGATTGGTTGAGGCAATCATTTGCTGCTGTGAAATGTATGCTAAATATTTTTGTATATTATATATTTTATATATTTTCTATATTTTCTATATTTTATATATTTTCTATATTTTCTATATTTTCTATATATTTCATACTAAAAAATGTATATTTTTTCGAAAGTGCTATATTTTTTATTAGTGGCCCTCCTCGTACACCGTACAAAGGTACCTTTATTTTTATGTTCAATATTCCAGATAGGAGAAGCGAACACAAAATCTGTAACTCTGCACACTACTATACTGTATAGGTCGTTTACGTATGTTACATAATGACTCAGCTGTGTGTGACCCACAGAAATTTAATAGAATTTAATGCCTAGAAAAAATGAACAACTAGTAAATAGTCTGTTAAAATAAATTAACTCACTGGTTGATTATATTATAGTAGATGGTCCATTATAGGTCCACTATAACTCTAGCTCGTCTTAGAGTTCTCAACTTCGATTAGGGAATTAAATTACTTTGGACACAATCTTTAATTTTAATATCTCTCTCGAGTACTCGGATTTTTGTTCATATTTTGGATATCGTAAATATGATTGTTTTGGGCAAAGTCATTAACATACCTGTAATGTATTATTGATCATAATATGACGATGTATATTTCTTATTACTAATCAATCTATTTCAGCCTCTATTTAGAGGTCTAGCAAGACAGTCTATTTCATTGGTCCATAACATTGGCGACGAGTATGACAAAATCCTACCCCTATCCTCTGACCGCTACAGTCAGCGCGCCGGAAGACTGGTTCGAGCAGTACACATGGTTTCTCAAGTCCCAAAAATCCTATCCGGTTGAACCGGAACCGTTAGTAGAGAATCCGAATGAAGCGCAACGAACCGCGCATGCACAACTGTTAGCGGAATATAATCAGCTATGTCAAACGATCAAACCTCACTTCTTAACGAGCATTGATCCAGAAATCTTTTCCCTACTTACGTCTTTAGCATCTCCAAATGACGTCAACGAACTTACATATTTCGAGATGAAGACAATTCTCATAAATCACATGGTCCCGAAACCGACTGTTTTGGCAGAGCGATTCAGATTCTACAAATGCCACCAAAAGCAGTCGGAGAAAACAGCAGACTTTGTTGCGAGGTTAAAAAAACTGGCAGTCAAATGCAAGTTTACAGACTTCGGCAGTTCAATGTTAGATCAATTTATAATGGGAATTGTTAACTCAGAAGCACAGGAGTTGCTATTGGAGGAGGATTTCGAACAACTGACACTAGAGAGAGCGTATAGAAAAGTGGTGGCAATGGACAGATCTAAATCAGAGGCTGCAATGATTAAAAACTCCCAGCAAACTGTACATAAGGTACAGATCAGCAAGAAGTCTCAAGGGAAATCTTCACAGGGAAGTTCCAATCAGGAGACAAGATGCAATAAATGCAAACTCAAATCGCATGCAACCAAGGACTGCTATACTAAATGTTTCAACTGTGGTGAATTGTATCATACTGCTAAGGACTGCCGTAAGAAGACGAAACGCAAGTCCTGGAAACAGAGTGGTAAATCTACACATCATGTATCAACAGACTGCAACAACAGCGATTCAAACAGCGATTCAAACCAGGACACAGAACAGTTTGTGAGTCGAAATATTTACTATTGTGAATTGTCGGAGAAATCCGTAAGTTTAGATGACCAGTTAAATGTTTTGTTTCAAAAATCTTCAAATTTGGGCAACAACCTGACAAGTATTGATGATTCTAAAATTCAGGATGATGATAATAGTGTTCTGTATGGTAGTAATTTGCATGATGATTCGCATGTTGATTTGCATGACAATAACATTATTTTGCATGATAACAGGTTTTTGCATGATAACACTGTTTACTTCGATAACGTGAACTTTTTGCGTGATTCTAGACCCCTGATCAAGGTTTGGATCAATCGCCGAGAGTGTCTGATGGAGTTTGACAGTGGATCAAGTGTATCTGTGTGCAGTAGAGAGATGCTGAAGAAAGCTGGTGTGGAGTTTAAGTTGAGAAGTAGTGATAGGCAACTGCGTGTGGCGAATGGTCAATACCAGCAGGTATGCGGTAAAGCAGTTGTGGAAGTGGCGATAAACAACCAGATTGTGAAAGGGTTGGAACTGTATGTGGTGGATAATCACTTTCCAGCACTGTTTGGACGCTCTTGGATTACAGAGTTTTGTGGTGAAAACTGGTTAGAAAAGTTAGTAACGAGAACACAGGGCCAAACAGCAGAAGTTGGACAGAGACCAACAAAAGAGGTTGAACTGGAGAGAACTGATGGAAACTGTAGCGCACACGAAGGAGAATTTCCTGGGACTCAAGAAGGAGTACGAACAGTGAACGTGTTGGGAGTTATGGAATCAGAACCAGTGACAGATACCGCCAAGAGAAAGTTTAAAACTGGACAACGATGTGAAGACGAAGAGACTGCCCCTGGAACACATCAGTTGAGAAATTTTGTTAGTGTGGACGATGAAACAGATCCTGGAACACCAACAAAGATACGGACAGTACAAGAGATAATGTCTAGTGACATCTTCAAAGATGAGTTAGGTCTGGTAAAGAACTATAAAGTGCAACTCCAATTGAAGGAGGGAAGCAGACCTGTCACGCAGAAATCAAGAGCAGTACCTTTTGCTATTAAAGACTTACTGGAAAAGGAGTTAGACAACATGGTGAAACAAGGAATTTTGAAGAAAGTCAAAGAGAGCCCATGGGGAACTCCAGTTATGCCAGTGAAAAAAGGAGACGGTGTGAGAATATGTGGAGACTTTAAAGCAGTCAACAAACTATTGGAAATGAAACATCACCCGTTACCAACTACAGAAGAATGTTTTGCAAGCGTTTCGGGAGGAGAAAAGTTCTCAGTCATAGACATAAAACAAGCGTACAATAACGTGGAGCTATCAACAGAAGATCAACTCATCACGACAATGAATACGCATATGGGACAGTATGTGTGGACGCGCTTACCGTATGGAATAAATAGCAGCGCAGCAATCTTTCAGAATCTGATGGACAATGTACTACGGGGTATACCTATGGTTTGCTGTAGGATAGACGACATTTTAATATCAGGAAAGAACGATAAAGAGCACTTAGATAATCTGAATAAAGTTGTGAGAAGACTGGAAGCAAACGGTTTCAGATGCAGACTGAATAAATCTAAGCTGATGCATGAAGAAGTGATTTATCTAGGACACAAGGTGAACAAGCATGGTATGTCACCAGTCAACAGCAAGATAGACGATCTGTTAAAAGTACAGGCACCTGAAAATGTGAAAAATTTAGTAGCATTTCTGGGAGCAGTTGGGTATTATCGCAAGTATCTACCAGATTTGTCGACAATAATCGCTCCATTGGACAAGTTGAGAAAGACTGAAGTTGAATGGCGATGGACAAAGACTGAACAGAAAGCCTTCGAAGAATTAAAGAAATTACTTTGTTCTGACAGAGTATTGACGTTCTACAACCCGCTGAAACGTTTGAAGCTGGATACAGACGCAAGCAGCGTGGGTTTGGGAGCTGTATTGTCACACATAGATGATGATGGAACAAATGAACGTCCGGTTGAATTTATTTCAAGGACATTATCGAATGCTGAGAAAAAATATAGCCAGATTGACAAAGAAGCTTTAGGGATAGTCTGGGCTATAAAAAGGTTTCATATGTATCTGTATGGAAGACACTTTGAACTAGTGACGGATCACCAACCGTTAGTACATATATTTGGACCTAAGAGAGGCATTCCAGAGATGACGGCGAACAGATTATCCAGATATGCACTGCTGTTACAAAATTACGATTATAACATAGTATACAGAAATACAAAAGAGCATGCTAATGCTGATGTAATGTCCAGATTCCCGAAAAAAGTCATTCATGTGGACGAGCCAAACGAATGTGAAGAGGCATTTTCTTTGACCATGGAGGACGCACTGATAGATGCAAAAGAAGTTGCCCGGGAGACATCCAAAGACATTATTCTGAGCAAGATAGCGATGTACATTGTAGATGGCTGGCCGGAAAAGATAGACAAAGATCACAAGGAGATGAAAGCCATGTACGACAGAAAGAACCAACTCACGACTGAAAAAAGATGTATCACATGGGGAAATCGTGTAATCATTCCACATAAACTAAGAGCAGAGGTTCTTAAGATGCTACACCTTACACATGTAGGGATGACTGGAATGAAAAGCCTGGCTAGAAGCTATGTGTGGTGGCCAGGAATAGACCAAGATATAGAGATTTTAGTTAAAGCATGTGCATCCTGCCAAAAACACGGGAAAAAGTTACCAAAAGTCATCGACCATCCCTGGGTTAAATCAACAAGACCCTGGCAACGAGTACATGTGGACTTCGCTGGAGAATTCCAAAATAACTATTGGTTACTGATGTACGATACTTACTCAAAATGGCCGGAAGTTATCAAGATGTCTCATAACACTACTGCGCCAGCTACGATAAAAGCAATGAGAAGAGTATTTTCAAGAACAGGGGTACCTTGGGTTCTAGTCAGCGATAACGGACCGCAATTTATCAGTGAAGAATTCAAGAACTTCCTAAAGAAGAATCAGATAAGACATGTTTTGTGCCCATCATACTCCCCGAGGAGTAACGGAAGCTGCGAACGGTTTGTCCAGAGTTTTAAGTCAGCGATGAAAAAGATGTACGAAAAGTCTAAGGATTTAGATTTAAATCTCGCTAACTTCCTAATGGCATATAGGAATACTCCACACTCTGTAACTAAGCAACCACCAGCAGTAATGATGTACGGACGAACTTTACGATCTAAGTTACATCACCTCAGACCCAGTGATCAGATGGAAGCGGAACGACTGGATGTTGATAATGAACAAAAAGTTGTTGACAGTAAAAGAAACGAACGTGTATTTGAGGAGAAACAAACAATATGGGTTCGACCGGACACTCGGAAAGAGTACGAACCAGCAACGATTGAAAAAAGACACGGAGAATCACTGTGGTATGATGTGAACTACAAGGGCAGGATCATAAAGAAACATGTAGATGCGATGAAGAAACGGTTAGTGCCAGTAATCGAGTTACAGAAGCAGCAAATTGAGATACCAGAAAGAAACACTGAGCCGAGGAATATTGAACAACCTGTGATAACAGTTCAGCAGCAGCCGGGTCCAAGTAGAGAAGGAGCGCCAGCTGTGACTAGTAACCAACCGACACAATCTAGCACTCAGATCAGTGGTCAGGAGCCAGTTAGACGCTCGGGCAGGTTGAGTGCAAAACCTCAGATCAGGTATAATGCAAACACCGGGTTCGTGAACCCGTGAATCTTGCATGTATTGTAAAGCACTTTTTTGTTTGTTTTGTAAAGCACATTTTTTATGCACACGTGTAGTACACTTTTATACTTTTGTACAGCATTAAATTGTTTAAAAAAAATTTGTAAGCAATCCAGGGTGTTCAGAAACAATAATAGACCTGAGGAGATTATTTAGCGCTATTATGACAGTGTAATCCAGGAATTCTGTTTTTAAACTAGTAATTCATTGACGTAGGGCGCGACGCCAAACGGGATTTTAGTGTACAAGTTTTATCTCAACGAACATTTTATGTAATTTTAGTGCGCGGAGCACGCACGTATCATTTCGATTTCGTTCGATTTTATCCTGAAAAGTAAATTCATTTGTGAAGGGAAGGTGTAATGTATTATTGATCATAATATGACGATGTATATTTCTTATTACTAATCAATCTATTTCAGCCTCTATTTAGAGGTCTAGCAAGACAGTCTATTTCATTGGTCCATAACAATACCTATCGCATTATTACCTGTAATATGTTGCCATTATTGATTAATTATTATATTATATTATGTATTCTCGCCTGATAAATTGTTGTGACTTGACAATGTCTTCATTCCGTTAGTCGATTCTGATCGTGTTTGTATTCTAATTGATGGTCAATTACTAACCCACACCGTTATTATTCTTGTTTTACTCAAGCAAGTGAGCTTATAAAAAAGTATCTTTTTTCAGGTCCCACACTTTGAGTGTGAGATACCCATTTTTCTTGACGGCTATCCCCTCCAACTCCATTCCATTCTAAAAGCGATATATCATTCAATTTAAAAAATTCATCAATCCCTTCTAGAGTTGATATGAATTTAAAATCTTTCAGATAATAATTAACATCAATTGAATAATATTAGAGTTTATCCTCCTTAAACCTACTTTTAATTACTAAAACAAATACAAAACCAAGATTTATAATCAAGTTTTTAAAATTCTTTAATTCTATATGATTTTTCAAAAATTTTTGAATGCCTACCTTAAGCATTGCATGTCTTGGTCGTCTCCCACCCGTTAACGCAAAATGTTGGATCAGTTTAGAAGCACTATTCATCTTGGTTTTAAGAAACCGGACACGCCCTGCTACCTCTACCGCGATGTCGCTGCTGCTGTTTTGAATGTTTTCCATCTTACTAAACATAAAATAAAAAAATTAGATAAGAAATAGGAATTTTAGAGTTCAAAATTTAGACTCCCAAGTTGTGTCAAAAACGAAAATATTATTGTATTATACGAGCCCCTGCTATTTGTGATAAGTTAGCATGCAACTTGAATTAGAATTAAATTAGCAAACTGCAGATGCTGCAGTAAAAAAAGCCAGGCTTCTTCTTTCCACTACTAGAAGCTGTCTTCTTGACTTCGTGCGTCTTGTTGTGCTTGCTCAGCAGATCTTGTCTTGTTGTGCTGTATGAACATGTTTCACACGTGTGCTTCTTTTCTAAACTATGAGTCAACAGGTTTCGGTCTAAGTTCTTCTTATGTGAGAAGGTCTTGCTAGGACAAAGGTTACACTTGAAGGACTTGTGAGGATTAGGAATGTCAGGATCAGCAGCTTCCAATTTCCATGCTGATTGAGTGAGGGTGTGAGATGAAATGAATTTGTAAAATTACGTAACACGGAATCTACAATGAAACATTTAACATACCCTTGGCTTGAACAATTGCTCAATGTAACTCAACTCTACCTCTCTAAATTGCACTGCCATATAGCAGACCGAGCTGTAACTAAACGCCGGCATTTTCTTTCTCCTCTTTATACTGAAGTCTACAATCTTAGTTTGAGAGGATCCGGGCATAGGCTGATCCTGAATTAGCAATTTCTGAGGTTTGGGTTTTTTATGCTCAGGCGGATCATTCACAAGCAACAGCCTCTTGGTGTCAGGATAGTTCTTTAACACCGCATCCACGACAGAAAATGTCTGTCGTGACATTTGTCTTGGACCGTTTCTTTTGAAAGCATGATCTATGTTGTTCTTCTGACATACTTTCCTGCTGCCACCACATTTTGATAATATCTTTTGATAATGGGTAAATGGGAGTAGGAAATTTCACTTGGTGCCACAAAGTGATTAACCTCCATTATCTTTTCAATGAATTCCTGCCTTTTAGCCCCAAACAATTTCTTTTCGTTTTCAGTAAGCCTTTTTCTGCCTACTTTATTAAAACTTCTCTGTAGCTGTTTTTGAGCCAAGGCTCCTCTCGTGGTAGTCTTCTTTCGTTGCAAGGATCTCGACTGATTTTCAACAACAGAATCTGGAGTCTTCTTTCGTGGCAAGGATCTGGACTGATTTTCAACAACAGAGTCTGGAGTCTTCTTTCGTGGCAAGGATCTGGACTGATTTTCAACAACATCTGGAGTCTTCTTTCGTGGCAAGGATCTGGACTGATTTTCAACGACAGAGTCTGGAGTCTTCTTTCGTGGCAAGGATCTGGACTGATTTACAATATTTGTTTTATTCTGAAAAAAATATTTGTTTTATTCTGATTTTCAACAACATCTGGAGTCTTCTTTCGTGGCAAGGATCTTAATGTATCTTCTATAGGACTCACAGAAACTAAACATATAGCTCGAAGCTGAACCCCTGAAGTTAATAAGTTAGTACAATACAATATCACTCCTCTTTAAATATTTTAATAAATTGTAGCCGTTTGGTAATGGCTACATGTATCGATCAGACTACCGTTAGTGCAAATTCCATAATATGTAACCGTGATAACTGTGCCAACGGCAGGCATTTCAAATGCGATTAAAGTGCTGCATATGGTAGTAGACCTGAAGACAGTGGAACTATCCCGAAAGTTAAATATCCGAGCAGCTTTCATGGAACAAATTAGTCGTTCGATTTGTACAGGCCAATCCGAGGTTTGCCAAATGTTTTGTCACAGTTAGCAGACGAATAGAAATGCATTCTGGGAGTTTAGCGTTATAATTGAGTGCGGTTATTTAAACAGTGTTTTGTATCATTATTAGCAGAGTTGGTCGGTGTTGAACACCTTTGCATCGCCTTCTCGCTCTCTGACAAAGTTCTGATATTTTGGTGTCTGTATTGTCCACAACCAACATCTAAAATGAACAAAGTATTGCCCATCTGAATACTATAAAAAGACCCAAAGTATGGACCCCATCTTCCTATATCATAACCCCAGCTACCTCTCGTGCCTTGTAACAACACCCGAAGCTCCGGACTTTCAGACAGTTACAAAATATTAAATCCAACGCGGCGCGCGTCTGGAACAAGCCGCAAATTCAAAAACATACAAAAGATATGAAATGATATTAGATTATTAATACCTTAACAAGCCGCAAATTCAAAAGAGTCTGGAGTCTTCTTTCGTGGCAAGGATCTGGCCTGATTTTCAACAACATCTGGAGTCTTCTTTCGTGGCAAGGATCTGGACTGATTTTCAACGACAGAGTCTGGAGTCTTCTTTCGTGGCAAAGACCTGGACTGATTTTCAACGACAGAGTCTGGAGTCTTCTTTCGTGGTAAGGATCTTGACTTCTTTTCAACAACAGAGTCTGGAGTCTTCTTTCGTGGCAAGGATCTGGACTGATTTTCAACAACATCTGGAGTCTTCTTTCGTGGCAAAGATCTGGACTGATTTTCAACAACAGAGTCTGGAGTCTTCTTTCGTGGCGAAGATCTGGACTTCTTTTCAACAACAGACTCTGGGGTCTTTTTTCGTTGCAAGGATCTTGACTGATTTTCAACAACAGACTCTGGAGTCTTCTTCTGTTGCGAAGAGCTGGCAGTCTTCTTTCCAACAACAAGCACCAGAGAATCTGGAGTCTTTTCTCCTTCATCCTTGGCGTGAGTAGTAATACTTCGAACCATGGTTTGCTAAAGAGGTTATATTTGATTGTTAGTAGGTAATAAATATAAATTGCCTCCTTCATGGCCCAGTTTTACTTTTAGGTAGCTAAATCTATCAGGGAATGAGAAGAGCGAGAAGGTTACAAGTGTTCTAGCACGTTTAACATATCATTCAATCAAGAATTGAAATCAACAATTAGAATTTTCATGAATTAGTGAAGAACTTTTGTCTTACGAAAAGAATTTAATTGGCATTTCAGTAATTTGTAGCCACACCATAATTTAACAAAAATATGATGGAAAATATAATAGAATATTTGTTGATTGAAATGGTAAGAATTTCGAAGCCACATAAATAAGACATTCAAGTTTCATTCAATCATGAAATGAATTTTAAAAGACATCCACGTCCCGCGTGGTTGTTTAGTTCCGTGTTCCAGTTTGAGGGCGAGTACGAGTTAGTTATTGAAGGGATGATGTCGATAGTGAATTAACAAGATCTTGAGGAGAGTTGTCTGTAGTAAGTGTTGGTGTGGTGTCCCTTCGTTCGCCGTATTCCTGTAACTTCAGGGTGCATCCCAGAAGGGATATATTCCATCTAAAGTGTAAGAAATAGCACTGGGCTTTATAGGATTTAAAGAATATGTAGCAAAGGTGATTTCTAGTTTCCTTAATTTTCTTCGGGGGTAACGCAGTCCTGACATCGTTTGGTTCTAAGAACCACCCGGTGTGTGCACGAATCAACTCGTTGAGTGAGTTGTCTTCAACGAATTCGTGGCACACCGGGGGAACAAACACCCAGAAAGTTTTGCCTTCCTGTGTGTTCAGGTCCTCCGTGGTCAAGACCTTCCAAAAAGGCATGCTAGATAAGACCCGCTTGATAGCCTCTGCGGCCCCCGGCGCTTCTGATGTTAGTTTCATCTTACCGGACTTAAGGTCCGAGAATTTCGAGGTGAATCGAAAGTCAATTGTGAGGTCGCCATTTCTCGCAAGAGTCAGAAAGTTCTTCGTCATATCAGATTTCAAGGCGTCGCTCTCATTCTGAGAGATTGGGCGGTAATCCGATTTGTGGATCCATATAGGATATAGATTCTTGTCAGTATTACTTTCCATTTTCTCTTGTTCTTGCTGTTGTTGAGGTATAGATTCAGCAAGCATGTATTGTATCAGCTGGTCTGAGAGCTCTATCTCGTTCAGATGATTCGTGGTTGAAGGTCCCGCATCGGGAGGTGTTTCCGTGAGTGGGGCAGCCCCCATGAGATCTGCAGTCGTCGAGGTGGTGGGTGCTTGTTCTAGGTTGTCTTCCTGAACACAGGGGGGTACAGGAATGTCTGCAGGAGTTACTTGTTCAGATCCCTTGGTTTCTGAGGATAAAAATGCGTTGGTGTGTGTTTAACCATCAGGACTAATTTTGATTTGTATGGGAGGTTAGACTGCCTTCATTACAACATTTTCGGCTGTGTTTTGGTCGGCTTGAGATTAAAAATTAAAAGAAAAAAGAATAGCATGAGTTGTAATTTTAAGAGAGAGGTAAAACACTTTAAATATAAAATATGAAATGTATTAAACAAATAAAAAAACAAGAATGATAAGAACAGCCAGTGCGAGACACGTCGTCCTCCCGAGCTAATGAGGGCTGCTGTATGGCTCTGTGCTGGGCGAGGTGGGGCTGTGGGAATAGGGCGGGGGCGCTGGCTGGGTGTCCATTCTTGCTGCCTGTTGATCCGCCAAGTACTCCAATTCCACTGTTAGGTCTCTTATTCTTCTTTCTGCCCGCCTGAGGCGTTTCTTGAGTTCTTCTAACTCTTTCAGGTCGTCGGTATACGCACTGCTGATGGCAGTAACGGCCTTCATCAGGTCCCTTGATGATGACATGCTAGTAACTAGAAAAGTGATAGAAGGTTAGACAAGCGGATAAAGGGAGGTTAAGAAGGTGAAAGGGGAATACAAAATCAAAACATAAGTCTAAAAAAAAATATTATTCAAGTAACAAATTTGAAGTTAAACAAATGAAACTCGTGAATCACAATAAATAAATACAATAAAATATCAAAACAGAAAGAAGGAATCCTCAGAAAGTCCTCTCCATGTTTATGAGGCTCACCAGGCTGTCCAGTGCCCGTTGAAGTCGCGTGTTGGACGAATTCTCGCGAATCTCGCCCATCACGCGAGTCGCTGTGTTGAATCGCACTGCAACTGCCCTCCTGTTGTTGATTTTCACCAATTGGTACTCCCTCGAGTTTCTGAAAACCTTTCTTCGTCTCCTGCATACTTCTGTGATGCTGGACATCACCCTGTCTCCTTTGATTTCATCACCTTTTCCATTTCATCTGCCTCTATGCTGGTTAGAGAGAAGTGGAGTAACCAGTTATTGTCGTTAAGTTGTACCGGTGGTCTCTCTATTTGTACATTCTCCTTCCTCACATACTTTCCCAGAGAAAGTGATATCATCTTGAGCACCCCATCTCTGTCATCCGTGTATGTTTTGGGTATGTTTCTATTGAGTGATAGAAAACAGCGAGTTCTGTCTCTCACGAAGGAGGGGCAGAAAGCCCTCAAGCTTTTCCCTGCTTTGTTAACCGTTTCTATCAGGTGTTCTGCAGATGATTCTGTGGGAGTTTATTTTGCTCAGTTGCGAAACCAAAATAAAAAATGTGGTTGTTATTTAGCCTTTAAATCAATATTATGTAAGCGTGGACGATTAATTATTTGAATATAATTTGGATTTATGAAAGTTATAATATACAAATGTCTGAGTAATCTTTACCGAATAGCTTTCAGCAAATAGTATTTGGTGGTGTCTAAATAATCAATTATCTGAGTCAGAATGGTGATGATTGATGCGAATAAATTTCTTGGCTGGATTTTTTCTGCTGTTCGAAAAAGTCCTGCCGTTAGAGCTACCGATTGCACTGGAACTTGAGCTCGAACTATCACTACTGGAACCCGAACTGCCACTAGAACCCGAACTGCCACTTGAACTCGAACTTCTACTACCATTTCCATCAGCAGGCTTAGTCTGGGCACTTGAACTCGAACTACAACCAATTTCATCAACAGGTTTAGTCTGGGCAGTCTCTCCAGCATCGTTTACGACAGGAGGTTGTACAGGAGTTTGGACATCATGATCAAATTTTTGTATATAGTCCAAGACATAATCAGAGAGGCAGAATATATTATAATCCGGTTTCAGCCGGATCTGATAATAAGATAAACACGATATTATAAAACTGGAATAATTAAATTTAGATAATACACAATACTATCTACTTGAACAATGATAATGAGATTATACACAATATTGTACTACGTGAATCTTTCCTAGTCAATTGCTTTACTGAATAACACACTCCACTACGCACTCTCACTGCAATGACTAACAAAGGTAAATAGTAATTCAATATATAATAATCTGAGCAGTTAGACGATCACTTTGGAGGAGACCTATCTCCTCAGCGAGTTCGTTGCAGTTCTTATCTGGCACACCGAGATTAAGCAGAACCTGTCTATAGTTCCTCCAGGTGATTGCAGAGGAAGCTGTCACCTTATTAACCAACATCACCTCTTCTTTAAACTGCCTCACCACTTCCACGCCTTCAACTATCTCTTCTTCGGTTTTTACTTTCCGGCATTGCTTCACCTGAATCTGATCTTTGGCTAGCGCCCCTGTATCTCTCCGTTTCTTCCCGCCGTTCAACGGAACTACTCTCCCCACTCGAGCAGGTTTAGTGAACTTTTTCTTAGCTGCCGTGTTGGGTTTAGACTTCCTTTTAGTTGCAGTCATCCAAGGAACAACTTGACACGATTAATTAAGGGTAGACACAACATTGAATTAGGATTGGTCGTTGTAAATAAAAAAGTAAAATGGCGTTTTACTAAAAAATAATTAAGTTCACAATTTGAGATTTCGACACCTAGGCAATTGATGACACAATGGATTGAAAGTATACCCGTTAGTTTCAATAATAAATATATTATATTAATATCCATTTTATTAAAAGCTTAAATTCTATATAATATAAAATAGACTAAACAAGCAATGATTTGAATAAAACATAATGATCAGTGAAACCACTCTTCAAAAATGTTCCCCATGTGAAATAGTAGCACAGTTTTGGGTCAACAAATGAAATGTTGTACATTACGAGTATAGTATTAGTGGGTACTGTTGTAAATCCCGTTTCCTTACCTCCGTACCCTCTTCGGTTCCAGGCATTTGTAGCACTTTGACCTTCTTGCAAAGTTGTTCTCGTGACACTTTCGACACTCCCAGTCTCCACGTAGTTTAACCAGTGAGGAGCCATTGCTTTTATCATATTTGCACTTTTTGCACCGCAACACATTCCGCCCCTCATTGCTTCATTGATGTTGCCACATTTGGCACATTTCCACTTTGTGCATTCATATGGATTATATCTCGATGAACTAGACATCCTGTTTGCAATCGTGATAACATACTATTAATATAAACACGTGCTAATATAAACTATCTAAGTGTAAAATTAGGTAGGCAACCAGACCAGTCCTCCCGGGCGTACCGATGGTAAACACTGCCTGCTCACAAGACGTTTACTCACAATATACACTACACACTCAGTCGTTCTTAGCGACTGACAACCGCAATATTAACTCACTATAACTAAGTATTGAATTCTAAGTTAATACGACAGATACGATATTTTAGTATCGTACACAGAGTTAACATAAAGGGATTCTAAGGGGTAATACACGAAAATATGAATCTTAAGGGAATGATAAATTCGTGACGAACGCTAGTAAAAACACTAATCTCTTAGAAACGGCACCTGCTCTGATTGGACTGAAATACGATCTTCGAGTATCGTAAGCTTTACTAATTTACTCCACACGGAAATAAGTGCGGCAATTTCAATTTAAACGGTAAAATGTGCTACAATTCGTCCCTGCGCTAGAGTTGAACAAGGGAAACAGTTGAATCGAATAATAACGTTCGAAGGTGAAATATAAGGATAATAATCAACAATTTTACAACTTTAAACTGTGGCAGGACGGGCTACGTTAGTTCGTTCTAGATCAGCGGTTAACACTTGGATTAAACACGTCACCTAATAAACGTTTCCAGAACTAAACCTAACGTGTCCAGAATTGCGTTATCGACCCGCACCACGTGATACCACGTGGTCACCCACGTGGTACCGCGCGGCTCGGCCCAGCCATAGAAATCTACTAAAACCTACACACCCGACTAACACGTGCCCTACTACACAATCATCTAAACTAATTTCTATCCTAAATCTACACTTAAACACTAACGGCAATTCTTAATCACTAAACTACAATCTATTCAAATGCTAAAACTACAGCTGTTACTACCTTACACTATATCCCCCGGGAAAATTTAATCAATTTGTCAATATCTCCAGGAGGTATTGACAAATTCGATCAACTCTCCCCCTACCTACTAAATCCTAAAAAAATCCTAAAACTCCCTCTTAAACAATACCATAAAAATATCCACAAATAATTAAATAAATGACACGTACCCTCACGTTTCCTACTACAAGTACAACAATGATTAAATAAATTAAAATAAATAATGCTCGTAAAAATACCAACATCATCCCCGTGATACAACTCACGCGAAAAACTACCCTTAAAAAATTTCACGTGCTACAAATATTTAAAAAATTATAAAAAAAATACGTGTTCCATCACGTACCAATCTGAACAATCAAAACTTCACGTGAAACATCTCACGTGTTACAAACAAATAAATAATTAAAAACTACGTGATAAACTTCACGTAATAAAGCCCAATAAACCTGAAAATACTTTTAAAAATGTATAAACACAACTTGCTACCCTTCTACACTGTCCTTCTCCTAAATTGCCCCTTCTACTTTCCTTACTTCTTCTGCTGTTCTGTCGAAGTCGTAGCAAGTCGACCATCCGCCGTCTCTCCGTCCACACCAACCGTTGTTGAACACCCTCCACAACCATACTCCTAACCCAGGTACCGTACATCTAGTAACGAACCTAATTAACACAATGTTTTCGTACCCCTAGTTACGAATAACACATTTATCTCCGTACATCTAGTAATGAATATAACTAACACAATTGTTTTTGTACATCTAGTTACGAATACAACTAACACAATTATCTCCGTACATCTAGTTATGAACATAACTAACACACTTGTTTTCGTACATCTAGTTACGAATATAACTAACACAATTGTTTCCGTACATCTAGTTACGAATACACTTAACACAATTATCTCCGTAAATCTAGTTACGAATATAACTAACACACTTGTTTTCGTACATCTAGTTACGAATATAACTTACACAACTATCTCCGTACATCTAGTAATGAATATATAACTAACACAATTGTTTTCGTACATCTAGTAATGAATATAACTAACACAAGTGTTTTCGTACATCTAGTTACGAATATAACTAACACAATTATCTCCGTACATCTAGTAATGAATATAACTAACACAATTGTTTTCGTACATCTAGTTACGAACATAACTAACACATTTGTTTTCGTACATCTAGTTACGAATATAACTAACACAATTATCTCCGTACATCTAGTTACGAATACAACTGACACAATTATCTCCGTACATCTAGTTACGAATACAACTAACACAATTATCTCCGTACATCTAGTTACGAATACAACTAACACAATTATCTCCGTACATCTAGTTACGAATACAACTAACACAATTGTTTTCGTACATCTAGTTACGAATATAACTAACACAACTATCTCCGTACATCTAGTTACGAATACAACTAACACAATTGTTTTCGTACATCTAGTTACGAATACAACTAACACAATTATCTCCGTACATCTAGTTACGAATATAACTAACACAACTATCTCCGTACATCTAGTTACGAATACAACTTACTCTACCCCATTCATTACCTCTAGGTATGAATCTCCTACTTAAAGACCGCAAACCGATTGTTGAGAGTGCACAACCTCGTCAGCCCCAGCATCCCTGCTACTAACATTTCTGGCGGGATCCTCTGCCTCCTCCGCCGTTTCTCTCAGCACCCTAATCTCTTGTACGTACCATCCCAGGAACTTCCTATTGCCTCTCATGTCCGACTTGTAGTGACCATGACCTCTTCCTGGTGGCATCTTTCCCTCTCTCACCAATCTTTCACACTCCTCCGTTATTCTCTCCGCCAGGTATGTTCTACACCCCCTCCCGAAGTTATGATAGGTGCTAACCTCTTAACTCTTACTTGCTGCATGCTGTGGCAAAGTGTTGCGGCTGGCAGCAAATATAGCAAGTTGAACTTTAAGTAAGTCAGCCAAGTCCTCTATTTCATTAAGTCCTCTACTCCAGTACACGTCACATTTCTGTTTGATCACAACCATGCTCTCAACCATATCGACTTGTTTTGACTGTAGCTGTATCGTGGGTAGCTTAAGTTTGCACGTAATGTGTTCGAGCATTACTAGCGAAGATATGAACCGCTGGGAGCATACAGTGTTGTTACGTCTGTTATTCAATCTTATAATTTTACAGTGCTTCAGGTTACAATTTTTCGAGGTTAAAATTATTTTTTATCAATAGAACAATTACTTAATAAAACAATTATTAATAAAACAATTGTTTATTTTCACTCCAATCTAACAATTGTAATGGTGAATAAATCTATGGAGGCTTTAAGAGGTTTCAAGTGCCGAAGGTCATTGCTTATTGTTGGATTTGAAAAGCGACCTGTGCTTGGGACCAGCTCCACCGTCCACTTATTTAGTCACCCTGCCTGAAACCACCGGAGTCTGGACTGAACAATTTATATTGTTCTCTATATATATATGCTATGGTCACACACAACTGATCGTATTATTTTGTGATGACGTTCTTCGTTATACAGCAAATATGAGAACGACTTGAACATGCAAGAGCCACCCCGGCCCCCGCTGATACTGACTTGGTATTCTCAGGTACGATGTCATTGAACATGCGACTTACCCGTCGAAGCTCTGCTTCATTCATCCCGACGCGGACGAGTGTTCTTAACGACGTGTTCTTAACGACGTGTTCTTAACGACGTGTTCTTAACGACGTGTTCTTAACGACGTGTTCTTAACGACGTGTTCTTAACGACGTGTTCTTAACGACGTGTTCTTAACGACGTGTTCTTAACGACGTGTTCTTAACGACGTGTTCTTAACGACGTGTTCTTAACGACGTGTTCTTAACGACGTGTTCTTAACGACGTGTTCTTAACGACGTGTTCTTAACGACGTGTTCTTAACGACGTGTTCTTAACGACGTGTTCTTAACGACGTGTTCTTAACGACGTGTTCTTAACGACGTGTTCTTAACGACGTGTTCTTAACGACGTGTTCTTAACGACGTGTTCTTAACGACGTGTTCTTAACGACGTGTTCTTAACGACGTGTTCTTAACGACGTGTTCTTAACGACGTGTTCTTAACGACGTGTTCTTAACGACGTGTTCTTAACGACGTGTTCTTAACGACGTGTTCTTAACGACGTGTTCTTAACGACGTGTTCTTAACGACGTGTTCTTAACGACGTGTTCTTAACGACGTGTTCTTAACGACGTGTTCTTAACGACGTGTTCTTAACGACGTGTTCTTAACGACGTGTTCTTAACGACGTGTTCTTAACGACGTGTTCTTAACGACGTGTTCTTAACGACGTGTTCTTAACGACGTGTTCTTAACGACGTGTTCTTAACGACGTGTTCTTAACGACGTGTTCTTAACGACGTGTTCTTAACGGCGTGTTCTTAACGACGTGTTCTTAACGACGTGTTCTTAACGACGTGTTCTTAACGACGTGTTCTTAACGACGTGTTCTTAACGACGTGTTCTTAACGACGTGTTCTTAACGACGTGTTCTTAACGACGTGTTCTTAACGACGTGTTCTTAACGACGTGTTCTTAACGACATTTATCACTTACTGCACGACTCCCCATTTTTACTTTAACCTGGTTTTGTTTATCCTGAAGACTGGTTTTAGTGTTACTGTTTGGGGCTTTCAGTTTCACAAGCGTATCCTGATTGTGGAACTCTAACATATTCTACTTCTGTCTTCTGTACCTGCTACTATGTTAACTTGTCCTGACGTTTGTTTCTGGTCTGTTGTGGTTGGGCTTTTAGCCAGAACAAGTAGACAAGTAATACTCTGCTTTAACATACAACTCTAAGGGACCTAAATAGGGAATAGGCAATAGTCAGTACAATGTAATTAATATAAATAATAACATCACAACATGGTCTCTAAGAGCTGTTTCGTTCTCTTATTGTCCTCCTTGTAGCACACTTAGTGTACCTAATTGCTCGAGTCTCGACTTAGTGGTAGGTTTTATAAAATGAAAGACGTTAAATTTGGGGATTTGCGGAAGAAAATGAAATATTAAAACTTGTTAAAATGGTAATCCAGTGCAGAACTAATCTCAAAAGACTTAAGGGTCCTGTTCTGTCGCACATCACAAATGAGTCGTCCATTATTGTAGTTGTATTGGTAAGCTCGTCCCAGTCCTCCTTTAAAATTATGATCGACTCTGTGTCACTCACTTATCGTTGATATCTAAATGGACAAGTTTGAGTCAGGTGTGCAAAGTGATGATATATATAATACATATATATGATATATATAATACATATATATCTCTATAATATACTCTACTAATTAATTTACATATTTTAGGATTGAAACATGCATATAAAATGATTTAAGGCATTATTCAAGACAATACCAATATCTACGTACTGCACATCCTTACCTGTTTGAGCCCTGAACACGTTGATGGTTTACCATCAACTTGCCTTTTTTGTAATCCTGAATTTTCTTCTTTTTATCTGATTTCTTCCTTTTGTAATGCAAACCTCTCTGATAGGTGGATCTTCTATTTACATGCTATTTTGTACAAATCTTTCAGTCACAACAAGATGCTATTTCTTTTCCTTCTTCTGGTGTCATGTTGTACAATATATTTTCAACTTATTGGAGTAAAACGTACTAAGTGAAACACGTTGATTAAGAAAGAAAAATAATAAATGATCAAAATCGAAAATCATCCTCAGTTTGTTTTGCTTCTGTTGTAAATTTGGTAATCTAGCTAGGACCTAGGCACACTTGGTCTGAGGACCTCCTGTCGCTTATGGTGAGGTACAAGCATTATTTTTCCGCCATTTTTAATTGTTTCCCCTTCAGTCGCCTTAAACTATTTAAGTCACCCTAAAAGGAGACTGTCGTCTGAATCGTCATTGCTGTCGTCATCGGTCGCCACTATTTCCGATTTGATCTTTATGCATTCCATTTCCAGCATAGTCTTATTTATCTGCAGACCTGAATAGTGATCAATAATTGCTCTCAGCTTTTGAAAACAGAGCCAATCAGGTGAATTCTCATCCAGACCATCAAGTCCTTTTAGTAGCTCCACTTGTTAAACCTAGAGGAGCAACCCCGAACCCCCCCCCCCCCCCCCCCCTGTGGAGCCATACCTGCTATGGCAAATACAGTTCGGGAACAGGTGTGGCACAGTCGATGCAAAAATGACTAAAAAATTGGTAAAAGTAAAAAATCTTCTGGTGTAATAATAAGTGACAAACAATGTGTACGTAATGTTTGATTAAACCAATCTAATTAACCTAATTCCTGAAAACCAATACATTAAACAACCGATGGCAATACATTAATAGAATTATACATTAAACTACCTAATACTGTCTTTTCGGTTTTAGAACCGTTCCTGCAGCATGCAGAGTCCTCAGCTTCCGGTTACAAATTGAAGATGCTAGAAGGAACATATTCTTTAATGTGACGTTTCGTAGTTGCAGTATTCCGTGCTGCAACGCCGCCATATCCACCTTTGATGCATCCGCTACAACTCTTTTGCGAGAAAAGGAGGACACCGAGAAAGTCTCTTCGTCCAAAGCAGAGGCAAGTGAGGAACCAGCATTGACTCGTCCCATCACTCTGTCATGTGTGGCAGGTGTGGAAGGGAAGGTGGGAGGGGGTAGAGTGACGGCAGGGACGGTGGGAAGCGGTGGAGCGCCAACTCCAGAGGTGGATGCTTTTGCCGAGGACCGTGGGGCAGTGTTTGGCCTGGAGTTATAATCATTGATTCTTTTCTCTTCTTCATTTTGCTGCAAATTGTACAGTCTCTGTTTCATCCTTTTAGTTGCGGTAACTTGTATAATCTCTGTTTCATCCTTTTAGTTTTTTTTTTTTCAAATCATTTAAATGTTAACATACTCTAATGATTTATAACAGGAAGGGACCAAAATGGGTCTTCCTTTTTGGTCATCATGTACAACTTTGCAGACATTGCAATTTGCTTATTTGCAGTAATAATAAATAGTATCAATAATTCAAGTATGTATATTGTAGCGGGGGGGGGGGGGGGGGGGGGGGGGGGTTACAACGGTCATTAATGTCAGTATTATAGAATTTTGCTGAAATATACATATACATTAATGCCCATTTATGCCCATTTATGCCCATTAATGCACATAAATTACCACGAACTACTACAAAATTTGCAAAAAAACCTGGTCATTAATGTCAGTATTATAGAATTTTATGTATATGTTAATTTCATAGAAATATACAGATACATTAATGCACATTAATGCCCATTTATGCCCATTTATGCCCATTAATGCACATTAATGACCGTTGTATCCCCCCCCCCATTGTAGCACTCTAGGTAGTACCTGGCTGCTCGATTTAGTGGTAAGATAACAAATTGAAAGACTTTTGTAGAAAGGTAAAAATGGTAACGTGTATAAAATGGTAAACTAGTCCTGAATAACAAGGATTGAACGTTCAAGACTTTCCCAGTTCTTTCTCCAGCTAATTCGGTCATTATTTCCCTGATAACATCACCGATTTGTACAGCTCCGGGTCCAGTTTAACTTGACCCGGAAGCCGTACAAAATCCGGAATTTTTGACCTCTACTCCGGATTTCTTTGTTCTTCCACTTTTTCATCTTTCTTTTCATTCTGTACAGCCGGTTTTACTGTTCTTCCTATTCCTATTCTCCACACATGCGAGGTACTCGGAATCTTTGGCTTTGTTCCAATCCATCCTCGTCAACGCCCTCTTTCTGCTTTTAATCTCTTTCCAATTCCGGTACTTTGAACTCCTTCACTCCTTCCTCTTCCCACTTTCGTTTTAATTTCGATTTTCTGAATTCCTTCCTTTAGTCCTCGGCCTCGGCCTCTCCCTTTTCCGATCTTGATCTTGTCTTTCTAACTAACCATATGAGTGATCAATTTTAAACGTAGAATTGTGTCTAGTCTAAGGTGGAGTGGAATTTAAGAGTTGACGGATGAATCGTGACAAAAACTATCAACAAGGTGAACTTAGGCGGAAAACTAGAAATGGGGAGATGTGTCACGTGATACATAAGATACTAAGATAGGCATGATTGGATGGCTAATTAAGTGAGTGAGGCTTATTGGTTAAGTGGCAGGCTTTCTACTGTACTTGATGACAACTTAGGGTCGAAACTTACTGCTGGGAAATGTAACTTATATGATCTTAGGTGCTGCCGTAGTGACTATTAAACTAATCAATTTTAGGTGTGGGTGAAAAATACTAATTTACGAACGAACAAAATATCAACTATATGAGTATAACTGACCATTAACTATTTAAGAAATTATACCCAGATTATAAACGGGGGGGGGGGGGGGGGGGGGGGGGGGGGGGGGGGATGGGGTACCAAGTGTCGGACATCTTACTTACTTGACTTACTTATACGTAAGACACCCACCCCTTTTGCCGCCTTTTGCGGTACTAACTGTCGAAAAATCGTGGTACTAACTTTTTTTTGGTATATAGAATAAGATACCCACCTCATTTAAACTTTAAAGGACGACTTTTTTAGTTTCAGATATAACAGGATAGAATGTAGACAATTAAACAAAGAGTTGAAATAATATATCTGTAATTTAATAAGAGAGTCGATGATCCTCTGGGCCCCAGTCTGGGGCGCTCTGAGTTCTGTTACTCCGGTTACTCTTTAGCTGCACGAGCTTTAGCGCATCTATAGCATCTCTTCCTATTGCTGAAATTATTGCAGCCACAGCTGGCACATCCCCTATCGCATTTTTTTCTAAGAAGGGATTCCCCGCTTTCCTTAGCAGCATTGCACTTGGTACACCGTAATATGTACTCCAGGTACGTCATTAGTGGCAATTAGATGAACTAACCGTTGATTAACAGTCAATGTATCCCCCAGACGCTTTAAACTTCTTTTATTATTCAACCGGGGTAGGATGAGGTCCCGCTTCAGCTCCTCGATTTTTTCATCCTGGACTGTGTTTGAGAATACGTCAGGTATTTGTTCTGTAAACCGAAACAATCTTCTCCATCATGTGACTTAGCTGCTCGACTGCAGATATTCTTATACACAGTATTATATTTCAGGTCACTACAGCACTGGTTCACTGTATCATTTGTAGCTAGGTCAATCATGTAGTGCATTTTAAAGCACTTCTGATGGTGTATTCTATTATTGTTTACAACAATGTGGGACGCCCACTCCTCCGACAGTAGCTGGAACGGAAAGTTCTGTAGGATAGGATCTGTCGTTGAAAGTCCCTCGCAGAATTGCACTTGCTCACTTTGTGTGTCCTGAAAGGAAGACTGTATATTATGACTAATATCGATTATCACAATGACATTGCGTAGATTGACTACTCTTTGTATTTTAAATTCCATACCTTGAGAAATATATTCACACTTCAAATACAATTGCAAAAAGTTTAAAACTTCAATGGAAACAGATGGAAAATGGCCTACCTTGTGAGTAAAAGAGTCCTCATCCGTCACATCATCATGTACTAGGATATACTCTTGGGAAACTGTGTCCTGTAGTTCAGTCACACTATCAGGTACTGGGGTACACTCTAGAGAAACTGTGTCCTGGGGACAGAGGATGTTACATATTTCAAAGGAAGGTTTGGGTCATGACACTAGTTCAGAAATTTACAGCTTTTTAAATGAGTTGGCCATGTACTTGCAAAAAGCAAAATATATAAATAAACAGACCTGGTCGTTATGTGACCTCTTGAAGAACTTATGTAACGTCCTCCCTCTATCTTCTGTAGATGTGATAGGCCTTTTCCTACACACTTTGGTGTGAAGGGTGAGGTTGTGACGATTGTCACACACCCGACCACAGTGGCCACAGACAAGCGGCATTAGGTAGCGACCGGCCGTAGCGACATCCTATTGTAGGGAAAATTAAGTACAAAACTGTTTCAGTGACATTCATTATATCATAATATGGACACAACATTTCAAATGGCCGAATCTAAACGCGAAACAGTCAATCTCTCATACACACTGATTAATCTGCTTATTGTGCAATTGGCAATGCAGACCCCGGGGGGCGTGACTCCAACGGTCCATGTGAGGTTTACCAACATGGTAAATTCCCATTGGCAATAATATTCATGTTTAACTGGCCTAAAAAGTGCAATAAAACAAGTTTGATAGAACTTTAAAACAATATTAAATACCTTTTTGAACTAGTTGAAACTGCATGCGAACTATTCAAAGTAAACTAAATTTGAAATCTGTAAAACATAAATGAAGTAATTGAAACTGTGTGTAGTTCAGTGCTGGAGCTGAATGATCCTCAATTACTAAAATAAACAATTTTCACGATATATACACCTCTAAAATTAACATACTATTATCGTTCATGATCATTCGGGAACAATTACCAATTACATGGTACAATGGCTATGGTATGTGAACCTAGGATTGTGTATTGTTCACATCAGGTGCCAAGTTAAGTGTGCTTTATCCAGGTGTCTGCCTCGTCTGATAATTGGGTGTTGATTGCTGGAGCAAGCGTCTGGATTTTTGAAATTGAACGTATTTTGAAACTTTCAAGCCCAGATATACACAGTTTTTCTCTAGCTACCCACCAGTTAGTACCATTTACTAACTGTTTAAAAAAAATGGGCAGTTGACCCACCAGTTAGTACCATGTACTAACTGTGTTTTTGGGAGAAAAAGTGACCCACCCACCAACGTGAAGTCCGGCACTTGGTGTTGAATTCACTTCTTGACACAAATGAAACTACAAGTATTAATAAAATAAATGTAGAGATAATTGATCAGCAATTATAATATAATACCAACTAACTAATAACTATATAGGATTATGTATAGGTCAGTCGGTTGTATACTTATATAATATTCCTGATATATTATATTTCACAGATTATACAGATCCACAAAACACAGAATTATCCTTGTCAGATGGGTTCTTCTGATGTTCAATAGCTGGTTCTTCTGCTGGAGATAACTTGTTTCTTCTGCTGGAGATAACTCGTTTCTTCTGGTAATAACTTGTTCTTGTGATGAACAACTTCTTCTTCTTAGATGAAGCACTGTAACCAATAATAACTTCACTCAACTGGATAGATCTTGATTAAGCTGATCCAGGAAAACCTCTTCTTGGTACGTTTACAACGAACGTCTCAACTGGTACACAAACGTCTCTCAACTGGACTCCTATCTGTTACCGACTCACTGAGCTAGTCACCGACACCAACTACGGCACTGCTACGACATTATGTCATCCTGATAAAGATTGAGTTTACAAACAATAGTGGAGGGATGGAGACAAATAGAAGAGAGAAAAAGTTAAGAGAACTTAACACTTGGTAATTTGGTACCTGATCCCCCCCCCCCCCCCCCCCAAAAGTTAGGAGACATGTAATCTGAGCTACTGGATAACTGCCAATTGTGCATTGATTATGGCGTTATCGGGCATTGCTAAAAACAATGCAAAAGAACGCAAAAGTATTAAGATTATCACCAAATTATAAATTATGGAACCGACAGAGAATGTTGGTGGGGTGTTTTTGATCATTATATTAAGCATAATCTACACCCATCATCCCGCATCCGTGATAGTAACAACCATGAAATTGGAAGATGTTGTTCGTCTCCCTGAATTTTCTTGCTGGAATGTCAGTTGAGGTAACTGGTAAGTGGGGGAACTATCTAAGTGACCGAGGATTTCTAACATGGTAGGCTGCAGAAGAGTGTGGTGTTTCGTAAGTGGACTAACATTAAATGTAAGACAGTGAGTAACATCCTCATAGTGTTGAGAATATCCAATTATACATAAGTCAAAACTTTGAAGTAGAAGTTAACAATAAAGTCAAAAAGTTTCCGCACCTCTAGTCTTGTCCAGTCTTGTCCAGTCGTAAGACATTTTCTCACTCATTTATCTGCAAATTCTTGTTTACCATAATATTGTGTTCACTTCTGTGTACACTTTTCTTTCGTAACATTATAAATATAATATAATATTCTTGTTGTTTTTCTTTGAGCTTGAGGTGGCAGTTTCACGTTATATTGCAGTCAATTCATTATAGCTGCAACTATAACACAAACATTGGAAATTTCTCTCAGGAATTTTCGAGAATTCACTAGTACTGATCTTGGCTTAAACTACACCTTTTTCAGACTGACGATGGGTTCTGACTTCCGAACTTTAATGGACCACCTGCAGACTCCTGTTACCTCCCATTTTGCACACAAAATTGTTGAAATTTAAGAAATGTGGACAATAGAAAACTGCAATACTGTCAAAGTTTTATAAGGGTTTTATAAGTTTTATTATTATATTATAAGTTATTAATAAGTTATTATTATTATATTATAATTTATTATTATAAGTTTTATTAAGGGTATGATGGTCGAAGAATTAATATATCAGTATCACTATTAATATATCAGTATCGCTATTAGTAATATTGTTCAAAATATTGTCTTTTCTAGATTTATTTTGTTTATAAATTCATAGATTTTAATCTTTTACTTTTGATCTTATTTGGTAGTCTTAGTTTGTGTTAACCCAATAGAATTTCGGTAAAACAATATACGAAAAATTATAAAAATTATTTAGAAAAAATCAATATGAAAATATTTATTCCAGAAATTTATAAATTCTAAAATAAATTCTTCTCCTTCTGGTTACTTTCTCCATCCGTTTAGCCATTGTTGAACGCGTAATACGTGTCGTCTAACTTATCGGACGTTCGCGTTTTAATTTAACCGGACATTACGTGAGCAGACATTAAATTGAATGTAGCCACTTAGTGAAACAACAATGGGGATCACAATACAACGTGATGCAAAGCATTGGCACGCCAGTCCAGCTCTTACTAATTCGCTCGCCCAAAAATTTCACGTGACTTTGGTTTTTATGGTTTTGCAGCCGTACAAAACGGTTTTTACATAAACCCTGATCCTAACCCTAACCAAAACCCCGAAGCTATCCATAACCCTTACCACAACCCTAATATATAACCCTAACCTGAGCCCTGAACAATCAAATTCATGTTTTACTAGCCTGTCACGTGACCAAAACGGTTTTTTGCCCATTACTCTCCAGGGAAGTATTTTTACCCTAAGTCATGGGTGGTGATTCGGAATCAGCGTTCAAAAATACAACGATTGAAATCAATTTCATACCCAAAGGGCCTTTTCACAAGAATTTTGGGCGAGCGATTTAGTAGAACTATGAACTAGAACTAGAAGCGCGCCAGTCCATGTGTGCGGCGCTCTTTTCAATGTTCAATGTTCAATTTCAAGCTTTCTCCATAATATTAACTATTACAAACTTTACTGGGCGGCGCTCAGCCTGTCATTCCACCGAATCTTTATTTTATTTTTTGACAATAATAGCCTAGGGTCCCCAAGTAATGACAAACTGAGAAGCGAGCAATATAATCAAAATAAATATACAGTACCAGTGAATGCAGGATTAATGAACGAATAGTGTGACATTGGGTTCTCAACCATGAAAATTTAGAAGTCCCTACATGCTGTTCTTTCTGGCTCCATGTGCTAGTTAGGGGTCTGAGGTATCCGAAAAATCATGTTTTGAGTACCCAAAGTGTTCTGGGTGCCAGGAATGAGGTTATTAAAGCGGCGAAAATGACCGATTTTGGACTATTTATGAGCTTTTTTGCCCATTTTCATGAGATAAAGAATCAGGAAAGCTGCTCTAGATGATTGAAATGGTTGATACCAATGAGGATACACCCAACACACATAAATATTCGTGATATATGTGATTTTAATGAGAAAAATATGATCTCAGGGCCCATTTTATACCAAAATTTGCCAAAACCACTCGCACTTGTCAAAGCTTCCTCATTTTAGACACATTTAATGATTATTATGGTATCTAACTTATGGTGGATCTGATAGGAGTATGTCTTAGCTTCATTTTAAGCCATCAATGAGCATGCTGGTGTGTATGAAAGTACTTTAATCCTCCCGTCCATTGATATAGTCTGGGCAGTGGGCCATGCGCGCGCGCGCGCGCGTTTACAAACATGAATTTTCTCCCTCAGTATCTATCTAAAGCTTTTAAAGACATGATTTGAATGCTATCCTACTCAGCACATGAGTGCTACAGGATGGTGAAAGAATTTCTATAAAAAATCATTAAATGTGGAAGATATGAAGTCATTATATGTGTGTGTGCGCGCGCGCGCGCGTTTACAAACTTGATATCCTCAGTCCTTCCATATATAATGAGATTTTGTTTCAAACTTAATTGACTCTGAACCGAAATTGCCAGAGGAAACAGATAGTGTAACTCAGAAAGACCACAAATGGATAGTTTGTGAGATATTGAGGTTATACTCCAAAAAATTTACAATGATGTCACACCAGAAAACCCCTATTTTTGGTATATTTAACCTCATATCTCAAACGCGCAGTACTGGATTGAGCTAAACTTGGTCAGGTTTTGTAGCCCTGACTATCCTCGATTATATGGAACAGGAATAAAACTGTTTAGATGTTATATCTTAATTGTATTAGGCACTTAGTTCTGAAAAGTGAGAATGTCATTAATACTGCTTTCACTGGTAATGATTATCTACTAGGTAGTGCGCCATCGACAGTGAGCCGCGCATGCCGACTGTAGGATATGGTTTTTTAGCGCTAATTTCGGCCAGCACAATTTTCTTCAAACAAATAGATATTGACTATCCTTCCCGACCTCCAATTGCAACAAAAATTGGTAAGCCTACTCATAGACTTACAAGGAAAGTGTCCGAAAAATTTAAAACATATCCAACCATCAGACATTATGTTACAGCTAAAAGCAGCGTATTTTGCCCCATTTTGATCACTATATCACCTCCGATATCCACCAAATTTTTCGGACAGTTGTGAAAGCCCTATTGGAAGGTCGTCGCCAATTTCCAAAATGATCTCATTTAAGGAACTGAAGATAAATCCGAAATACGAATAATACGACAAAAATGGTCAAATTTGGACGAATTTGGTCAAATTACGCGACTTTTACAGCTACTTTTGCTGTTCTGGAAACCAGCTGGAAAAGGTGACTGACTTTGTTTACCTTGGAGCTTGGATAGCAACAACAGAGAGGGACCTGCGGGTCAGAAAAGCTAAGGCTTGGGCAGCCTGCCACAAGCTAAAGAAGATGTGGAAGTCTGACCTTAGAAGAGGACTGAAGATCCGTCTATTTGTTGCTACTGTGGAGTCAATACTTCTTTATGGTTCTGAAACGTGGACGTTGACAGAGCAATTGAAGAAACGCATTGATGGCTGCTACACTAGAATGTTAAGGATGGCACTTAATGTGGATTGGAAGCAGCGAAAAACCAACAAAGAAGTCTATGGCAACCTACCGAGAGCAACCATGAAGATCCAAGAGCGCAGGATGCGACTAGCAGGCCATATCCACCGGCACCCAGAACTAGGGGGAGACCAGCCATGACCTATGTTGATAGCCTACGAGCTGACACGGGTCTCAACGACACTGGAGAAATGGGCGGACTTATGGCGGATAGAGTTTTATGCAGACAGCGCATCAATACTCGGACGCTGAAGCCGCCTTAAGTCAAGTAAGTCAGTTTGCTCCAAAAGCCGCGCACCATCAAATATGGCACATAGGCGAAACTCACTGATCTTTCCAAAAAGGTATGACAAATTTGGTATTGTGAAAATTCTCACAGTCTCTAGAAAACAGTGGTACAAAAATTTTTAAAATCCGAGCAAGTTTATTTTTATCGTGCACCCCCTATATCTACGCAGCCTAGCGGGCGCTATGCGGCTATGAATCTACATATTAATACATCTCCGTGTATATCGTTAATTGACTGATCCAGCTACTATAATAATATTCGCAGAGCTTTGCCCGAGAATGGAGAATAACAAAAAAGGCGCGCGGTATAATAGTTACCAGGTTTCCGATCAAACGTTGTAGCGCGATGGACTACTGGGTCGCGCCGCGCATCAAATAATTCTTCTCTTCGGTAGATCGGCGAAATGCACCACTGTGCCTCACCGAGCTGCGAAGGATTGACATCGTGAATCAAGATCAAACGCTGCTATTTGTAGCCATTTGTGAACTTTCGTCGATAATAAAAGCAATTAACATTGACTTATGTTACTCGTCTATATTTCTGATCGGAGTAGCGCGCGCCGCTTTCTTTTCGAAATGGTCCGATGGTAAGTGCTACGAAGTAGCGCGCGCCGGGCCAGACCATCAACAATGGTCAACAATTTGAATTAACCTCATGCACATGATATACAGCAACTTCATTTGTCATTGGACTTGTAGGTTTATAACCTACCAGGACGCGCGCCGGGTTGGACTCGTCGACGGAACAAATATTTTACGATCAGTATCACCCGTTAACGGGTCATACTCATACAATGTATGACAACTTATTGCTATCAGTTAGCTACATATTGCATATATGATATATAAACAAGTCTAGTTCAACTCATGTCAAAAATACGTCTAGTAGAAGTGTGTATCTGGAGTCTCTAGCATATCAAGCAGAAATTACCTGAGCCGTAAGTGCTTCTAGTTTTAATAAAAGTTCACATGGTCTCTGATTTATGCTTTAAAAAACGCGAACGATGATGCAAAAATGTTACCTGGGGACCTCAGGCTATTGTGTTCATAAACATAGAATAGAGATTAGGCGGAATGACAGGCTGAGCGCGGCCCAGTAACAAAAATGTTGAAATAAATCCAAGCAACTTTAATTTTATCATACACCTCCTAGCTGTGCATGAAAACTGATAACGAATGACATCAAATTGGCTTTTTCTCAAAATACTCACTGGAAAGGCTTTTACTAAATCGCTCGCCCAAAAACATAAACCCTAATCCCAACCCTACCCCTAATTTTTAAAAAATTTAAAAAAAAAATTAACCCGAGCCCTAAATAATCGAATTCACGTTTTACTAGCCTGTCACGAGACCAAAATGGTTTTTTGCCCATAACTGTCCAGGGAAGCATTTTAACCCTACGTCATGGGGGGTGATTCGGAATCAGCGTCCAAAAATACACCGATCTAGATTGTAGATCAATTCCATGCCTAAAAGGCCTTTTCACAAGAATTTTCTTAAAATTTGGGCGAGCGATTTAGTAGGAGCGCACTGGAAACGAAACAATTGAATTTGAAGTATACAGCAAAACCCCAGGTTGATTGACGATGTCAATCCTTCGCATCTCGTCGATCTGCTTAAGATGTGGTTGCGAGAAGCATTATTTGATGCGCGCGCGACCCAGTAGTGCATCGCGCTACAAAACCCCAGGCCATGCAATGAACCGCGTCACGATTTACTACTAACCACGATTTACTTAATATAACGGGTGATACTTTGCTCTAATCAAAGCCCTCTCGCTTGCAGCTCTTACTAAATCGCTCGCCCAAAAATTTCACGTGACTTTGGCTTTTTTGGTTTTGCAGCCGTACAAAACAATTTTACATAAACCCTAATCCCAACCCTAACCCTAACCATAACCCCGAAGCTATCCATAATCTTAACCACAACCCTAACCCTGACCAAAACGGTTTTTTGCCCATAACTCTCCAGGGAAGCATTTTAACCCTACGTCAGGGGGGTGATTCGGAATCAGCGTCCAAAAATACACCGATCTAGATCACTTTCATGCCTAAATGGCCTTTTCACAAGAATTTTCTTAAAGTTTGGGCAAGCGATTTAGTAGGAGCGCTCGCTTGCAGTAGCGCGCGACCGCCGAAACAACAAGCGCGTCACGTACGTTGACGGATGTTACTCGTCTAAATTTCTTCGAAGTAGCGCGCGCCGCTTTTTTCTCGAAATGGCACGAGCTACGAAGTAGCGCGCGCCGGGCCAAATCATTAACAATGGTCAAGCGTCACGCAGTAGTAGTACGCGTATACACATGAATATGTGAAGGTGATACTCGTAAAACATTAGTTCTAAGAGCGTCGATGAGTCCAATTCGGCGCGCGTCTTGGTAGATTATGAACCAAAGATTTACCGGCCACCAAACATAATATTAATTATAATGTGAACAATAAAACTTCCTAATAACGCGACGCCCGGCCGACAGCCGTTTCCTTTCCTTTAACTCCGCTGTATATAAATATTTTGGTTGAATCTATTCAGTAAAAATTTGGACAAAGTGAGCTTGAGCCAGAGGGAGATCAATATACAAAGTAAAACAACGGTTTGACAAATGACAAACCTACAGTTAAGTTTCATGCTTAACGGGTACACTGGTACAGATACCCTTAAAATATTTGTTCTAAATATGAAATAGACCGTCGACGAGTCCAACTTGGCGCGCGTCTTTGTGGATTATAAAAGTAAAATTTCATGCTAGAAAGTATTATAGTATAGCGCAATCATTGTCACAAAAAGTATGTTAATTGTCGTTTAGGTTTATTAATTACTGTTGATATAAATTTGTTCTCATTCAAAAGCATTAATATTTGACCACCGGTCAAGCAAACATGGTTTTTACGTTGTTAATTGTGATCTTTTGGCGCCCCACTTTAACAGTCTGAAGCTCTAAATCAACAGTCAAAAGTTTATTTTATTAATTGTATAGTCTTATAGTTATGATCAGTTATGAACTTGCATCGACCTCTTCAGACTACACTGTTTATTCCATAGTTCACTGAGCAGGAAGAATATCTTTGCTAGCTTCAGAAAGTTGAGTAGTTTGTACGTTTGTGCCGAGTGCTTGCGGAAGGTAGGATCCTTGAGGTGGGTAAGACGGTGGAGGAGGGTAGGATGCTTGCGGAGGGTAGGATACTTGTGGCGGATAGGATGCTTGTGGAGGGTAGGATTCTTGTGGCGGGTTGGATGCTTGTGGCGGATAGGATGCTTGTGGAGGGTAGGATTCTTGTGGCGGGTTGGATGCTTGCGGAAGGTAGGATGCTTGAGGTGGGTAAGACGGTGGAGGAGGGTTGGATACTTGCGGAGGGTTGGATGCTTGCAGAGGGTAGGATGCTTGTGGCGGATAGGATGCTTGTGGAGGGTAGGATTCTTGTGGCGGGTAGGATGCTTGCGGAGGGTAGGATGCTTGTGGAGGGTAGGATGCTTGCATCGGGTACCGGTAAGAGGGAGCGTGAGGAGCGACAATGACATGAGGATTTTGAGCTGTTGGATCTTTCTTCTTCGTCAGAAACATGATTGTAAGGATCAGAGCAGCTATCACATTCATAGGTAACGTGATATAGTTATATGTTTCAGTGCTAAATTGTCTAGTGACACATGAAATTGAGATGATTCCTATCGGTACTGCACTCAAAAGTGTGATGAATGAGCTGATTAACGTAAAAAATGATCGAGTACATCTGAATTGGTTTGAAGTTTTTACAAAGGTTAAGATGGTGGTGATGCCTGACACAACCAAAACCACCAGCCAATATCCAAGTCCGTTTCTATGGCAAAAAAGCATCGCTTCTTCGAAAGCATAAATACAATGTAAAGTGGTGTACTGAACACAAACCCCAAGAAGAATGATTTCTGGGTCAGGCAGATTGGTATTTTTTTCAGATTCTTGTGGATTTCTTTTTTTCAGGCACTGTTATCACAAGAGAAGCTATAGCCATAACCGGGATCGTGATATAATCGTAGTGTTTTACGATCGAGTTGTAGAGGTAATAATCTTCGTAGATGTTAGTGCACTGTCGTATGAAGATCGAGACTGAATTAAATCCAAGATATTCGCCACTAAGGTTGATGATGAAAGACCCAACCAATGTTAGTACTCCTTTAACCAATTTGCTGTCTTCACTTTTAAGGGTCGTCAAGAGAGCCACTACTACAGACACCCCGATAAGTAGGCCACACACCAGTATCACATTGATCGTACTGTATACTTCTAGTTGAACGATTATCTTTGATATAGCAACTTGTGTGAAGTATCCCGCCAATATCATATTCGCAACTTTTCCCATTTTTGAACCTATAAAATAATGGCAACTTGGTCGTTTAGCTCCGGACAGTCTATGCAACGTCTATGCAACGTCCATGCAACAACAAAAGAACCGTCTATGCAACGTCTATGCAACGTCCCTGCACAATGAACACTATGCACACTCCCTGCACGGTCAGTCTATGCAACGTCTATGCAACGTCTATGCAACGTCTATGCAACGTCCCTGCACAGTACCATATGAACACCGGCTACTAGCCGGCTACTAGCCGGCTAGTAGCCAATGAAACAAGAAATTCAATGAAACAAGAAATTTAATTTTAGCACATTTTACAGAATAAAAAGATGTAAAACAATTCATAAAATATAATGCCCATTTGGTGTATGACTTTTTGTCCTTGACTGCTAGTTTGGTTTTGGAAGGACAGGTAACTAACGGGGCAAGGAATGCGCGTGCCTGAAAGCTTTTGCACACACCGAAACGCTAGTTCAGTTAGGTTTTTAGAGACAGGGCTCATTTTAGGAGTAGAAGAAATTTGTTAGTAGACATTAGGGGTTCTGTTTATAGTTGTTACTATAGGTTGCAGTCTTGTTGTGACAAAAAGTCTACACTAAAACATGCTTTAGTTTATATTGTGTGGTTCAAGGATATAAAATGTGGCTTCAAGGTGGATATTAAAGAGCTTGCGAAAGATTATGGCCTTTGTATCAATGGTTATAATAAGCTATAAATATCTTAAACTATACAGTGCTAATTAAAAATTTCTTTATACTTCATTTTCAGATTAGATTTAAAAATTCAAAAAATATACATTTATTTTATTAATACCTTCTCACACATTCTTTACTCACAGGACAAGACTTGGAAAACAGTAGCCTAGAGGAATTTAATTGAGATGTGTGTGAACAGCCAGTTATAATGTTTGGAAAATAATATTTGTGCAGTCAAAATCTTTTACGGTCCAATCAAGCAGGGCGTGGTTATGCTGATTGGCTAATAGCGCACTTTTAAGTTTTCCTCGCAAGCACATTACACTAGTAGTAAAGTCAGTCATTCTGAACTTTGGGGTTAAAATGTTAAAAATTTTTGTTGACCTAGTGTTGTGGTTGTCAGGTGGGTCTACCTGACAGATAAGAAGGCAGGGTTTCCTCGACGAACATGTGTAACCCTCATATAGGGATATTGGAGCACGGAATTTCATTATCTTGTAGAGCTCGAGGTAACTGTGGTATGTATAGAGATTTTGTATAGCTAGAATATTATTATGCTTGAATATCGGTTTGGTGTGTTCTTTTATGAAAAATTTTTGGTCAAGTTTCTGGTGTCCTATAGGCCTAGTACGTGCACAAGTCTTAAACTTATCAAGGTACGCCAGCCTATCACCGAATAGTACTCTGAGACAGTACTTCTGAGCAGTAAATATTGAGCTTATACGTTGCTTAGCTGCCCCACCCCATACAGATATACAGTAGGAAAGATGTGATTCGAACAGAGTATAATATAATTGTTGATGTAGAAATTCTGGAAGGGAGCAGCGAAGTCTACATAAAGTGGATGTGGAATGATTTAGGGTTCGCTTAAGAAGGCCCCTTCCAGCCATTGCCACCTGCCACCTAATTTGGCAGGTTTTACATTAAGACTGATAATCAATTTGAAGTCTTAAAATGATTCCTGCAAAATTAACCGAAAACCTGCCTATTTATCGTATTCGTGCAGAGATTTATCTCACGTAATTATTTAATCGAGTTGTTGATTTATAGAAAAGCCTGCAAAATTAACACAAAACCTGCCTCACCTTTCACCTACTCTCGGCAGGTTTGCTCTATTTTGGCAGGTTTTCCGTTAAATATAAAGTCGAATGCTGCAGATTTAACGCAAATCCTGCGTAAGTTGAGATAATTTGAATCAACTTGTGGCGTGATTAAACCTATATTGGCAGGGGTTTTGGATAATTTGAGTGTACAATGTGGAATACTGTAATGATCGTATAACCTTATTACTAGGTAGGGTGTAGGACTGAGACTTGGTTTGTGCAAAGCTACAGAAGTACAGAATGCTACATGCCTACATGGCTCTATAGTTTATACTTTTATACATGCAGTCACTAGTCAGTGGCGAAACGACCGCCCGACACTCCGGCAACCCCTGCTATGCGGAAGGGGATGGGGGGGGGGTGCAGCTGCGGCCTCTTAGGTACGTTTCGCCACTGCATATTATCCACTGTTACCAACACGGGGTCTATGATAAGTTAGAGTATAAAAGTACAGGGTGGGCCAAAAGTCAGTGTGCAAACGTTGGCCTTGATAGCTCAGTCACTGAGTGCCCAATTGAAATACTTCCTTCTGGTATGACTTAGTAACACCACTGGTTCGAGGAATTTGTCAACTCGAAAAATATTCGCGTTCATTTTTTTCAAATGGAGGTTCATTTTCACATTTTTTTGATAGTTTGGATAATCGGATCAAGCTAAATGTTATTGAATTGTGTTTGGCCATTCGAATTACGTTTGCCCTGAAAGAATGAGAGTTCTAGCTTCTCAGATGAGCGAGATATGAAGCATAACAAGCTTGTTCATTACGTGTGATCAGGTGATTGGTTTACCTAATCACGTGATAAGGTGACCCCGTTAACTACCCCGTTAAACATTATGGGAATTGTTAAGGGTGCCCAATTAAGGTGTCGTGTCACGGTGTCACATAATCACCCAGTCAATTTGTTAACGAGATACACAAAATGCTTGTTAACTTCGTCATTTCTAATCCGTTTTGCCTCATTTTTTCAGATCATATGCAACATTTGATAATCTACCGTCTCTAAAAAAATTAGGCGTTCAGGATTTTCAGAGAAAACAATATAGGTGTTTTAATATTGAATGGGCGTGGTCTAAAATATTCGAATTTTCAAATTTTGACGACGGAATCCTCGAACCAGTAAGTACAGTATGCCATCTGCAAAGCAACAGCTCTCAAATATAAAACTCAGCGGAGGTATAAGACCCAACGTTTGCACACTGACTTTTGGCCCACCCTGTATAAAAACCGATTATTGGAAAATAACTGTTTGCTTAACTTCAGTTCTTAGGTTGCCATTTTTAGATTAGATTGCTATGTTCTTAAGTAGTGAGGACAGCACTTTTTCAGTTGCAGTGCCTCTACCTGTTCATTGTTCACATTGTAAGATTTAGTGAATGAAGTGATTCTGAAAGAATCTTCAATTACAATTAATATAATAGTTCTAAATATGCAGTTATTTTCAGATTATGAGATATTTGATCGGAAATTTGTCACACGTTAAAGTGACACTTAATAAGTTGGACCTTAATCGAAATTCGTATTCACGAATTGGAAATAGCTCGTACTATAATTTATAGGTTGACCTCCCACATATGCTCTAAGTGGGAGGTCAACCTATAACTCAAATTATTGCTATTTACCAATATTAATTGATCACTGATGTGGCACTTTCAGCGGAAAATTAGTAATAGAAAGCGGACAAACCAGTTTTGGTGAAGGATGTATATCTTATACTCTTATAGTAGTTGTACACTGTACAGCAATGCTAAGGTAATGAGGTAATGCTGTAATGGGACTTATACTGCGGACCCTCTACCGGCCAAACATATTATCTCATTATTGAAGGGTGTAGACTGTAATATAGATGTAAGAACTTGCTAAATTGGGAGGTGACTGTTTTAAAATGATCAGATGCTTGCTTACTAACTTATTAAGAATGAGAGGTGATAGTGATTTACTTTATCTTGACAGGACAGTTAAGTATTTAAGCTTAAGAAACCACGTGGAGCTAAACGGTGCAAGTGATATAATACTTGAAAATTGACCCCCCCCCCCCCCCCCGACAATTGACCAAACAAATATATTTATTATACTATAACATCTGTCCGACAGCCGAATTGGGGATTTCGGACAGATTTCGCTGTCGGACAGGAGTCGTTTTTGGCGACATCTGTCCGAATTTCGGATCATATTGTAATTTCGGTTCACATTCGTATTTCACAAACTCACGGGTAATTTCGTGACGTTGCTCCCATTGTTCGAATGCTGATTTGATCCATTGAGATCTGATCCATCGATACGTGATTGACTATTTAAGGACAGGATTGTGCTAGCCGTACACTAACGAGCTGTCGATCACATCACAGGACACAGCCTACATGAGTACATATAGGATAGCAGCCGTATGGAGATCAGTTATCGCAATCCACAATGGCAACCAATCTTCAGTAAACAGACCCAGATCTGCAGCAAACAGACCCGAGAGATCTGGAAACGCTATCCATTCCTGCAAACTAAATCCTCTCTACCGACAACAGTCCAATGATGCTCTGGGACTCTGGATGGGACGAACAGACTCGTCGATCATTCCTTTGGGGGACTCCTAAGAACGCAGATCATATGGTGGACGCGGAGCATTGCGTAGTCAACGCCCAACGGTACCTTCAAATCCGCACCTAATCTCTTCCATCAGCTCTTCACAGTCCACGGACTCTTCCCTGACGGCTGGCACCTCCCCCTCTTCTAAGGACTCATTCCTGGAAAATCGACGACCCTCTACCGCAACATGTTCGAGGAGATAGACACCTGGGCTTCTGAGGCCTTGGGGCTACCAACCACAATACATTCTCATGGACTACGAGCTCGCCATTCACAACGCAGTTGCTTCATGCCTGCCTGCCTAGGTCGAAAATAAACTAGTAGTACACTATGGCTCAGATCATATCTCAAATTGGCAATGTTACGTATTCAAATTAACAGTTCAGATCACGTCTCTAATTGGAAATGTGTTGTATTGAAATCAGATCACAATTTCGGACAAATGTCGTTTTTTCTGGTACCCTGAGTCGGACAGATGTCACTGTCCGCGGACAGATGTCGCTGACAGGAGTCGTGTTACCCAGTAACCCTAACCCTGACCCTGACCCTAACCCTGACCCTGACCCTAACCCAGTAACCCTAACCCTAACCCTAACCCTAACCCTGACCCTGACCCTAACCCTGACCCTAACCCTGACCCTAACCCTGACCCTAACCCTGACCCTAACCCTGACCCTAACCCCGACCCTAACCCTGACCCTAACCCTGACCCTAACCCTGACCCTAACCCTGACCCTAACCCTGAATTGACCCCAGTGTAATTACATGGGGGGTCAATTGTCGGGGGTAGATTGCATCAGGGGGTCATTTGTCGGAGGGGGGAGGGAGGGGGTCAATTGTTGCGGTACCGTACTATATAAGTATATAGCGTGACCCTGACCCTAACCCTGACCCTAACCCTGAATTGACCCCAGTGTAATTACATACATGTTACATACATACATGTTACATGGTAAGGTCTCCTCCTAGTCGTTGGAGTGGCCTGCATCACACACATCGCGTTGGCGGCGTAACATATGTCTCCACTGTACTCGGTTGGTAGCCAAAGCTTCTGTTGTGTCGTTGTCGATGTTTTCAACACCTGTAAACTTAGCAGCATCTTCGAGTACGCAGGACTTCCAGTTCTTCCAGTGTAATTACATGGGGGGTCAATTGTCGGGGGTAGATTGCATCAGGGGGGTCATTTGTCGGAGGGGGGAGGGAGGGGGTCAATTGTTGCGGTACCGTACTATATAAGTATATTAGCGTACTATACCTCTCATTTGGAGATTCAGTGCCATGGTTGTCAGCTTTTTATCAACTCCGGCCAATTTCTTGACTGCGCTAATCAACTCGTTTTATTGACTTTTAGTTTTGGTGCCAAATAAGCAAAATTCCAAATAACTTAAGAACTTAAAAGAAAGATAAAGAAACCTGCCAATTTATAATTTAACGCTGCCATAATAAGATTATAGCATTATAATCTATTTGGCATGGATTGATAATTTTATAACAAATCCTGCAAAGTTTAATGGAAAACCTGCCGATTTAACTTTATCACTGCCGTAATCTATCCGGCAAGGATTGATAATTTTATAAAAAATCCTGCCAAGTTAATGGAAAACCTGCCGATTTAACTTTATCACTGCCGTAATCCATCCGGAAAGGATTGATAATTTTATAGCAAATCCTTGCCAAGTTATAGAAAAACCTGCCAAATAACAAATACCTGCGCTGTTGATGAGGATTCACTAGGTTAATTAGGCAGGTTTTGACATAAAAAATTAAGAGAAAACCTGCGGATTTAGTGTAATATAACTGCTGATCTGGACAGGTAAATTAGATTACTAGGCAGGAGTGGTAATTTCGCAGTCTTCGCATTAAACTGGGCAGGTTTTAGGTTAAATTCGCAGTGGCAATGGCTGGAAGGGGCCTTTTAAAGCTTTAATGGGATCTTTCCCCGATGTTTCGTCAAATTATAACACCCAAAACTTTTCGGGTAAACCTTTTTATTGGTAGTTGTTATAGTTAGTACAGGTTCAGGTGGATAAATTTTTTGACTTAGAACCTGCCTGTTGGGTTTGAAATGTATGTACAGCACTTTGGGCATGTTTATAAACTTTTCGCTCTCAAAAGACTGTAATGATGACAAAAAGCTCATTTTCCCGTTCATATGCCTCACGTTTTTTTTTGCCGACAACAAATATATTGTTCTCACAAGGTAACAAATGATCCTTTTTTGAACTTTTGATGTCGTTCATATAAAGAAGAAATAGGAAGTCCAAGAATTTAAACCCCGTGGGACACCAAATTGAATAATAGGGTAAAAAGATTTTTCTCCTACAATTCATTATTTTTGCCTGTTTTTAATACTTTTTATAGGGGTTTTTGCAAACCCCCTCACTCCACACCCCCCTTTTTATAAGAAGGGGTTAATATCGATGGGTCAAAACTTTGCTAAGGTCATGAATATTTCCATCTGTCCATTCTGAATGGCGACAGTTCTGTTTCTCTTCATCTCGAATTTCACTTCTTCTTTCCACTTTAGGATTTGACACATCGAAGTGCGTGTATAGCTTCTAAATCTAGCCTGACCAAATGCCGCCCGGGCGTAGTACGATGGGGTCCCGTTTATATTTTATAATTCATAACAGATATGTTCAGAACGCTTTCCGTTTTGATAAACAGTCGTATAAAATCTGCGATTTAATTGTATGAATTTTCTGTGCCGAACAACCGCCGCCATGTCGTTAAGACGAGAGGTTACAAAATCGTGAATTGATTCTGTCGGTTCTTGCTTTGCTGAGAAAATTTTTTTGTTTCTCCATTCGCTTTCGAAATTGATCCCTCTATTGTTCGTACCAATTTTTCCACAACAACTTTCAAAATCCATCCTCTCTCAGCATTCTGTCGAAATTCAATGTGTCCGACTTCTGATTGACATGTTTGATCCAAATAGGGGAGAATTAATAACATCCAATCTCTGTTTTCTGGGATTTTGTCGAATCAGCGCAAAATGTTGAAAATTCTTTAGTCATCGTTTAAAGTTTCCCCCGTGAACGAAAGAATGTCGGGTTTTTCTTAGCGGTATTATCTGATTTTCCTAATTTCCGTCCCATTTCTCCAGAACTCCAATATTTTCCAGTTTTCTGTCCGTCAATATAGGCTTTTTATCCATTACGTTCTTTAAAGCTGAGTTCGTTTTCCAATTCATGTTTGCATTCTTCTATATTCATTAATCCTAGCTTCTGATAGTCTCGATCAGTTATTATTTCGCAAGTCCGATAAATCGTCTGCATATTTCTTCAAATCTTCGGTTCCCTTCTTCTTGCAAGTGTCTTTGACTGTATTTTTTTAAAGTTTGTCCGGCATATGTCTTCAGATCCCACATTTTAATCATTTATTTTCATGTAGCAGCTTCTTTTTTTTTCAAATTGTCTATTTCTCTTCTTTGCATTGTCCATTTCAGCCATTTTATTGAACTGAATGTTTTACAATGATTGAAGTTTGCATGTTTTCAGAAATTGAAGCTTGAAATGTGAAGAGATCGTCAATTTCGAACCAGGAGGGCACCAGTTTTGGCTACTGCCGTTGTGGTTTATTTTATATTTTATATTTAGATTTTAGAGCTTTAAATCAGTCTCAATTTATATGGTTACTGAACACAATTGATAGATTCGTATAATAAGGCCTTCAAATAAAATAATACTTCCATTATTTCATTAAAATAGATACCTCGAATAAGGTTCATATATGAGAGTCTTTTTATATTTTTCCGATTTGAATTGAACTGTAGCTTATTTAGAGAGCTACGTCCGAATTGAACTTGTTGCTATCGCAACTAATCTATTCAGATATAGTCCCGGGCAGTGTTCCTGTTGCCGAGGCCGCTCGCGAAACACCGCCTTCTAGATCGCCGATGCGTGGCCTCGTTAATGCACATTGAAACTTATCAACACGCGAACATGTACCCTAGATCATTTGAAGGTCCGTATATTTTGAAAGTGTTTCCGACTAATGACCAAACACCCTGGATCATTTGAGGTAAACCCGTTACTGATTTATATTGTGAAAAGTGTCACTGGACTAATGACCAAAAGTTGAGCTGTGCCTCTAAGAGTTTTACGGGTTAATTCAATTAACTGTTTCAATCCGTAAAATAAATTTGACTTGGAGGTATACTAAAACTTTGAGTTCTCAAGAGAAATGGATTCGACAAATTCAGCCAAATGAACGGAACTTTAGCAAAGAACCACCTATAATTAAAGAGTCTTGTTGGTCCGAGAGGCCAACATGATGAACAACTTCTTCTTCTTAGATGAAGCACTGTAACCAATAATAACTTCACTCAACTGGATAGATCTTGATTAAGCTGATCCAGGAAAACCTCTCCTTGGTACGTTTACAACGAACGTCTCAACTGGTACACAAACGTCTCTCAACTGGACTCCTATCTGTTACCGACTCACTGAGCTAGTCACCGACACCAACTACGGCACTGCTACGACATTATGTCATCCTGATAAAGATTGAGTTTACAAACAATAGTGGAGGGATGGAGACAAATAGAAGAGAGAAAAAGTTAAGAGAACTTAACACTTGGTACCTGATCCCCCCCCCCCCCCCCCCCCCCCCCCCCGTTATAAAGATAATATAAAACATACACAATGCACAATATTCCTTAAATAACCTCAACAAAATCTACATGTTTCAGACAACGTGTGATAATTGTTTCGAAACGTTCAAGCCAATCATGTATATTGTATACCTTCTGCCGTATTTAATGGCTTAATAATTCTCGTTGCCATTTACATTGTTGTGTTCTTACCAAATGAGACTATTAATTAAAAACCAAACTAAGGGACATCCTGAATGAATTATCAGCCTTAGGCTCATGGTAGTCGGGTGCCACACACGAGCGATAAGACTTATCGCTCGGTCAACCGAGCGATAAGTAGCTCCTTATGGCTCGTGCGCGTCATCACATTTAGTCCAGTTGCGCGTGCTGTCACGGTGGATGCTAGCCATATATGTTATGGCTAACATGTTTTCGCGCGTAACAAATACAACAAGATTTAATGTGACACTGTGTATGGCACTGTTTTTTGCCGCGTTTCTTACAAAACCTCGTGTATTGTAGTTAGGGAGGGTATGTAATGGCGTGGGATTAGTTTAGTAAAAGCAATTTGACTTCAAGAATCACTAGTTGGAAGCCTAAACTAAAGTATTTTTATAGGTGGCAATTTTTATTTTGGCGGGAACACCCATATACGGGCCACGCCCTTTTTCAGGGTTTCGCGGTCACTCGAATTTTTGTATTTCAGCCCAGGAAGGTCTTAAAGACTACCTTAAAATGCTTCGTTTCGGAAATATGGCCGAAAAACGGTTTTTGGCTTGACGCAGTTCATAATTTCCGTGATTTTTGGCATTTCCGCCTAGGAAGGTCGTAGAGACTATTCTTATACACTAAAATGTACATAATGGCCAAATTTATATACAACTTATAAAGCAACATATACCCTAAAAGACTTATTTTCGGAAATGTGGCTGAGAAACAGATTTTTGCCGAGCGAACAATGACAATATTCACAAATGGGCTATTGGACTGTTAACTAGAAAGGTCTTAAAGACTCAATATGAGCAACACAGCATTTGTAAGATTACTCACTTTCTGTCCAGAAAAACCTACAAAAATTGGAGATTGATCTACTTTATTTGGCATCTCTCATAATGGGCCAGGCCAGCAGCATATTTGTGTCTTACGAAAGGGCAATTTTTCAAAATTACGGTTTCTTTAGTAAAGGTGAATGGGTCAGTTGCTAACAGCAAATTGTTCGCAATTACCGACTCCTGCACATCATACTATACTCAAAAACGCTCACTTTAGGAGTCATTAATAAATAACTACTACATGATTTGTGAAAACTCCAACAATTTTTCCTTGGCACCAATTTAGCCAAAATGTAATGACCAAAATTCAACTTTTGATTTATTCATTCCATGAAACCATTTTATGTACTAAGAATACGGGACCTAAAATAACTCGGCACTGGATCCGGGCCAGATTGTCGCTTGACCACTGACCAGTACCCCACTTTATAATTATAATTGACCTCACTGCCTCGACCAATATTGGTCTGTAATCCCTGGATTGAGATCTGTTGGCTGCAGTTTAATTTAGCTCATTTACCATAATAGTTATACCGCAGTGGTTTGGTTTGCATAGATTTTCCCATTGTATGATAATGTCTTAATGTGTGTCATTCCTTCGTTTTTTAATCAAGTGGTTACTGGCTAGCTCTTTTGTTATTACAGCTGCCTCGAGATCTTATCTAGGGCACAATACATTAGTACTAGAACATTAGAACTGTAATTCTAGAACTTCAGATTAAGATTACTTGGCCGAATGGCAGGGTTCGATATTCGACTCTAAAACGCTCAGTTTAGGAGTGATTAGTAGATAACTACTGCATGATATGCGAAAACTCCAACTAGACAAGGATCATTCTTAATCAAAGTGTTCCTCGACTTGTACTTAAGTCTTGTAACCTACTGGAGTTTGGGCCACTGAATCGAATACGACCTGATATTAATTTTAGGATGTCGGGAAATTCATTAAGATTTTTGTTCTTTGGTTTTTCAATTGTGCTACAAATCCGAGTTTGAGTTGATAACACCGAATTTCTTGTTTGACTCTCAAAGAGAAGAACCAAGGCTTAGGTTCCTCTTTTTGGCTCTGAGATCCAACTTTAAGATCGGACTTCGGAGATCCTCGCGTCATAGATCATGTAAGTGTAACATCAGTACCGTAGATCAGACTTTTGCTTGATATTGGACCTATAAATCTAATTATATATTCGAAACGGGATGTAACCAAGGTTAATTTAGATAAGATATACCAGCTTTCGGGATTATAACAAGACCCCACGAAAGGCAGGCAGAGCATCCTAAATTCTCATGCTATCCTCACGTTGACCATCTAGGTCCAGACTCCAGCCTCTCATTAAAACTATTAGGCCCGAGATCCGTCCCTTGTCCCGTTGTGTCCCGTCAGTAAGAGATCGTTCAGATTTTGGTCATTTAGACCCCTCCCCGCTCTAAAATCCACTTTACCCAAAGCTGGAAAAATTTCACATGTGAAACCTAAATAGCTAAATGAGCATCTTGAGACCTTCTATTATATAAACCCCGTGATCCTACTATAAGCTTATAACTTATAAGGCATTGCATGCCGAAATTAAGATTCACCTCAACTGGTAATATGAACCTGGTATGTTACCTGAATGTCCTCAGTCAAATCTCGAACCCTGCTAATGCTATTCTGCCAAGTAACCTTAATCTGAGGTTCTAGAATTACAGTTCCAATGTTCTAGTATTTGTGCCCATGCCCCAGATAAGATCTCGAGGCAGCTCACAGCTGAAATAACAGAAGAAATAGCCAGTCACCACTTGATTAAAAAACGAGGGAATGACACACATTATCTTACGATGGGAAAATCTATGCGACTAAAAAAAAGAATATGGGGTCATTCTGAAGTGGGAACCAAACCACTGCGGTATTATAGGAAATTAGCTAAATTAAACTGCGGCCAACAGATCTCAATCCAGGAATTACAGACCAATATTGGTCGAGGCAGCGAAATCAATCATAATTATAAAGTGGGGTACTGGTCAGCGGTCAAGCAACAATCTGGCCCGGATCTAGTGCCGATTTATTTTAGGTCCGGTATTCTTGGCACATATATCATGGTTTCATGGCATGAATAAATAAAAATTTGAAGTTGAATTTTGGTCTGGCACGTCACACATTTTATTTAAATTGGTGCCAAGGAAAAATTGTTGGAGTTTTCACAAATCATGTAGTAGTTATTTATTAACGACTCCTAAAGTGAGCGTTTTTGAGTATATGATGTGCATGAGTCGGCAATTGCGAACAATTTGCTGTTAGCAACTGACCCATCGAACTTTACTAAAGAAACCGTAATTTTGAAAAATTGCCCTTTCGTAAGACACAAATATGCTGCTGGCCTGGCCCATTAAGAGAGATGCCCAATAAAGTAGATCATTATCCAATTTTTGTAGGTGTTTCTGGACACAAAGTGAGTCATCTTACATCTTGTGACAAATGCTGTGTTGCTCATGAGTCTTTAAGACCTTTCTAGTTAACAGTCCAATAGCCCATTTGTGAATATTGTCATTGTTCGCTCGGCAAAAATCCGTTTTTCAGCCACATTTCCGAAAATAAGTCTTTTAGGGTATATGTTGCTTTATAAGTTGTATATAAATGTGGCCATTATGTACATTTTAGTGTATCAGAATAGTCTCTACGACCTTCCTAGGTGGAAATGCCAAAAATCACGGAAATTATGAACTGCGTCAAGCCAAAAACCGTTTTTCGGCCATATTTCCGAAACGAAGCATTTTAAGGTATATGTTGCTTCATAAGTTGTATATAAATGTGGCTATTAGGCACATTTTGGTGTATCGGAATAGTCTTTAAGACCTTCCTGGGCTGAAATACAAAAATTCGAGTGACCGCGAAACCCTGAAAAAGGGCGTGGCCCGTATATGGATGTTTCCGCCAAAATAAAAATTGCCACCTATAAAAATCCTTTAGTTTAGGCTTCCAACTAGTGATTCTTGAAGTCAAATTGCTTTTACTAAACTAATCCCACGCCATTGATATTCCTGACATATCCTCCCTAACTATTGAAATGAAAGTTTGAAATTTAATTGCTTATAATTGAAATGGAGTATTTATTGGGGTCACAATTTATCAATTTGTATTGTCTTAAAGCTTCAGCGATGATTGATCATCAAAATGAATGATCTCGAAGATGGTAGATGAGCGATGACTGCTGAGGCTTTTTTGGCTTTGAGAATTGCATACAGTAGAGATTATCATATCAGAATAAATGATAATTTACTATCACGCAGTCGAATCAATGAAAAGCGAATGTTAGGTTGAAGTATAGTAAAATATACTATAAAGTATAATGATGAATGATTCTCTTCCAAATAAAAGAATATACAAATTAGAATTTAGACAATCAAAAAGGGGAAGTTGACTAATCTCTCAGTATAAAACAAAAACACTAATCTCTCAGTATAAAACAAAAACCACAGGAACATCTCGAAGTGGTTGGGGTAGGGGTAAGGTTATGGTTATGGTTCAGGCGGATTCGCTGGTCAGATTTCTTTGATACTGGCAAAACACTAAAATTAAGGTGGGCTGTGGTAAAAAGCGAGGTATTAGAATATACAATCATACATATCTTTGATATAATATCATTATCATGACATAATGTTCCCTAATTTAAAGTACAGGATGTGTTGATTAAACTATAAATTATGATTGTACAGTTTAGAACATTTTTACCTCTTAGAATAATTAATGCTAAAAGTTAGGAGACATGTAATCTGAGCTACTGGATAACTGCCAATTGTGCATTGATTATGGCGTTATCGGGCATTGCTAAAAACAATGCAAAAGAACGCAAAAGTATTAAGATTATCACAAAATTATAAATTATGGAACCGACAGAGAATGTTGGTGGGGTGTTTTTGATCATGATATTAAGCATAATCTACACCCATCATCCGTGATAGTAACAACCATGAAATTGGAAGATGTTGTTCGTCTCCCTGAATTTTCTTGCTGGAATATCAGTTGAGGTAACTGTTAAGTGGGGGAACTATCTAAGTGACCGAGGATTTCTAACATGGTAGGCTGCAGAAGAGTGTGGTGTTTCGTAAGTGGACTAACATTAAATGTAAGACAGTGAGTAACATCCTCATAGTGTTGAGAGTATCCAATTATACATAAGTCAAAACTTTGAAGTAGATGTGAACAATAAAGTCAACAAGTTTCCGCACCTCTAGTCTTGTCCAGTCGTAAGACATTTTCTCACTCATTTATCTGCAAATTCTTGTTTACCATAATATTCCCAATATTGTGTTCATTTCTGTGTCGTGATGTTATCGACACCTGCGAAGATTGCTGCATCCTCCCGGACACATGACAACCAGTTTTTCCGAGGTCTACCTCTTGACCTTTTACCATGCTTTGGGATCCAGTGCAGAAGATAGTTGGGTATTCTTTCTTCTGGCATCCTCACAACACATGGCCAAACCATCGGAGTCTAGCTGCTCGTACGAAAGTATCAACAGGGGCGATGTTAGCCCGCTTAAGTACATCAGCATTAGATACATGATAAAACCATGGGGGGGGGGGGGGGGGGGGGGGGGGGTCCAACCCGATGTCCGATATGAGGGTTGATGAGGCCAAAATCGGAAAAATCGGAAAATTGAGAAATTTACAGAATCGATCTCTAAAACCTCTCAGAAGTGATATAATTCAACCAGAACCCCTACATATGCTATATTGTTATGAGAAAACGAACCAAATTTTGGACATTCCAATAGTATGTTTTATGTGTTTTTCCACTGCAGGGGCTAGTATGCTCACTACTAGTTGAAGTTATCATGTACTCCCAGACCCAGGTGCTTTGGCCTCTTGACGTGAGATCGATTGTTTCTGCTCATTAATTTTATCCCTGTTACTTGTTATTATGTATTAGTACAACACTAGGTACCGGGTTATATTTTGTCATTTTGTGGTCCCGTCTTTAAACATACCATAATATCACTAGTACACTGCACCTTAAATGTATAGTCACGTACATTTGTATCGTAACACATGCTTGGCTGGGGGATCATGTTTTGTGTCCGTTCGGTACCCTATATGTTAAAAACGGACAAAAAGTAGGGCGGACAAAAACAGACAAAAACAGACAAAACATTTAGATGTCCTCCTCCTCCTCCCTAGTCTTCCTCCTCCTTCTCATCAGTCCTCCTCCTCCTCCTAAGTCTTCCTCCTCCTCCTGAGTCCTTCTCCTCCTGAGTCCTCTTCAGTCCTCTTCATGACTCCTCGTCCTCCTCCTCCTCCTCACCCTCCTCCTCAGTCCCCTCCTCCTCCTCAGTCCTACTCCCAGTCCTCCTCCTTCTCCTTCTCCTCCTCCTCCTCCTCCACCTCCTCATTTCTCCTCCTCATCCTCCTCCTCGTTCTCCTCCCCATCAGCCCTCCTCAGTCCTCCTCATAGTCGTCCTCCTCCTCCTGACTCCTCCTACTCAGTCATCCTCCTCTTCTTCCTTAGTCCTCCTCCTCTTTCTCCTCCTCATCAGTCCTCATCTTCTGTCCTCCTCAATAATCGTCCTCGTCCTCATCCTCTTTCTCACCCTCCTCCTCAGTCCCCTCTGAGTCCTACTCATAGTCGTCCTCCTCCTCCTGACTCCTCCTCCTCCTCCTTCTCCTCTTTCTTCTCCTCCTAATCAGTCCTCCTGCTCAGTTGTCGTCCTCCTCCTCCTCGTCCTTAGTCCTCGTCCTCGTCAGTCTTCCTCCTCAGTCCTCCTCAGTCCTCCTCCCCATCATCCTCCGCCTCCTCCTCCGCCTCCTCAGTCTCCTCCTCCTCATCCTCCTCCTCAGTCCTCCTCAGTCCTCCTCCTCATCATCCTAATCCTAAGTCCTCCTCCTTCTCCTCCTCATCAGTCCTCATCCTCAGTCCTCCACTAGTCGTCCTCGTCCTCGTCATTAGTCCTCCTCCTCCTCCTCTTCCTCCTCCTGAGTCCTCCTCCTCTTCCTCCTCCTGAGTCCTCCTTTGGAGTCCTCTTTCTCCTCCTCATCATCAGTCCTCCTCCTCTTCTTCAGTTCTCCTCCTGAGTCCTCCTCCTCATCCTCCTCCACCTCCTGAATCCTCCTCCTGAGTCATCCTCCTCATTCTCCTCCTTATCCTCCTCCTCCGCAGTCCGCCGCAGTCCTCCTCCTCCTCCTTCTCCTCTTCCTTCTCATCTTAATCAGTCCTCTTCCTTAGCCCTCGTTATCATCCTCCTAGTCCTCATCCTTAGTCCTCGTCCTCATCCTCCTCAGTCTTCCTCCTCAGTCTTCCTCCTCCTTCTCCTCATCAGTCCTCCTCCTCCTCAGCCTCATCCTCCTCATCCTCCTCCTTAGTCCTCTTCAGTCCCCAGTCCTCTTCCTACTCGTCAGTCCTCCTCAGCCTCCTCCTCCTCCTCCTCCTCCTCCTCCTCCTCCTTAGTCCTCCTCAGTCCCCAGTCCTCTTCCTACTCGTCAGTCCTCCTCATCCTCCTCCTCCTCCTCAGTCCTTCTCCTCCTCGTCAGTCCTCCTCCTCCTCCTCAGTCCTTCTCGGTCCTTCTCCTCCTCGTCAGTCCTCCCCAGTCCTCCTCCTCTTCAGTTTTCCTCCTTCTCCTCCTCCTCCTCAGTCCTCCTCTTCTTCAGTCCTCATCCTCCTCCTCATCAGTTTACACAATTTATTGTTACAAAAATGTTTTTAAACGCATGTGAGTCTGTAACATATTGACATGTTACTGTTACTGACTCAAAATGTGCTGTAGAATTTTTTTTGTTTAACATAGTTCTACTCTCCAGTACTATGGAAAAGTTGTTACATGATAAATAAAGATTTTGATAAATAAAGTGATTTTCATCCCTTTTAATGTTATTAAAAATTGTGTAAACTATTCTTTGTATCTAAGAGATAACTGTGCTACCCATTTCTGCAGATAGCCTGTTACAAATTGTGGAGACAATTTAAATCAAAAGTTACTAAAGCGTTCGTTATTTGTTACGATTGTTATTACCAACCGTACCTCTTTCAATTGTGGACCGGGGTGGATGTTTCTGTCAAACAAGAGTTGATACGACAGTGTGTTTTTTTTCCGGACGAAACGATTCTTGTTTGGAACAAGAAACTATTTTGGGGTTCTGGGACCACCACCAATCGATTTCTTGTCATATTTAAGTACAGAAATAGCTACCTATATCGCCTAGAAACCTCAGAGGGAAGATTTAAATTTTCCCGATTTTTCCGATATGAGGGTTGATGAGGCCAAAATCGGGATCGGAATGATCGGATTGGATCGGGTTGGACCCCCCCCCCAACCATTTGATTTTCAGGATTCTCCTCAGACATCTATGATGGAACACCTCAAATCTTTTCATCTGCGTCTGTGTGGTATTCCATACCTCACTTCCATAAAGCAGTATAGTGAGAACAGCCGCTTTGTAAATCCTGATTTTAGTCGGAGTCTTGATCTTGCGACTGTACCATATACTGCTAAGCTGATAGAATGCCCCAGAGGCCTTTTGAATTCGAGCTGATAGTTCTTTGTCAATTGTTTCATTCGCACTGATGATTGCACCCAAGTAAGTGAAATTGCTGACCTGCTGTATTGGGAGACCTTCCACATTGATGTCCATAGTGTCGTCTTTAGAATACGGCCTCTGCGATGCACTTTTGCTGACAACCATGCTCTGTGTTTTGCCAGCATTAATCTTCAGACCCGCATAGTCACTGTATTTGCAGAGAAGGTCAGTGGTTTCCTGCAGCCCCTCTTTTGAGTTATCTAACATGGCCATGTCATCAGCGTAATCAGTGTCCAAGAGATGTTTCTCTTCTACCCCGGGGGCTGGCAGCTGTAATAAAGCCCCCTTGCTAATGACCTTGTTCAGTTCCATAAGGTATGCTGAAAAATTCAAACAAAAGTTGAAGACTGGTGGTCCCTGTATATCACCTTGCCCAGTACCCGAGTTGACATCAAACCAACCTGTAACCTCTCCATCAGGGACAAAAGGATTTCGCGATTATTTATATGACCCTAATTCTAATGTACTTGTCAGGTAAGCCGTAGTGCTGCATACTTCTCCAAATGAACTGCCTGTCAATCGAATCAAAAGCTGCTTTGAAATCAACAAAATTAATATACAGAGGGATATTATACTCAATGCATTTATTGGTGTATAATACAGCGGAGTGAATAAACCTGGTCAATACATGAGCGATTCTGTCTAAAACCACTTTGATTCTCCCGGAGGAATTTTTCCATGCCATTGCTTAGTCTCCGCAGGAGTATCATCTGTAGGAGCTTCGAGGCTGTGGATCTTAATGTAATGCCTCTGATGTTAGCGCAATGAGAGGTGTCACCCTTCTTTCCAACGATAATAATAACACCTTTGGACCAATCCTCAGAAATCTTCTCATCTTCCCACACTTTCTTGAACAACACAACTAGTTGATCGACCAACCCATCCTGTCCATACTTAAGTTGCTCGTTGGTGATACCATCCACTCCTGGACTTTTGTGATTCTTCAGTTTTTTGAGGGCATCAACAATCTTGTTTCTTGTAGGAGCCTCATCCGAATCGGAAAGGTCGTCAAAACTGGGCTGCGGAGGGATGTTGTCTAGGTCAGAAATATTGGCCTCTTGCGGGGGAGGGTTCAATAGCCTAGAGAAGTGCTCTTTCCACCTTTCTTTCTGGGCATGTGAGTCGGCAATCAACTGGCCAGATACGTCTCTAACTGCAGTTGACTGCTTCTTCTTCTTTCCAGATATGACATTGATCTTCTGCCATACCTCACGTTGCTTACCTTTTCTCGCAGCTTCTTCCAAGTCATTGACCATTCTATGTGCCCAGTTGTTATCGTCTACCTTGCTACTGTTTTTAAAGAGCTTATTCAATCTAGAATACTCTGACCTGTTAGCGTTCGAATTAGGGTCTTTACGCTTAAATTCCTTACGGTTCTTCAATAATTCTTTTGTCTTCTGAGATTGGTGCCTGTCCTTCTTTTTTCGAGGTCTTTGCCCAAGGATTTCCATGGAGACTTGTTGGACAGTTGTCTTGAAGTTGTCCCACATTGATTCCTGGTCAACCTCAGGTTCCAAACAGTCAAATTTGTTTCTCAGAACAATATTGTATTCGGAAACAAGTGAATGATCACGCATATGCTCAATAGCAGGAATCTCAAGCTTACGTTCCTGCTTCTTTTTCACTGACATAAGCTTCATTCTCAGTCGTGCTCTTACCAAATAGTGATCAGACCTAATGTCAGCCCCCCTACAAACTTTTACATTTAGCAAAGAGCCTCCAAACTTCTTACTGATACAGATGTGGTCTATTTGGTTTACAGTACGACCATTAGGTGATCTCCACGTACCTTTATGTATATCCTTTTGCTGAAACATAGTGCCACCGATGGTAAGTTGGTGGGCAATGCAAAAGTCCAACAATCGGGTACCATTGTCATTTGATGAGCTGTGAAGCGAGTGTCCACCAATGACACCTGACATAGAACTGCAGTCCGATGTGACCTTAGCATTAAGATCACCGAGCAGTAATTTTAAATCATGTCGGGGTAGCTCATCGAATGCACTTGACAACTGCTGGTAGAATTCATCCTTATCATTATCTGAAGCCCCCTCAGTTGGCGCATATACCACAACAACAGAGATGTTCAGGTGTTGACTATGCAGCCTTGCACTCAACAAACGGTCAGATATCACAATGCTGGCAAGCATAACCGTTGCCCTTATATTCACAACACTATTTACCCCCTATACTATTATATCCCCTTTATTGTTTTCCAGGCATTAAGACTCATCGAAAGTAGTTCAGCAGGTATATTTAAGTTCAAAACATTCTAATTCAATGTTAAAGATGACAGGAATAAGAAATAGTTATGTGGGTGTTTTTAAGAAATTTGCACAAAATACGCGCCAGCATGTTATACGAAATTAGGTAAAAAACCCAAATTCGCCATATTTGTTAAAATTGAGTTAGAGATCTGAAACTTTGCAGGGCGTCTAGACCTTGTCCAAATCGACTGTTAAAAAAATTTCATGTTTCAGGAGTATCGGGAAGTGGGTTTTCTGGAACCCCTGTTTTACAACAGATTGTCGTGAAGTATAGTATATAATATGTATGTATAGACGCTTTAGCAGTCAATTGTAGCCTACATTTAAGTGTCCATAGATTCAAAAGTATAAAAGATACAGTCATTTCGAACCACAGGTTTTAAAGATAATTGTTTATAGTTTAGTTTACACTATATTGAAAACTAATTTATCGTCATCATCATCACTTGATGACGTCATCAATTCAAGTGTTTTTAAAACTTGATTTTTGACAAAGTAATAACTTTTCAAATCGATTTTAAACCATTAAGGAGTAATTTTATTAAAAATCTGAATACATTTTCACCTTAGATAATTGTTCAAGCATTCTGAAAATCTACCGGAAAAGTTTCCTACCTTACTCCTTCATAAAGATATTCGCTATTGAAGTTAGTGCTTATTTGAAGAATAATTTTATAAAAACACAAAAGTTGTGAATTAGTATTCTCTGGTGTTGGACCATCCCTTGGGTTGTGGAGCTCAATTTTGCTTCTTAAAGGTCTAAATTGTGTTATAGGCTAGTTTTAAAGTTAAACATCGAAAAGTTGCACACGTGGGGACACGCCCAAATTGATTTAAAATAGCTTATATCACTGAAAATTGTTATTTTCACGATTTTTATCAACTTTGGAGTCCCGTTGTGATTCAAGTTCTTTTTAAAATCTTCTGAAACTTTGCATGCTTATCAAACTATATATTAAATACCACTATGCAAAATTTTACGGTGATTCAATATTGTATGCGCACGCAACGTCCGCTCAAAGTTTGCACGTGCGAAAGGTGAGAATTTTGCTCATTCGTGATTTCGAATATATTCTGCTTTCCCACGATATTTAAATGGCATTATATATGAATTAAATGCCAACTTGAATGAATAAAAAGTGCCATTTTCAGTCTGTTATCGACAGATATACCTACCTAAACACAAGGAAATGTTTTCAAAGGTAAAATTTCGAAATCGTTGAAATTACCTCCTTATTAATGAAGTTTCGACATTATAATCAAAAAGAGATGATATTTGACCAAAACCCATAATCATGGGTAGAGTGAACCGCTGCCAGTGTCTCTGATCTTTTCCAAACAAAAGGAAATGATATTAATTTGAGGAACCGTCCGCAAATGCAAATTGATACCGATAATGAAATCGGTCGCTCGCTTTTCCCATTCATTCACGGCTTACGAATTGTAATAAAGCTTATTGAATGGGAAAAGCGAGCGACCGATTTCATTCTCGGTATCAATTTGCATTTGCGGACGGTTCCTCAAATTAATATCATTTCCTTTTGTTTGGAAAAGATCAGAGACACTGGCAGCGGTTCACTCTACCCATGATTATGGGTTTTGGTCAAATTGGTAGATAGGAAATTAATGAATTTGTAATCCTCTTTGAAAGGGTAAGACCGACACGTCGCCTTCTTATACCGTCCGTCCTCCCTGAATAAATAAGTAAGGAGCCATTATCCAGTAGCTCTGATCCTGTACCAGGCATATGGGTCTCAGTTATACCAAGCAAGTCCAACTTATACTCAGAGATATTCTCTGATAGCTGGAACAACTGACTTGAACTACTTGTCAGAGATAATACATTCCATGTCCCAAATGTAAGGCCTGTTTTAGAATAATTCGCTGGCTGTTTCTTATTATTAGAGTCGGAGTCCACATTTTTCTTTCATAACATTATAAATATAATATATTCTTGTTGTTTTTCTTTCAGTTTGAGGTGGCAGTTTCACGTTATATTGCAGTCAATTCATTATAGCTGCAACTATAACACAAACATTGGAAATTTTTCTGTCAGGAATCTTCGAGAATTCACTAGTACTGATCTTGGCTTAAACTGCACCTTTTTCAGACTGACGATGGGTTTCGACTTCCGAACTTTAATGGACCACCTGCAGACTCCTGTTACCTCCCATTTTGCACACAAAATTGTTGACATTTAAGAAATGTTGACAATAGAAAACTGCAATACTGTCAAAGTTTTATAAGGGTTTTATAAGTTTTATTATTATATTATAAGTTATTATTATTATATTATAAGTTATTAATAAGTACTGATATTGGCTTAAACTACACCTTTTTCAGACTGACGATGGGTTCCGATTTCCGAACTTTAATGGACCACCTGCAGACTCCTGTTACCTCCCATTTTGCACACAAAATTGTTGAGATTTAAGAAATGTGGACAATAGAAAACTGCAATACTGTCGAAGTTTTATAAGGGTTTTATAAGTTTTATTATTATATTATAAGTTATTATTATTATATTATAAGTTGTTATTATTAATAAGTAATTATTATTATATTATAATTTATTATTATACGTTTTATTGAGGGTATGATGGTCGAAGAATTAATATATCAGTATCACTATTAATATATCAATATTATTAGTAATATTGTTCAAAATATTGTCTTTTCTAGATTTATTTTGTTTATAAATTCATAGATTTTAATCTTTTACTTTTGATCTTATTTGGTAGTCTTAGTTTGTGTTAACCCAATAGAATTTCGGTAAAAAAATATACGAAAAATTATAATAATGATTTAGAAAAAATCAATATGAAAATATTTATTCCAGAAATTTATAAATTCTAAAATAAATTATTTGACCTAAACAAATTCTTCTTCCGGTTACTTTCTCCATCCGTTTAGCCATTGTTAACTCCCTTCCGGCCCCGTTCATCCATACCTCCACACCTCCCTTCCATTCAAATTGAACGCGTAATACGTGTCGTCTACCTTATCGGACGTTCGCGTTTTAATTTAACAGGACATTACGTGAGCAGACATTAAATTGAATGTAGCCACTTAGTGAAACAACAATGGGGGTCACAACGTGATGCAAAGCATTTGCACGCCAGTCCGGCTCTTACTAATTCGCTCGCCCAAAAATTTCACGTGACTTTGGTTTTTTTTTTTTTTTTATTGAAATCTTTCAAATCAGTCAATTACATACAAGTTTACACAATGAATTAGTTAAATATAATATTGTCCTCTAAGCATGGATTGTAAAAGTTGAAATTGTCTTGGACAAAATGTATGTAACTAAAGGACCTGAGGGTCACCAAAACACAGATATTGAGTGCAAATGCAGCTCCTGCATGGCATGGGCCCTTATGGTTCTGCAGCCGTACAAAACGGTTTTACATAAACCCTGATCCTAACCCTAACCAAAACCCCGAAGCTATCCATAACCCTTACCACAACCCTAACCCTAATGCCTTGACCATTGTTAATGATCTGGCCCGGCGCGCGCTACTTCGTAGCACTTGCCGTCGGGCCAACATTTCGAGAAGAAAGCGGCGCGCGCTACTTCGAAGAAATTTAGACGAGTAACATCCGTCAACCTAATGCCTAACCTGAGCCCTGAACAATCGAATTCATGTTTTACTAGCCTGTCACGTGACAAAAACGGTTTTTTGCCCATTACTCTCCAGGGAAATATTTTTACCCTAAGTCATGGGTGGTGATTCGGAATCAGCGTTCAAAAATACAACGATTTAAATCAATTTCATACCCAAAGGGCCTTTTCAGAAGAATTTTCTTAAAATTTGGGCGAGCGATTAATTTAGTAGAAGCGCGCCAGTCCATGTGTGCGGCGCTATTTTCAATGTTCAATTTCAAGCTTTCTCCATAATATTAACTATTTGCTATTAGTATTACAAACTTTACTGGGCGGCGCTCAGCCCGTCATTCCACCGAATCTTTATTTTATTTTTGACAATGATAGCCTGAGGAGTATTGACAGACTGAGAAGCGAGCAATATAATCAAAATAAATATATAGTAATGATTATCTACGCAGCCTAGCGGGCGCTATGCGGCTATGAATCTTGTAACGCGATGCGTTACTGTGCCGCGCCGCGCACTCAATGAGGCTTCGCACAGCGAGATGCGCTACTGTGCCGCGCCGAGCTGCCATGAATTGACATCGTCAATTAATTATGAATCTACATATTGATACATCTCCGTGTATATCGTTAATTGACTGACCCAGCTACTATAATATTATACGCAGAGCTTTGCCCGAGAATGGAGAATAACAAAAAAGGCGCGCGGTATAATAGTTACCAGGTTCAAGGTTTCCGATCAAACGCTGCTATTTGTAGCTATTTGATATACTATACGCTGCTATTTGTAGCTATTTGACATACTATACGTTGCATGCCACTTTTCGCGAGCGAAGCGCGCGCCGCCGAAACATGTATCAAGTAGCTATTTGTGAACTTTCGTCGCCAATATGCAATAAAAGCAATTAACCTTGACGGATGTTACTCGTCTATATTTCTGATCGAAGTAGCGCGCGCCGCTTTCTTTTCGAAATGGTCCGATGGCAAGTGCTACGAAGTCTGTAGCATATTGGAGTCTTTAGCATACTGGAGTCTTTTGTAGCGCGATGCGTTACTGGCTAGATCGGCGAAATGCGGTACTGTGCCGCGCCGAGCTGCCATGAATTGACATCGTCAATTAATGGAGTCTTTAGCATATCGAGCAGAAATTACCCGGGCCGTAAGTGCTTTTAGTTTTATTAAAAGCTCACATGGTCTCTGATTTATGCTTTAAAAAACGCGAACGATGATACAAAAATATAAAATAAATCCAAGCAACTTTAATTTTATCATGCACCTCCTAGCTGTGCATGAATACTGATAACGAATGACATCAAAATGGCTTTTCCTCAAAATACTCACTGGAAGCGAAACAATTGAATTTGATTTTGAAGTATACAGCAAAACCCCAAGCCAATTAACCGGCAACCGCGTCCGCGTCACGATTTACTGCTAACCACGATTTAATTAACGAGTGATACTTTGCTCTAACCAGAGCCCTCTCGCTTGCAGTAGCGCGCGACCGTCGAAACAACAATTTTAGGTTTACTACCTACCAGGACGCGCGCCGAGTTGGATTCGTCGACGGTCCTGGAACAAATACTTTACGAGTATCACCCGTTAAAAACAACAAGCGCGTCACGCAGTTCGCGTATACACATGGCTATGTGAAGGTGATACTTGTAAAACATAGTTCTAAGACCGTCGATAAGTCCAATTCGGCGCGCGTCTTGGTAGATTATAAACCAAAGATTTACCGGCCAACAAACATAATATTAATTATATTTATAATCAATAATGCAATGTGAACAATAAAACTTCCTAATAACGCGACGCCCGGCCGACAGCCGTTTATTTTCCTCTAACTCCGCTGTTTATAAATATTTTGGTTGAATCTATTCAATGAAAATTTTGACAAAGTGAGCTTGATGCTTGAGCCAGAGGGAGATCAATGTACAAAGTGAAACAACGGTTTGACAAACCTACAGTTTCATGTTTAACGGGTACACTGGTACAGATACCCTTAAAATATTTGTTCTAAATATGAATTAGACCGTCGACGAGTCCAACTTGGCGCACGTCTTTGTGGATTATAAAAGTAAAATTTCATGCTAGAAAGTATTATACTATAGCGCAATCATTGTCACAGAAAATATGTTAATTGTCGTTTAGGTTTATTAATTAATGTTGATATAAATTTGTTCTCATTCAAAAGCATTAATATTTGACCACCGGTCAAGCAAACATCGTTTTGACGTTGTTAATTGCGATCTTTTGGCGCCCCACTTTAACAGTCTGAAGCTCTAAATCAACAGTCAAAAGGTTATTTTATTAATTGTATAGTCTTATGATCAGTTATGAACTTGCATCGACCTCTTCAGACTACACTGTTTATTCCATAGTTCACTAAGCAGGAAGAATATCTTTGCTAGCTTCAGAAAGTTGAGTAGTTTGTGCGTTTGTGCCGAGTGCTTGCGGAGGGTAGGATCCTTGAGGTGGGTAAGACGGTGGAGGAAGGTTGGATACTTGCGGAGGGTAAGATGCTTGCGGAGGGTAGGATGCTTGCGGAGGGTAGGATGCTTGTGGCGGATAGGATGCTTGTGGAGGGTAGGATTCTTGTGGCGGGTTGGATGCTTGTGGCGGATATGATGCTTGTGGAGGGTAAGATACTTGTGGCGGGTAGGATGCTTGCGGAGGGTAGGATGCTTGTGGAGGGTAGGATGCTTGCATCGGGTAAGAGGGAGCGTGAGGAGCGACAATGACTTGAGGATTTTGAGCTGTTGGATCTTTCTTCTTCGTCAGAAACATGATTGTAAGGATCAGAGCAGTTATCACATTCATGGGTAACGTGATATAGTTATATGTTACATACACATGTTACATGGTAAGGTCTCCTCCTAGTCGTTGGAGTGGCCTGCATCACACACATCGCGTTGGCGGCGTAACATATGTCTCCACTGTACTCGGTTGGTAGCCAAAGCTTCTGTTGTGTCGTTGTCGATGTTTTCAACACCTGTAAACTTAGCAGCATCTTCGAGTACGCAGGACTTCCAGTTCTTACGGGGTCTGCCCCTTGACCTCTTTCCATAGTTTGGCTTCCAGTTCAACAGAAACCTCGGTAGTCTAGAGTCTGGCATTCTAACTACATGTCCATACCAACGTAGCCTGGCAGCACTGATGAAAGTCTCAACTGACTTGATGCCAGCCCTCCTAAGAACTTCGTCGTTGGTTACATGAAAGAACCATTTAATCCTAAGGATCCTTCTCAAGGAGGTTTGATGGAAAACCTCGAAACGTTTCATCTGCTTTTTGGTGGTGTTCCAGACTTCAGCTCCATACAACAAGATGGTGAGGACAGCAGCCCTATAGATCCTGATCTTGGTTGGAGTCTTTATAGTTCTGCTATTCCAAATGTTCCAGAGCTGATGAAAGGCGCCATTAGCCTTCTGGATACGGACATCCAGGTCTCTGTTGATTGTCCCATCCCCACTAATAGTTGCACCCAGGTAGACAAAGTTGCTAACCTGCTCGACGGGTTCACCCTCAACCGACAGCTCAATACAATCATCCTTGATGAAAGGTCGCTGGGAGGCGCACTTGCTTACAGCCATGCATTGGGTCTTCTTTGCATTTATTCTGAGCCCAGCGTAGGAGCTGTAATGAACTAATAGATCAGTTGATTCCTGTAGGCCTTCCCCTGAGTTGTCCATAATAGCCATGTCATCAGCATAATCGGTGTCCAGAATGACCTTTTCCTCGACCGTCTTCATCTCTTTCTGCAGCACTGCGCCTTGACTGATGATCTTGTTGGTCTCAGCCAGAAATGCAGAAAAGTTTAGGCAGAAATTAAAGACAGGAGGTGCTTGAATGTCACCCTGACCTGTGCCTGAGTTAACATCAAACCAGTCTGTCAGCTCCCCATTAACCCTCACGGCACTCATGGTACCCCCAAAAAATGACTGAAATATTCTGACATATTTTTCAGGCAGCCCATAGTGTCTCATACTGCACCAAATAAAGTCCCTTCTGATAGAATCGAACGCTGCCTTGAAATCCACAAAATTAATGTAAAGAGGAATGTTAAACTCAAGACAGTTATGAATAATAGTTCGGAGAGAATAAATCTGATCAATACATGAGCGGTTCTGTCTAAATCCGCACTGATTCTCCCTGAGGAGACACTCCATACCAGCATGTAACCGCTTAAGAAGAATCATCTGAAAAAGCTTGGATGCTGTAGACCTTAAGGTGATCCCTCTGTTGTTCCCGCAGACTGAAGTGTCTCCTTTCTTCCCAATAACAATGATCACACCCTTTAACCAATCTTCAGGAACAGTCTCTTCTTCCCACACTTTCTTGAATAGACACTCTAGTTGATCAACTAGAGCACTCGCACCATACTTCAGTTGCTCGTTAGTTATCCCGTCCACTCCTGGGCTTTTGTTGTTCTTAAGCTTTGTCAGGGAATAACTAATCTCGTCTCTGGTGGGTGGTCCATCCGAACAAGAGAGAGAGTTAAAGTGGGGTTGGGGTGGTACTGTATCAAGGTCGGCAAGGTTGACACTTGATGATGGGGGGTTCAGAAGTTCAGTAAAGTGCTCCTTCCACCTATCCCTCTGCTGTTGGGGATCCGTGATCTTCCTACCGTCCTTGTCCCGGACACAAGATGCTTGAGGCTTCTTGTTCTTACCAGAGATCTTCTTGATCTTTGCCCATACCTCACGCTGCTGACCTTTGCTCGCTGCTTCCTCAAGATCAGTAGCTACTCTAACTGCCCAGTTATTGTCGTCTAGCTTGCTGCTTTTCTTGACTAACTTATTAAGTTTAGAATACTCTGACCTGTTAGTGTCCGAGTTTGGGTCTTTGCGCTTAAACTGTGCCCGCTGAGTCAATAAATCCTTGGTCTTCCGTGACAGGTGTTGCTCCTTTGCCTTCCGGGGTCTTTTGCCTAGTACCTCCAGTGAGACATCAGTGACGGTCTGACTGAGATTACGCCACATATCCTCGAGGTCGACCTCACTATCCAGACTTGCAAATCGGTTTTGAAGAGCCACATTGTACTCTAAAACCGTAGTACTATCCCTCAGGCGCTCAATGGCAGGCACATTGGGCCTGTTGGCGTTGATCTTTGTCACTGACTGAAGTTTGATTTTCAGCAGTCCTAGAACCAGATAATGATCGGAGCCGATGTCTGCCCCGCGACATACCCTAACATCAAAAAGTGACTGACGAAACCGCTTTCCAATGCAGATATGATCTATCTGATTGACGGTGAGCCCGTTGGGGGACCGCCATGTTCCCTTGTGAATGTTCTTGTGCTCGAAGAGAGTTCCCCCGATGACAAGCTGGTTCGTCGCACAGAAATCCACAAGTCTTGTCCCGTTGTCATTTGTTATATGTTACAGTGTTAAATTGTCTAGTGACACATGAAATTGACACGATTCCTATCGGTACTGCACTCAAATGTGTGATAAATGAGCCGACTAACGTAAAAAATGATCGAGTACATCTGAATTGGTTTGAAGTTTTTACAAAGGTTAAAATGGTGGAGATGCCTGACACAACCAAAACCACAAGCCAATATCCAAGTCCGTTTCTATAATCGCAAAAAAGCATCGATCCTCCGAAAGCATAAATACAATTTAAAGTGGTGTACTGAACACAAACCCCAAGAAGAATGATTTCTGGGTCAGGCAGATTGGTATTTTTTTCAGATTCTTGTGGATTTCTTTTTTTCAGGAAGTGCACTGTTATCACAAGAGAAGCTATAGCCATGACCGGGATCGTGATATAATCGTAGTGCTTTATGATCGAGTCGTAGAGGTAATAATCTTGGTAGATGTTAGTGCACTGTAGTATGAAGATCCAGACTGAATTTAATCCAAGATAGTTGCCACTAAGGTTGATGATGAAAGACCCAACCAATGTTAGTACTCCTTTAACCAATTTGCTGTCTTCACTTTTAAGGGTCGTCAAGAGAGCCACTACTACAGACACCCCGATAAGTAGGCCACACACCAGTATCACACGGATCGTACTGTATAATCCTAGTTGAAAGATTATCTTTGATATAGCAACTTGTGTGAAGTATCCCGCCGATATCATATTCGCAACTTTTCCCATTTTTGAACCTATAAAATAGTATATTTTATTAACCTGTAAAATAGTAGTACTATTACTAGTATAACTATATCGAGCGTGCTAAATCACTCAACACTCGAAGTCGATCTTCGAGATTTTTCTAAAAGTTAAAACGAACTTGAATCGATGTATTTTCGGACACTGATTCCGAATCACCCACATGACAATGGGATAAAATGCTCCCTGGCAAGATATTGGCCAAAAGCTGTTTCGATCACGTGATATGACCGTGTAAGGAAGTTGGTATAATTTCCGTAAGGTCTAGGGTTAGGGTTTCAGTACATGCTTTTGTTAGAGATTAGATTAGATTTAGGGTTTATAGGGTCGGGATCAGATTAGAGGGTAAGGGTTTTGAATAGTCGTTCAGGGTCAGCTAGACAACGGGTTGAAAAAGACACGTGACAGTCGAGTGTAGAGTGATTAATCATCATCTTAACTATATAATATATAGGTAAAATAGTATATTTGTTACAGCACTGCGTTCACAAAATTAGTATTACCTTAGCAGACATTATTTGACCGGACATTGCGTAAACGGACATAATTTTGAACGGAAATTAAAATGAACGATAGGGCCTCCAGGGTCTAATTAGTGCCCGTTCAATTTAATACCGATAAGGTATTATATAGTTACTAGTGTAACCCGTGCATATGGCTGGGACTTCACTATCGCAGTTGAAATGCAAATGTATAAACCCGCTAATTATATTCAAAAACACGCATTACATTTTCGTAGTTAAAACGGTGCGAAAGTATGAACTCGCTCATTCCAAACAGACCACAAATAATTCTGAGTGCACCTCACATATCTTATAGTAATAGTTGATAGGCAATCTTGACTCTTGAGTTTCCTGCCAAATTACCTAATTATATAGCAAATATATTATAAGAGGTTAGAGAGCGAGAGTGGGAGAGTACACACACACATACACACACACTCACACATTTTAGTATCACATTTGGGTCACAAAATGATCAATTAAACCACTTACCACCGCCCGATTTAAAAAACTTTATCATTTGGCTTTGTCAGTTTATGAACACTATAATTAGCCTAATTATATAAGGTCCCGCAGGTAAAATTGTTAGTATGAATATTGAATACCAGCTCCTTAAGTTATGAACTTGCATCGACCTCTTCAGACTACACTGTTTATTTCATAGTTCACTAAGCAGGTAGAATATCTTTGCTAGCTTCAGAAAATTGAGTAGTTTGTACGTTTGTGCCGAGTGCTTGCGGAGGGTAGGATCCTTGAGGTGGGTAAGACGGTGGAGGAGGGTTGGATACTTGTGGCGGGTTGGATGCTTGCGGAGGGTAGGATACTTGTGGAGGGTAGGATACTTGTGGCGGGTAGGATGCTTGCGGAGGGTAGGATGCTTGTGGAGGGTAGGATGCTTGCATCGGGTAAGAGGGAGAGTGAGGAGCGACAATGACAGGAGGATTTTGAGCTGTTGGATTTTTCTTCTTCGTCAGAAACATGATTGTAAGGATCAAAGCAGCTATCACATTCATGGCTAACGTGATATAGTTATATGTTGCAGGCTTAAATCCGTATATACCGAAACATACAATTGACAGGGATCCTATTGGTACTGCACTCAAAAGTGTGATGAATGAGCCGACTAACGTAAAAAATGATCGAGTACATCTGAATTGGTTTGAAGTTTTTACAAAGGTTAATATGGTGGAGATGCCTGATACTACCAAAACCCGCTCCTACTAAATCGCTCGCCCAAATTTTAAGAAAATTCTTGTGAAAAGGCCCTTTAGGCATGAAAGTGATCTAGATCGGTGTATTTTTGGACGCTGATTCCGAATCACCCCCCATGACGTAGGGTTAAAATGCTTCCCTGGAGAGTTATGGGCAAAAAACCGTTTTGGTCACGTGACAGGCTAGTAAAACGTGAATTCGATTATTTAGGGCTCGGGTTAGGGTTAGGGTTGTGATTAAGATTATGGATAGCTTCGGCCTCGGGGTTATGGTTAGGGTTAGGGTTGGGATTAGGGTTTATGTAAAACCGTTTTGTACGGCTGCAAAACCAAAAAAACCAAAGTCACGTGAAATTTTTGGGCGAGCGATTTAGTAAGAGCCACCAAAACCACAAGCCAATATCCAAGTCCGTTTCTTTGGCAAAAAAGGATCGATTCTTCGAAAGCAATAATCAAATATACAGTGGTGTACTGAACACAAACCCCAAGAAGAATGATTTCTGGGTCAGGCAGCTTGGTATTCTTTTCAGATTCTTGTGGATTACTTTTGACCAGGAATTGCACTGTTATCACAAAAGAAGCTATAGCCATAACCGGGATCGTGATATAAATGTAGTATTCAAGGGTCCATTCGTCGAGGTCCAAATACTTATAGTCATGGTAGATCAATGACGATCTAGTGAACTGTAAGAAGATCCAAAGTGAATTTAATCCAAGATAATTGCCACTAAGGTTGATGATGAAAGACCCAACCAATGTTAGTAGTCCTTTAACAAATTTGTTGCAGATTCCTTCACTTTTAAGGGTCGTCAAGAGAGCCACTACTACAGACACCCCAATAAGTAGGCCACACACCAGTTTCACATCAATCGTATGGTATACTCCTAGTTGAAAGATTATCTTTGATATAGCAACTTGCGTGAAGTGTCCCGCCAATATCATATTCGCAACATTTCCCATTTTTGAACCTGTAAAATAGTAGTACTAGTATTATAACTATATCGAATGTGCTAGATCACTCTAAACTCGATCTTCGAGATTTTTCTAAAAGGGCCCCAGATAGTTGAAGCCAACTTGAATCTATGTATTTTCGGACGCTGATCCCGAATCACCCACATGACATAGGGATAAAATGCTCCCCTGCCAAGATATTGGCGAAAATCTGTCTCGATCACGTGATATCACGTGATATTAAACTCCCTTATGAATTAAGGGAAATCTCAAGGCCATCCGTGTTTAAAACCCATTTAATCAAGTACCTCTGGACAGTTCTAAACGACCATATAACATCCTCTGACAGTTAAACAATTTACCTTAATGTAACTATATTGTCTAAATATAAATTGATATGAAGTATAATTAATAAAATATGTTAAATAAAGTGTGTTTATAATTATGATTTATGGTACATTGTTATTTATTATATTTATATTTTAGGCTGTAACCTTATTAGTTCAATGGAATAAACCTAGCATGCCTTGGTTGCAGCATCGCTTCACTTATAGGTGCATTTAGGGCCCGATGTAATTGCTATGATCAGTTTACTGGTCAACTGGTGTTTCGGTGTCCCTTATTTTGTTTACACTCGGTCACTTGTCAAGGCATGTAAGGTCATTCGGCGATATTTTCTTTGAAATAAAATGATGTATTTGTGTAACAATTTGAAAGTTTATTGATAAAAAAAAAAAAAAAATTACCGTATGAGGAAGTTGGTCTAATTTTTTGTTAGGGTTTCAGCACATTCTTTTGTTAGGAATTGGGTTAGGGTTTATAGGGTTGGGATCAGATTAAAGGGTAAGAGTTTTGAATAGTCGTTCAGGGTGAGCTAGAGAACGGGTTGAAAAAGTCACGTGACAGTCGAGTGTAGAGTGAATTAATCATCATCCTAACTATATAGGTAAAATAGAATATATGATGCTTTTGGACACGAAGGGAAACTCACAACGTAAGGCTTGAAATCTTCGTAAAACTAGTACTACATCATTAGAGCCTGCAAAAAACATTTAATTTTAAGATAGGCACTCTATCAAGTAAAATTCATATATAATCAATAATCATCATAGTTTATTAACTCAAACGTAAAAATTGGCAGGCAAAATTTAATCAGTCAAAATTCGTAGCATGCAAGTAATTATGGATGGAAAATTATAGTATAGTATGAAACAAACTAAACACTTTAGTAAAGCTGATAAGCAGTGATTAGCACTTCTTATCAAACAAAAATGCACTAATCAGTGTTAAAACTGCTGTGTCCCATTACGGCATTACTGTAAATTTTGATAACGCTAAGAGATCTCGTTAAAGTAGTGACGGTAACACTAAGAGCATAATATTATCTCTTCAACATACCAGCTTAATTTGTAAACACGGCCAAATTTATCAAATGATCCCGGTTGTAAGTATAAATTACAATTTATTTTGTCCTGCTCAAACGAAACCAAAAGACAGCTGGAGGATCAGGATTGACAGCTGGTGAAAGCAACCAATGCTCTGAAAGACCAGGACAGAAAGATACATGAGATGGACACAAGCTTAGAGGAAAAGGAAAATGCTGCAGCTGAGCAATCTGCAATTGCAGATATTCTAGCTGAAGTGCAGAGAAATGGGGCAAGAATGGCAGACATGGAAGCTGCAATGAAACAAAACCAGGAGAAAATCGCGAACGAAACGGAAAAAGTATCCTTATATGCCGAGATATTGAAGAAGTCGAGTGAAGGCGGAACAAAGACGAGCACATTACAGCCCAAGACACTTGTTAACGTTGTAATGTCTGAAATAAAAAACTCTGATAGGAAGAAAAATCTGATATTCCACGGAGTACCAGGTTTTGTGAAAAAGTTTACCAAGTAAATTGACTATTAGGATACTTGGAAGATGTTTTGATAACACTAGGGTTTGCCAAGCTGACGCCCATTAGTTTGGAATTGTTGAAACCCGACGTAGATTTGGTATTGGAGGACCACAATGAAGATGTGAGCATTCCACGCACTGTTCGGGTGCAATTACCAACGGAAGCAATTGCTTCAAAAATGCTGAAAAATGTACCACGACTGAAAGCGGATAAATACTTTTCTAGTGTCTACGTAGCACCCGACAGAACCCCAGCTGAACAAAAGGCAAGAAACCAACTAGTTGAACAGCTAAAAATGAAAATTAAAGAGCAACGTGAAGTTAAGTGGGTGATTAGAAGGGGGTAGGTAGTAACCTGTGGGAAGGACTGACAATTTCACCCAGAACTCCTAGATCATCTATGGGTAGCAACTCACGGCTTGAGACTTATTAAGATAAATGTAATTGCGTGGCAATCAACAGTAAATGTGTGCCTAATGCAATTTCAAAGATTTTTATTTTTAAAAGAATTGATTAAACTTGGTGTTAACTGCAATCGGGTTGAGTTCGAGTAGTGTTTTAATGATCGAATTGAGTTGGCTATGTGACCAAAATCTTTATTATTATTATATCGGGTCTCAATAAGAGGTTATTAATATTAAAATGCACTGTGTGATATAAATAAAGAAATCTAAAAATTTACAAATTACCGTTTTATCTCCATTCTATTAAGTCCCCAAACGTTAGTTTTGAATTTTGAACAAAATCTTGACTCTTTTTTGTCTAATAAAATTGGTTTTGTTCTCTTTACGATCCCGAATTTGAAAGTTTCAAAATTAAAGATATTTTTGTGTTCAATATAACAGTGCATTGGATAAGGCAGAATGTTCATAAAATTTCTAAAATAAATTTACTACGGTGGCCATTAAGACGGATTTGAAAAGGGGTGAGAGTTTGTCCGAAAAAAGTGTCTTCACGCCCGTTTTGTGTGCAACATAGCTGGCACTGAATAGTATATTTTTTTACACCTACTTCTTATTATTACTGGGCGGCGCTCAGCCTGTCATTCCGCCGTAGTTTATGAACACTATAATTAGCCTAAGGTCCCCAGGTAAAATATTTAGTATAAATACCAGCTCCTTAAATAATTAAATATAAACAAAAGAGGGCACAAAGAAGCATTACTAGCAATTGTGTCCTTTACCCTCTTACATAATTTGAACATTTTTGTGGCTAACTCATTGAACAACATCTGAATTAATATGTATTTAGTATTAAAATATTCAGTAAGTAATCTTTTCATGTACGCTGTACACTGAAGTTTATAGTAAATGCAAACCAAAATTTGTCGATCAGCCGCGCGCTGAACCAGTGTTACTGTTCCACTAGGTAAAAATTGTGTATATTTTAATTTTGTACATTTTTGAGTGTAAATTAATTTATTAATTTATCACAAATTATTTTATTATAATAAAACCACTTATGTAAAATGGTTATTTTAATTTTAAATATTTGAACTAAATATAAATTGATTATTTTTTTTTATTGAAATCTTTCAATTATTATCATCAGAATTTATTACAATATCAATGTTGTATAGAATTTCTAAAAATGGACTAGAGAAACCAAAAAATGCCTTGACAAGTGTACAGCGATGATAACAATCAGGGGACACCAATACACCCAAATAACCAAACAAAAGGCCTCGAGAGACCTGATGAAAAGTCGAGCAATTACATTGGGCCCCAAGTGCAGAAGGAGAAAAATGGGCAAATAATATGAGCTGTGAACTTAGGAGGCATTTCTAGGTTTTTAAGAATAATTGCCACAACCCAAAAATTCTCAATTACAATTGGCTGATTTGTAATATTTCCAATGGAATGAAGTTTTAACGATAAAATTTAAATAATTGAATATAAAAGACTAAATCAAAATTGTATCCGAATAAAGCAAAAATGCGTGATGAGTACCTCAAAAAAAAATTAAAACAAAAATAATAGAGGAATACACTACCCGTAGTCTGGAGAAAAAGAATTGTCAGGATCTGAACTAGGGTCAATATCTACAGATGCAGTACAAACATGTTCCTTCCAGATGTGTTTAATAAGTTCTGTTTTAAACACACCTGGTCTGATAATCTCTCGAAGGGAAAGAGGAAGTCGGTTCCAAGTGAGATGAGCTCGATAAAAGTAAGATTTAGATATAGCTGAGCCAGGTGGAATTGAAGATATTACTGATAAGTGATCAAGATGTGAGCTTCTCAGTCGGCTTGACCCGGAGAAGAAAGTAAGGTACTGAGGCAGAGTGGTGCATGGGTGGTATTGATGCACTAGGGAATGAAAGAACTTGAGATCATGGTAATCAAACCTGTACTTTAGGGGCAGAATATTTAACTGTTTACAATGGGCATTATAGATTTCCTCTACACTATAGCTTACACCGTAATCATTACGAATCCATTTGAGGGCCCTTTTCTGCAATCCTTCAAGCCTATTGATAGTGCTACTGGACGCTGGTCGCCAAATGATGGGACAGTGTTCGAATATTGAGCGTACAAGAGTAAGATACAAGACTCTTCTCTTGTTCAGATCATTAATAAAATGACAATTTCTCTTAAGCATGCCAAATTTTTGGTTAGCTTTACCATATAGAGCATCGGTCTGGCTATTAAAATTGAGATTAGACGTCATGATTATGCCTAAATCTTTTTCAGAATCTGTATAATCAAGAAGAGTTTGGCCCATAGAGTAAGTGTAACGTGTAAATGGTAAAATGCCATCTAAGGGAGACCACCTCTTAAGTATAGCTAAGACCTTACATTTATCAGGATGAAACTTCATCTTATTAGTTCTTGCCCATGTCATGAGATAATTAATATCGCTTTGAAGTATATGGTGGACCTTGGGATATCTCTCTCCACATTTTAGTATCATCAGCGTATAAAAGGATATTAGTGCCCTGAGAAAGTCCAGAATATATATCATTTATGAAAAGAACAAAAAGTGTTGGTCCGATTATTGACCCTTGAGGAACACCTGACAACACCGGTAGGGTTGCAGAGATAGCCCCATTAACAACTACACATTGCTGACGTCCGGAGAGGTAACTTTTCATAAATTGGAGAAGCATTCCATCGATGTTATAATAAAATTTTAGCTTGTATAGTATTAAGTCGTGGTTAACGGAATCGAATGCTTTGGCAAAATCGAAGTAAACAATATCAGATCTAATGTTCTTGTTAAGAGAGAGGGATAGGCTATCGCAGAATTCAACCATCTGAGTTGCACAAGATTTGTGAGGCAGGAAACCATGTTGACGAGGATCAATTTTATCATAACATCTACTCAAAAGTTCATCTCGAATAATTCTTTCCATGACTTTCATAACTAAGCTAGTCAAAGATATTGGCCTATAATTCTTAATGTCATTCTTGGAGCCTTTCTTGTGTACTGGAACAACAATTGCATATTTCCAATTTGAAGGTAGGAAGCCGGATACATAGCACTTTGTGAAAAGAATCTCCAGTGCTGGGGCTAACGTAAAGGCACATTTTTTAAGAACTTCACCATGGATTTTATCCGGTCCCATAGATTTTCTAGTATTCAAATTCTTGAGAATATCTACTATCCTAGACGAACTGAAAAGGGTAGATACATAATCAATATCATCCTGTGTGAGTGTGTTATCAACATGTACATCATAATCACTAGGCGATGAGAACTGTTGATGAAAAAAGGTATTAAATAGGTTTGCTTGGTCAGAATGATCACTTTTGTGTACATCTTCTAGGTGAATTTGTTCAGGTATGCGAGTATTCTTAGATGTTGCTTTTACATAGGACCAGAATTTCTTTGTAATTAGATTCGAATCATCCTCGTCCTCAAAGCTAGATGCCATCTTGTTGGAGGCAATTTTCTTAAAATCGCTTCTGCTTTTAGAGAACTTAAAGTACTTCTCAGCCTTGCAGGAAGGGTCTGTGGTTTCTTTATAACTTTTGTGTAGCCTTTCTTTTTCTAGGCAGGCCTGATGAGACTCAGCGTCAAACCAAGGAGGTTGAGCCCTGCCTCCAATTTTAATCTTTGGAATATGTTCATTGGTTCTTTGCTCTAAAACTTCCTTAAACTTGTTCCATGATGTTTCAATATTACCAGTGAACTCTGCCTGCCAGTCAATATCTGCAAGGTCTGCATTAAGTGCATCCCAATTTGCTCTTTAAAATTTAAAGATTCCCTCTTTTGCGATTTGATGCGCTTCACCTTTGATTTCAAAGTAAAGGAGACTGCAAAATGGTCGGACTTACATGGAATATTATGTTCTGAAATTTTTATATCGGAGATAAGATGGGGTTTATCGGTTAAGACTAGATCAAGAATGTTTCCTCCAGTATGTGTTGGACTGGTAATAAGTTGTTCTAAACCAAAGTTACTAAAAGTATCTAGAAAGAGCTGTTCAACCGGATTGCTGCTACAGTAATTCTGCCAATCAATACCAGGTAGATTAAGATCCCCTGCAATGACAATACCTCTAACACCTCTACGTTGCCTTGCCTTCCTAACATAATCTTGGAAGGCGTTATGATTGTTGGCCCCTAAAGTACCTACCCTATAGAAGCTGCAAAGAATTAGTTTACTACCGTCCCTAAATTTGAGTGTTATACCAAGAAGCTCTGCCGGGCACTTGTACTCTAACTTAGTAGATACAATATCAATGTCCCTACGTATAGCAACTAAAACGCCACCCCCATGCTTCCTAAATCTTCTTGGATTCTGTGGATCTGGTGGATGGGTTTGTAAGGAACGATCAAGTCTAAAAACTTTGTACGATTCAGGTATGACTTCAGAGTCAATGATAGACTTTTTAAGCCAAGATTCATTGATCAGGAGGATGTCCGGTTCATGGCAGTGAATATAGTGATGGAGTTCAAATATTTTAGTGTTGTCAAAAGAAGGATTGTCGGACTGTAGCTGTGAGAAGGGAATCAGGCCATGCGTATTAAAAGAAACAACCTTGAGGTATGTAGTAGGCCCAGGGTTAAGTAAGCTTGGGTTGACAATAATTAAAAGGACAGCGTTCAAGGTATGTATCCAAAGCATGCAGCTAACAGTAATAATATTGAGGCAGTGCATAATTAGCTGAATGTATCCGTAACTGTCTGGCTTGTTTTCAAGACCAGTGAAGTTCAGCTTGCCAAGTAAGCCAGGAGAAGCCCCTAATATTTTATAAAGCCACCAGTCTTTTTTGAAGAGAAAAAACATTAATACCGCAGCATAGCTTTTGCTATGACTGTGGAAGAGATGAATAAATTCATTGTCTGAGATGCTGTGGAAGGCTGGGACAGTAAAAGGTCTAAAATGACACTCCAAAGCCATCCCAATCGTCACACTCATCACACATAATGCAAAATAGAGATACAAATAAATCAAAACAAAAAGTCTTAAAGCATCAAGAACCCCGATGTCGGGCACAAAGTTACCTGTTATACTAACCTGCTTAGATCTGCGGTTCTTACTGTTGTTATAAATACCAACTCTTAATCTATATTGACTTAGATCTATCATCTAGTAGCATTAAGGGAACCCTGTTAACCGACATCCAGCTCCAAAAACTTAAAAAAAACAGTCTAATATATCTTAAAATTCGAATTATGAAAACTAGCTTGACCCCTAAAGCCCTAATAGTAATTACTGAAAAGTGAATGGGTCAAAAAAGTTACTATGAACCGCTCTCAGATAAAGTTTAGCTAGGACACCCATGCCCCTAGCCTCACTGGGATGGATGTCTCCAGCCTTGAAAAATCTATCATCTCTGATATGAGGTACTCGTGGATCAAAGTATCGTAGAGAAAATGGACGAAAAGCGTCTAACATATGGAATCTTCGATATATACATTCATTCTTGATGACACTATTCATTTTCATAACAAAAGAGTTAGTTCTCCAGTCATGCCTGCTTTTGCAAGGCAGAGGTAAAAGGGACTGAAAATAAACTTTTGAAGAAGTATAAAGTTCTTTGATTAAAGCACATAGACTCTTAAATTTAAGCTTAATCTTATCTAAAGAGTCTGCATATCTAATGTCGTTCGTTCCGACACTAATACATATCTTATCTACAATGACAGACTCATTCGTAGACTTAAAATCTCTAATCTGCTCCATCACTTGATGTATTCTTGCTCCTCCACTGGCAACAGACACAACATCAACACATTTTCTACCAAGTTTTACAGTGTCCAGCCTGGCAGCATAGCTATCACCGGCGATTAGGCACACATGTCTGAATGCTGGAGCTGTGAGGCTACCGTTATCAATATCACTCTTGACGTGACCTGACGGTTGTTCAGCTCCCTTCGTTTGTGCTACATCCGGTAGAGGTGGCTGAGGACGCTTTAAGGATGATTGTGGGTATAAAATAAAATTTGTTATACTAAAAAAAAAATTTGTTTTACTAAAAGGCACAATTAAAAACCTTATTTTTTCAGGAGTTTAAACTTGACAAGCTAATCACAATGCTGGCAAGCATGACCGTGCCTCTTATATTCACAATACTATTTACCCCCTTTCCTATTTACCCCCTTTACTATTTACCCCCTTTATTATTTACCCCCTTTACTATTTACCCCCTTTACTTTTATACCCCTTTATTCAGGCATTAAGACTCATCGAAAATAGTTCAGCAGGTAAATTTAAGTTCAAAACATTCTAATTCAATGTTAAAGATGACAGGAATGAGTAATAGTTATGTGGAGGTTTTTAAGAAATTTGCGCAAAATAAGCGCCAGCATGTTATACGAAATTCGGTAAAAAACCCAAAATCGCCATATTCAGGTGCCTTAAAAACCATGTTAAAATTGAGTTAGATATCTGAAACTTTGCAGGGCGTCTAGACGTTGACCAAATCGACTACAAAAAAAGTTTCAAGTTTCAGGAGCATCGGGAAGTGGGTTTTCTAGAACCCCTGTTTTACGACAGATTGTCGTGATATATACATACATATTATATACATACATATCTATATTATATTTTAAACTTGACGAAATTTCCCCGGCAACGGGGACATAGAAGAAAAAACACCGAAAATCGACCTCAAAATGACCCTCTGGTGAAATCAAACCCAGCTCGCAAATGGAGTTGAAACCTCGCCATTTTTAGCAGGGTTGTAGAAAAAGGATAAGAATAGGCTATAGCATTCTTAGAATTTTGATTTAGGCTTTAGATTTTTTATAATTAACGTCGGAAGTGAGGTAAAATAACCGTTAGAATAATGTCGTTATTTTAGCAAAGGTTTACTGCGCTGTTGCGTAGCAACGTTAAAATGCACGTGCGCGAGCAAAAACATCTTAACTACGCGCGTTGTTATGCTGTATGCTACGTCATAATTTCAAAACTAGCTCACATTTACGCTCACGCTATGACTTATATTCATAACTTTGGTTGTGATTGGTATTTTTTGATGCGGTAAAAAGTATCGTTTTGGGAATCCGAATACTAACAACGCTGTCGCCATTGTTAAATAAGTTTTTGTATCATAAATGATTTCATAAACTTTGTGATTGAACTTTATATAGATATAATATAGATATCTATATTTAAGACTATTTACTAATTTAAGACAATGAGTAAACGACATCTACAACATTCAGATGGAGAGGAGAAATTATACTTCCCAAAGGATGGTGAGACTGTACAACAGTCATTGGTAATAGTCTCCACCATCCTTGAGACTTTAGAAAATTACGACGATTTCAAAAAAGACAACGAAGATTTTATCAAGATTTATCTTAATGAACCTGATTTTAGCGGGAAGGGTAAAAGAAGGAGTAAGCGGAAGTGATTTTATTTATTATTTATGATTTTATTTCATTATGTCAGAGATTTTATTTTATTATGTCATTCTGTTCTTTATCTTTTATCTTTTATCTTTTATCTTTTATCTCTTATCTTTTATCTTCTGTCATTGTATATTTCGTGTAATGATTATATTTTGATTGCGTTTCATTTTTTTATGTGATTTGATTTATTTATTTACAATTTACATTTATATTTTGTTCGTAACCCTATTTACAGAACTTGCATCGTACTATCATACATCCATATCTCTCTCTATGATCAGAAAGGTCCGTCACATTTCATTTAATCCAACCGGTACAGTGACTTCTTCCTATCTATTTATAGATATTAATCAATTGTTATATAATATTTTTATATAACGATAATAATAATAATTCTAACGTTTTTCCAACCTATATCCATTTATTCACATTTGTAACTCAGGTTAAATCTACACTCAACGTCCCAAGTGTTGAGTCATTTGATAGATTATGTCATTTTACCAATTTCATTCAGCACAAATTTCCTTTTTTATTTATCACAATTCTTTCATACGTAAAAACTTCAATTTGAACAGATCTATCAAATGAGACGATGAGGGACCTGACATTTACCGAAATGATTCAAATGTGTAATTCATATATTTTCAGTGAAGCAGGGTTCGTGAACTAAAGCATATTTGTTGGATTGTTTGACCATTGACTAGCGATGACCGATAAATTCGAACGATAAATTCGCTCCCTTATAGTGTCCTTTAATAAAATTTTCGACTACAGCGGATTTCAACGCGCGGTGTTATGCTGTATGCTACGTCAGAATTTCACAACTAGCTCACATTTACCCTCATGACGCTATATACCTATATATATTTATAACTTTGGTTGTGATTGAAATTTTTTTATGCGGTAAAAAGTATCGTTTTGGGGCTATATGATGAAGAGAAATTAAAACATAACTGATGCTTAAAATTTCCTCGAACAAAGCTTTCGACTAGCGGCGGGTTTCTAGTCTATACTATAATTTAAACTTGACGAAATTTCCCCGGCAACGGGGACATGAAGAAAAAACACCGAAAATCGACCTCAAAATGACCCTCTGGTGAAATCAAACCCAGCTCGCAAATGGAGTTGAAACCTCGCCATTTTTAGCAGGGTTGTAGAAAAAGGATAGGAATAGGCTATAGCATTCTTAGAATTTTGATTTAGGCTTCAGATTTTTTATAATTAACGTCGGAAGTGAGGTAAAATACCCGTTAGAATAATGTCGTTATTTTAGCAAAGGTTTACTGCGCTGTTGCGTAGCAACGTTAAAATGCACGTGCGCGAGCAAGGACATCTTAACTACGCGCGTTGTTATGCTGTATGCTACGTCATAACTTCAAAACTAGCTCACATTTACGCTCACGCTATGACTTATATTCATAACTTTGGTTGTGATTGGTATTTTTTGATGCGGTAAAAAGTATCGTTTTGGGAATCCGAATACTAACAACGCTGTCGCCATTGTTAAATAAATTCCATTATGTCTACTGTATAACAGAGCTGTATGATGAAGAGAAATTAAAACATAACTGATTTTTAAAATTTCCTCGAACAAAGCTTTCGACTAGCGGGTTTCTAGTATATATATATAATATATTCAGGGATAGACGCTTTGCCAGTCAATTGTAGCCTGTATTTAAGTGTCCATAGATTCAAAAGTATAAAAGACACAGCCATTTCCGACCACAGGTCTTGAAAATAATTGTTTACACTTTAGTTTACATTGTATAAAAAATTATTTGACGTCATAAACACCCCTTGATGACTTCATCAAGTTAACCGTTTTTAAAACTTGATTTTCGACAAAGTAATAACTTTTAAAATTGATTTTACACCATTAAGAAGTAATTTTATTCAAAATCTGAGGAAATTTTCATCTGAGATAATTGTTCAAGCATTTTGAAAATCTACCGGAAAGTTTTCTTATCTTACTCCTTCATAAAGATGAAGGAGTGTTATACTAATTTAGAGTTAAAAACTAAAAGCAATAATTGTATGTTCTATAGTATTAGTATTGCAAGGTTTGTGAGGTTACTCGTTCTGTGGGGTACTTTCTCAAAAGCATGGTAAATATAAGAGGTAATTTATTCTCAAAGAGAAAACGAGTTTAATATAAAGAACTATAGATGTGGATACTGGTGGGGAGGTGAAACACATTTGTTTACTTTAATAGTAAGCACATGTTCAGCGGGTTGAGGAGGTGAAACACATTTGTTTACATTTTTAGGGTAAGCACATGTTCAGCGGGTTGAAGAGATGATACACATTTTGTATTATAGAAGGCTTGTAACACTTGTAACGCTTTCTTGTTACCCCCCTTTGAAGGCCCCGAATTATTTTCTGAACGAAAGCTCAAAAATAACCGAGAAATCGACCTTCTTATTAACTCATTTTGATGACTGTTTCTGACCTAAAATTGCACGAAAAATCGATTTAGCTAGGTTTCAGAACCTATAAACACTTCCTTATCCCTCAAAGTTGATGTTTTATAGTTGATACGAGCAACAAGCAACATATTTTTTGATCCTTCGGTTCTACTCATGACCTAGGCAGTTAAGCTGAACCCGACAGATCGAGGCAATCCTCACCTTAACTGATCAAACTGGTACTAACACAATTTTCAGATATAAATGTTCTTTGCGATAAGTTTATTGCAGCTTTGCAACTTGAGTGAAGACGAGAGTACGAAAACACACAGCAGGTAAGCAACTCACTTTTGGTGACTGTTTCTCACGAACATTCTGATCCTGCAACTTATGAACAGCTAGGGAGATCGTCTCCTTAACAAATCGAACAGGTACTATCACAATTTCCAGAGCACAGCATGATAACAAAGTCAAAATAAACACAATGAAGGTAGGTTACCAACACCACAACATAAAAACTATACTAACAACTGAATTAAATTTATTCTGACGACGGGCAGCCCTGATGTGCTCCGTGATCCTCAACGAGCGACCACTTGTAAATTGTAATAGAGGTGTTATGTCATGTGATACCGATCCGTCCAATCACAATTACAAACAGGACGAGTCAGCAGATCGATATCGTGTGTTTACTTTCCTTATCTTTAATTGACCCTCTGTTCACATTGTTATCTCTACCACATCTCGGCTCGGCAAGGTCCGCGTGCAATATCTGCACCGCGGTAAACACGCCATGATTACGTCATGAACTTGAAATAGTGTGATTGTTGTACTTATATAACCGTGCCCATTGCCCACGTACAATACAAACTGTTGGGGGGGGGGGGGGGGGGGTTTAAGATAAACAACCGATCTTTATAGTGTGTTGGTCGCTCCTCCAACTGACTGTGATGCTAACTGTTCAATCAGGAACGGAACATTAACATTGTTTAGTTATAGCATGTTTCGGTTTAGTTGTTCAATTGCGGAGATTAGAGGGGGCCCAGATTAGTATTATTAAAAACATTTACTCTAATATGAGGTCGCGATTGTGAACTGAGTGAGATCCAAATGATGAACTGTGCTTTAAGTTTACACCAACTGGAAGCAAAGGAATAATGCATATATCCATGAGTGCTCCTTTGCTTAACTTTGACAGTAAGTGTTTGAAAACAGAATCTAGGACACGACTTCACTGACAAGAACTGTATGTTCCAGGAGGAGGCAATATACAGGAGGACAAGCATGGTTATACCTGACAGAGTTGAAGTACTAGTTCACCATGGTGCAGTTCATGTTTACCAGGTTAGACACTCAAAATTTCAATTTGTGCTGTGTAATTAGTCATTGCCGTTTTAAATATGATGTAAACTTGGAATCCTTCTCGCAATTGTAATACGAGTTTGTGTAACTTTGGCTATCTGAAGCGGTACAAGATTTTGGGAAACAAAGTTGTGGCGAAGATGTTGCCTTATCTGAGCGACATCGCATTCGTGTGTGCCCAACTTTTAATTTGAACCCTGTTTTTTTGAGGGAGGTGGACAGTGATTTTTTTTAAATGACCAGGTCTACTTAAATAACTAAAAAATTATGTTAATATTCTGTTCATGACTGGAAGATAAGTTCCTAAAATCCCCCCCCAACAGTTTGTATTGTACGTGGGCAATGGGCACGGTTATATAAGTACAACAATCACACTATTTCAAGTTCATGACGTAATCATGGCGTGTTTACCGCGGTGCAGATATTGCACGCGGACCTTGCCGAGCCGAGATGTGGTAGAGATAACAATGTGAACAGAGGGTCAAATAAAGATAAGGAAAGTAAACACACGATATCGATCTGCTGACTCGTCCTGTTTGTGATTGGACGGATCGGTGTCACATGACATAACACCTCTATTACAAGTGGTCGCTCGTTGAGGATGACGGAGCACATCAGGGCGACAGGGCTGCCCGTCGTCAGAATAAATTTAATTCAGTTGTTAGTATAATTGTTATATTGTGGTGTTGGTAACCTACCTTCGTTGTGTTTCTTTGACTTTGTTATCATGCTGTGCTCTGGAAATTGTGATAGTACCTGTCCGATTTGTTAAGGAGACGATCTCCCTAGCTGTTCATATGGTGCAGGATCAGAATGTTCGTGAGAAACAGTCACCAAAAGTGAGTTGCTTACCTGCTGTGTGTTTTCGTACTCTCGTCTTCACTCAAGTTGCAAAGCTGCAATAAACGTATCGCAAAGAACATTTATATCTGAAAATTGTGTTAGTACCAGTTTGATCAGTTAAGGTGAGGATTGCCTCGATCTGTCGGGTTCAGCTTAACTGCCTAGGTCATGAGTAGAACCGAAGGATCAAAAAATATGTTGCTTGTTGCTCGTATCAACTATAAAACATCAACTTTGAAGGATAAGGAAGTGTTTATAGGTTCTGAAACCTAGCTAAATCGATTTTTCGTGCAATTTTAGGTCAGAAACAGTCATCAAAATGAGTTAATAAGAAGGTCGATTTCTCGGTTATTTTTGAGCTTTCGTTCAGAAAATAATTCGGGGCCTTCAAAGGGGGGTAACAAGAAAGCGTTACAAGTGTTACAAGCCTTACTGATATCTGGATATTATCCGGTTGGAAGAGACAAGGACAAGTGAAACAAGGAAGTTAGGAGTAAGGGCAAATTTTCGGCGTCAACGCCATCTTCAGGCTCAAATTATTTGTTATATAGTAGTGTTGAAAGTATTAAAAAAGTTTTAATACTTTCAACACTACTATATAACAAATAATTTGAGCCTGAAGATGGCGTTGACGCCGAAAATTTGCCCTTACTCCTAACTTCCTTGTTTCACTTGTCCTTGTCTCTTCCAACCGGATAATATCCAGATATCAGTATTTCAATCATGAGACTAATAAACAGCGAACTACTCCGTTATTTGATGTTACAAGCCTTCTATAATACAAAATGTGTATCATCTCTTCAACCCGCTGAACATGTGCTTACCCTAAAAATGTAAACAAATGTGTTTCACCTCCTCAACCCGCTGAACATGTGCTTACTATTAAAGTAAACAAATGTGTTTCACCTCCCCACCAGTATCCACATCTATTAAGTATCAACTGCTTCAAGTTTAAGTATACAAGTTATCTACCAAGATCTATCAGTCATAAAATATAAAATATATGTAATGCTTTTGGACACGAAGGGAAACACACAACGTTATAAGGCTTGAAATCTTTGTAAAACTACATAGTTAGAGCCTGTAAAAACATTGAACTTTAAATACATATGTATATTTGTTAATGTTAGCTTTTTTATGCACGAAACACCACAGGTGAAAGAGAGAACACAAGTATGTAATACATCTCTACCGAGTTGAGAGACTTACTGACTAGAGTCGGAGGGGACCGCGATAATTTGCTATTTGCACGGGATCATCTAACATTAACTATAGTCCTAATTTCACTATATCGCAAACAAATGGAGCAAAAAAGTACGCGATTTATTATAGTTTGTAGCGTGGTTAGCACAGCACGCACGCACAATAACCGATTGTCCAATCAGTATCCTAATCCAGAAGATAAGTAAATCAACCAATAGAAAACGTGTATCTAGGTCACATGATAGAGAAAGAGAGTAGTGAGTTATAAATCATTTTAGACAGCTTAGTATTAGAAAAATGTAAGAATGTGTTAAGTCATCCTCTTGACCGTAATCTAAAACCAGATATGTATGTATAATGTGTATACTGTATATGTGGATTATGCCTAATTTTAAATATGCCACAAACCAACTTCATGATTGAGCTCGACTTTCTGATTTGAATACGCGATCATGCAAAAGGAAAATGACCTATATAGTGTGTGTAGACTGCAGTAGACTGTATGAGTTTAGATTATATTCCTCATAAGAGATTCTTTACATATTATTATTACGTTAGTCATCTTAGCACTGAATTTCTACACAATAGCTATGTGTGAATTAGTGGCGCACGAAGCAGGGACAAAAGGATTTCGCGGTTATTTTGGCCAAAAATCGCGATACCGCGAATTAAATTTCGCGGTATATTAAACTATACATAAAATTTGTCGCAAATAATGGGAAAAATCGCGATTCCGTACATGCCGCGATTTCCTTTTTTCCCTGGCACGAAGGGGAACTTGAAGAGTGTCTAATTAAATGGCAAAAATTATAATCCCCAAATGATCCCTGAAAATGTGTGGGATATATAATTATGAACTCTCCTAGTCATCGGAATTTGAGGAACTTCAAGACGCATACATTTCAAATAAGGACGCGTCAAGATACAGCTAGAAAACCTCCGACTTTTATTATTTCTATATCAATATTATTACTGATAACATCAGAACGGCTTTTCCTCAAAATACTCACTGGAAGCGAAAGAAGAATTTGGAGTGTACAGCAAAACCCCGATTAAGTTACGAACTTGCATCGACCTCTTCAGACTACACTGTTTATTTCATAGTTCACTAAGCAGGAAGAATATCTTTGCTAGCCTCAGAAAGTTGAGTAGTTTGTACGTTTGTGCAGAGTACTTGCGGAGGGTAGGATGCTTGCAGGGGGTTGGATGCTTGCGGAGGGTAGGATGCTTGTGGCGGGTAGGATGCCTGCGGAGGGTAGGATGCCTGCGGAGGGTAGGATGCTTGTGGCGGATAGGATGCTTGTGGCGGATAGGATGCTTGCGGAGGGTAGAATGCTTGCGGAGGGTAGGGTACTTGTGGCGGGTAGGATGCTTGTGGAGGGTAGGATGCTTGCATCGGGTAAGAGGGAGCGTGAGGAGCGACAATGACTTGAGGATTTTGAGCTGTTGGATTTTTCTTCTTCGTCAGAAATATGATTGTAAGGATCAGAGCAGATATCACATTCATGGCTAACGTGATATAGTTATATGTTTCTGGCTTAAATTTGTATATATCGAAACATGCAATTGACAGGGATCCTATTGGTACTGCACTCAAAAGTGTGATGAATGAGCCGACAAACGTAAAAAATGATCGAGTACATCTGAATTGGTTTGGAGTTTTTACAAAGGTTAAGATGGTGGATATGCCTGACACTACCAAAACCACAAGCCAATATCCAAGTCCTTTTCTTTGGCAAAAAAGGATCGATTCTTCGAAAGCAATAATCAAATATACAGTGGTGTACTGAACACAAACCCCAAGGAGAATGACTTCTGGATCAGGCAGCTTGGTATTTATTTCAAATTCTTGTGGATTTCTTTTGTTGCACAGGAAGTGCACTATTATCACAAGAGAAGCTATAGCCATAACTGGGATCGTGATATAAATGTAGTATTCAATGGTAAATTCGTCGAGGTCCATATCCCTATAGTAGTTCATTGACGTAGCTGTATTGTAGAAGATCCAAACTGAATTTAATCCAAGATAATTGCCACCAAGGTTGATTATGAAAGACCCTACCAATGTTAGTAGTCCTTTAACCAATTTGTTGCAGTTGCCTTTACTTTTAAGGGTCGTCAAGAGAGCCACGACTGCAGACACCCCAATAAGTAGGCCACACACTAGTTTCACATCAATCGTATGGTATACTCTTAGTTGAAAGATTATCTTCGATATAGCAACTTGCGTGAAGTGTCCCGCCAATATCATATTCGCAACTTTACCCATTTTTGAACCTGTAAAATAGTAGTACTATTATTATAATTATATCGAGCGTGCTAAATCACTCTACACTCGATCTTCGAGATTTTTCTAAAAGGGCCCCTGATAGTTGAAACCAACTTGAATCTATGTATTTTCGGACGCTGATTCCGAATCACCCACATGACATTGGGATACAATTTTCTCCTGGCAAGATACAGGGGGGGGGGGGGGGGGGGGGGGCCAAAAGTCAGTACCCATACGTTGGCCTTCATAGCTCAGTCACTGAGTGCCCAATTGAAATAATTCTTTTTGGTATGACTTACTACCACCACTTGTTCGAGGAATTTGTCAAATCGAAAAATATTCGCGTTCTTTTTTTCAACTGAAGGTTCATTTTGGCATTTATTTGATAGTTTGGATAGTCGGATCGAGCCAAATTTTATTAAATGGTATTTGGCCATTTAAATTACGTTTGTCCTGAAAAAATGAGAGCTGTATAGCTTCTCAGATGACTGAGATATGAAGCATAACGAGTTTGTTCATTACGTGTGATCAGGTGATTGGGTTGAGGCTAGATCCGCATTATGGGAATCGTGCAGAAGGCCCAATTACGGTGTCGTAATTGGGTAATCAGTGAGTACCCTATCAATTTTTCTAACGAGATAAACAAATTGCTTGAAAATTGTGTGGCCCCCAAAAATCGAATTTTCAAATTTTGGTGACGGAATCCTCGAACAAGCAGGTACAGTATGCCATCTGCAAAGCAACAACTCTCAAATATAAAACACGGCGGTGGTATAATGACCCAACGTATGGGTACTGACTTTTGGCCCCCCCCCCCCTGTATTTTTGAAAAACTGTCTCGATCACGTGATATGACCGTATAAGGAAGTTGGTCTAATTTTTCGTTAGGGTTAGGGTTTCAGCTTATGCCTTTGTTAGAGATTGGGTTAGGATTTATAGGGTTGGGATCAGATTAGAGGGTAAGGGTTTTGAATATTCGTTCAGGGTCAGCTAGAGAACGGGTTGAAAAAGTCACGTGACAGTCGAGTATAGAGTGATGAATCATCATCCTAACTATATAGGTAAAATAGTATATTTGATACAGCACTGCGTTCACAAAATTAGTATTACCTTATCAAACGTTATTTAACCGGACATTGCGTAAACGGACATAATTTTGAACGGAAATTAAGATGAACGATAGGGCCTCCAGCGTCTTATTAATGTCTGTTCAAATAAATTCCGATAAGGTATTATATTGTTCCTACTTGTTATTACTGGGCGGCGCTCAGCCTGTCATTCCGCCGTAGTTTATGAACACTATAATTATTAATTAGCCTAAGGTCCCCAGGTAAAATTTATAGTATGAATACCATTAAATAAATATTAAAGTCACAATTAAAAACCATATTTTTTCAGGAGTTTAAACTTGACAAGCTAATCGTGGTATACAAATTAAGAGTTAAAACTAAAAGTGATAATTGTATGTTCTATTATAGTATTGCAAGGTTTGTGAGGTTACTCGTTCTGTCGGGTACTTTCTCAAAAGCATGATAAAGACAAGAGGTAAATTTATCCTCAAAGAGAAAACAAGTTCAATAGAAAGAACTATTAAGTATCAACTGCTTTAAGTCTATAAGTATAAGTATACAAGCTATCTACCAAGATCTATCAGTCACAAAATATAAAATATGTGTATACATCACTACTGAGTTGATAGGCTTATACTGGCGAGTCGGAGGAGACCGCATCATTGCTATTTGCAATGCTAATGATCCCGTGTAAATAGCACGGTATCATTTTACATCATCTTATAATCCTAATTCCATTCTTACTTCAGAGAAGTAAATCAACCAATAGAAAACGTGTATCTAAGTCACGTTATAGAGCAAGCGAGCAGGAGAGTGAGGTATAGATCACAGCTGGGGATTAGAAGGCCACTTACTTGGTGTGCCCCAGCTGTGCCCCAACTGTGCCACAATAACTGTGTCTAACTTTAATATCAAATTTCCAGATTATAAAAATGTAAGAATGTGTTAAGTCAACCTTTTGAAAATGTCTCCGGTTCTACTCTGATGATTTCCGGTTAATCGAAGCTTTCTTGGGTGATTTAGTACCTCAATGCATTCACAGTGGACTCACTTATACATTGTCATTAAAGATAAATTCATTGAAAACGGTGAAATGTGCCTGGAGGGGGATTCAGCTGGGGATGACGTTGTGAAGGGTGATTATATAATATGAAGGACCTGCTAAAGTCCAGCTGTAAAGTCCCCGCTACACCTCAACAGAATTCCTCTGCGGACACGTGACGGTCAAGTCGAGCTTCATTTCATTTTGACACTGAACTGTTGATATTCGGTTACTAATTCATATCAATATCATCATATCATATCATTTTGGAACATGCTCATGGGAATTAAATTATTTTATTCGCACTTGTTTCTCTTTCGACTATGTATAGTCAAGACGTGAGTGTTAGGGCTCTCATTGACAAATTTATGTCCAATCCTGTTTAATTCTGTTTAATCCTGTTTAATCCTGTTTAATCCTGTTTAATCCTGTTTAATCCTGTTTAATCCTGTTTAATCCTGTTTAATCCTGTTTAATCCTGTTTAATCCTGTTTAATCCTGTTTAATCCTGTTTAATCCTGTTTAATCCTGTTTAATCCTGTTTAATCCTGTTTAATCCTGTTTAATCCTGTTTAATCCTGTTTAATCCTGTTTAATCCTGTTTAATCCTGTTTAATCCTGTTTAATCCTGTTTAATCCTGTATGATGGAGTGGTGTCAATGAGTGGTGTGTGACGTGCAAGGGTGGAGTGGTGAGGGTGGAAAAATGTTCAGTTTACATTAACCTGCGGTTCTAAACAATGAAACGATGAGACTAATTGATAATTATAAAAACTATCTAATAACTTAATAACGGGTTCTGACGTCTGAACTGTACCCTTAAAATGACCGACCACATTCTGTCCCATTTTCTATTTTCACACAACTCTAAAGCGAGGTTATGAATTAATATTTCTTCTCCGACTAACCCCGTTGCATGGTCTCATAACCCGACAGTTAAAGAGGTTCATCGCAAATAAAAAATAACATTAAAATTAAAAAACTAGGCTTGTGAAGTAGATGCAAAGGAAATTCCAGATGGCCTGGTATTTAGAGATGAAGCAATCTTGGGAAGGATGGGGTCCCATAGTGAGCTACATTTGGGGGCATGATCAGTTCTGTTCAGTGAAAACAGAACTGTTCATTGAAACAGTTCTGTTCGGTGAAATGTGTTTCGAGGAAAGCTAATATTTGAAAATGTCAGTAGGACATTTTCGTAATTTTCCTTTTATCAAAGTTTTCTCCGGACATTCAGCTTCTAATACCTCGAAAGTGCCATTTACACTGACCTCACCGATAGTGATTGGTCACTGATAAAAATTCAGTCAAAACTGAGTAATTTTGGCCAAGGAAACTGTAGAAGAGCCTTTATTTGAAAATCCTTAATAATGTCCCCTCTTAGTTCTATTCCATAAATTGATTGAGCTTCAATATTTTCGGAAAAGTGCGAATATTTATCAGCAAGTAATGTGCACCGATTGCAGCTCCTCACGAATCATGATCTTGATTGATCAATTCATTAAAATGACGTAGTTGCTGCTACTGAATTGTGGCTTTCAAAATTTCTTTCAATGTCTATGGCTGTTTTCTGGTTTTGAAATTTAAATTATGACGAGAAGAATACGACAGTTTCCGTGGAACTTTAGCATCGGGAAATGAGGGTGGGGGGGGGGGGCAAACATTTAATTAAATCTACAAAAGCAATCGACACATCACCAAATTCCTTAACCTGCGGTTCTAAACAATGAAAAGATGAGACTAATTGATAATTATAAAAACTATCTAATAACTTAATAACGGGATCTGACGTCTGAACTGTACCCTTAAAATGACCGACCACATTCTGTCCCATTTTCTATTTTCACACAACTCTAAAGCGAGGTTATGAATTAATATTTCTTCTCCGACTAACCCCGTTGCATGGTCTCATAACCCGACAGTTAAAGAGGTTCATCGCAAATAAAAAAGAACCGTCGGTAATGAAATTTGCGAGTTAGTGAGGGACTTTACCATTACGGGCTGCCACACCAGATGACGATAAGAAGGCAGTAGAAAACAATTAGAGAAAATCACATTATGTCTGTCAGACAAAACAGGCATTGTTTATCCTCTTATCACTCCGCCTAGTTGAATTGGGTCTCAATAGAAGAGGGCTAGGTCATGTAAATATCTCAACACATCAGGGCAGTTGCCCGTGACTAATGGTTTTCAGAATTTAAATGTCTGATTTATAAAACGGTTTTTATACTTTTTAGAACGGCGTGAATTGATCGAATTTGGGTTAAAATAAGATAATAGTCGATAACCTGATGGTGAGAGAAACTGAGAATTTAAGCCATGCAAAACTTGTCCATGCGAGAATTGGGTATACTTAATTTATTTTCTGGAAGGGACGAATATTCAATAACTATTATCACCTTCTAAAACAATCCTTGAATATAAAATTCGAAGATCAGCGAGCTGATGATGTGAAATAAAATTAATCGCCGTACACCACACTTTATAAGTTTAATTCATCCCAATTTCCTCCACTCAATTATTTTCCATCTTTCAAAGCCAGTCGAATATCCAATAAACTGGAATAAAAGGTGCCACTATTAATGCGGTACAATAGAAATATATTCAATAAAATCTCATAACAATTGTAGCTCACCAATTTGACTGATTTGTTGCTTCTAATCCTAATAATTGGTAATTTAATAATGATAACATTATTCTACTATAACCAGACGTGAGGGTGTGATAAAACACAACCGCGTAAGAACACCGTTACTACGCGACAAACAAACTGACAAAAAGAAACTCTAGAATTGAAAAATGAGACTAAACAGCGAACTACTCTGTTATTTGAAACTGTAGAATTATAATAGAAACTAGCAGTTCATTTCCCGTGTTGAAGGAAACTATACAATGCGTACGTGGTACAATAGTCACACACTCTCACGACTCAAGGACTAATCACACAGGCACATTCCTGCTGGGTTCCGCGGAGGAGAGTGGAATGCTTGCAGAGAAGACCGTGAGATATTTTTATTTGTACGGTGAACAGTAATCAGTATAGTCGGAATCGTAATTCAATTACTCTAACTCAAACAAAGAGATGAAAGAAGCTAACGTCTGATGTGGATATCAATACTCGCTGACCATGGATGATACTCACAAATCATGAGTAAATCATATTTTGATTGTCTTGTATCTAAGTATCTAGTGTGAGAAATTTAATTTGGAATCTTTATCAGCACTCAGCAGTCTTAAACTTGTGATCAGTCTGACTCAGTGAAGCAGTGAGTCTGAAAAGTATAAAAAAATAAAAAAATTTATAAGAGTTATTGAAATCAAAACTGGTAACCCTGGTAACCATATGATTGGTCGCTATAAAAGATTAAACCATTCAGGGTTCTTAATGCCAACTTTTCATCCCAAAGATAGCGCAGTCACACACACACACACACACCACACACACACACACACACACACACGCACGCACGCACGCACGCACGCACGCACGCACGCACGCACGCACGCACGCACGCACGCACGCACGCACGCACGCACGCACGCACACACACACACACACACACACACACACACACACACACACACACACACACACACACACACACACACACACACACACACACACACACAAAAGAAGCACACACACACACACAAAAGAAGCACACAGAAGACTGTGACGAAATGAGAAGCAAGTATGCAGAAGTGTATCTTAAAACTTTAAACACGTACTTCTGTTCATCATGTAACCATGTTAACAGATCACATTCCTGCAAACAAACATCATTGTAGCAGGTGTGGGTAGTTTTATAGCTTTATTATAGGCCAGGTTACAGTTACCATTTCGACAAAAAGCTCCCGGGGGAGGGGGGGGGGGGGGGGGGGCAACAAGCAATTAGGGCTAAATCCAGTAATGGGTCCACGAAAATATGTGTTTGTTTGTTTGGGGACCGGTTTTTGGTACCCGGCCAATGTTTACAAAATCATATGATAGTTGATACATAACATAAACAATATAATTTTATTTAATATAATAATTAATCATGTAAGGTTTCTCATTTGAAAGGCCTTCTCCAGAAGTTGTTGAAATTCGTTAGTCTGTCGATATACTCGTGGCTTAATAATTTGCCCTAAAAGTGAAGTAATGGTCCATAAAATCGTGGAACAACTTCCGAAGCAGTCATTTGTGACTGAAATAGCACGTCAAGTAAGAAATTCGGTGGCCACGAAACGTGATGGTTCTCTGTGTCTTTTTAATTTGCTGGTTCGATCAGCAGAACTGACCGATTTATATGACCACCATGATACATAGCATGTTTTATATAGATACTAGAAAGACCGTGGTCGCAGGGAGGAAGGTAACAGTATTCTTTTGTAATCAGTTTTTAAATTTTATCGCATCAAAAAACATCCATCTCTGATCTCAACCGAAAATATAATCGATTATACTGTAAAACAGACTCAACACGACACCAGAAAACATTCAAAAGTTCAAAAAGAAGTTCCAACTGTATATAAAATGATAACTACAACTTGTTTAATCTTAATATAATTCTATAGGCGGTATTCTGATTAATATCTCATTTCTTATTCCCGGACGGCTCCAGCGAAATTCACACTTTCACCTAGCATCATTCACAGTTTTCCTCACCTCAACTTTACACCAGTTTTATAGCACCTTCCTCATAAATTCCTTCCGATCCCCTAAACCTGCAAAGTAGCAAGTAGCAACCTTCACCTATCACCATCCTAACAACAACCTAACAACAACCTATCACAGATCATAATCACAAATCACGTGATACTTCATTCACCCCTCATAACCGTCCGTACTCCGTGGTCTCACCTCTAATTAGTTCTTCGTAGAATGTTCAACTTCTCATACACAATGATTTTGTAAAAGCGCCCTTTAATACAATTTCCCTGGCTTATTTCACTGGCGCGTCGAAGCGGCGAAGTTCTCCAGCTCCAACGCGAACGATTAAAATTTCGTTCGCAAATCTTTGCACGTGCACGTGCACGCTCACCGCAGTTACCATGGTCACCGCCGTTACCATAGTTACTATGCAACTTTCTATTTTTCATATAATTTGCACGTGGGCGGTCGTACATACATACATACAAACAGAAACTTTCGAATTATAATAGAGAAGACTAGAAAACCCGTGGTCACAGGGAGAAGATTAAAAATGGAACATTTGTGTGGTGCCCGATATTATACTGAAACTACAGATCGTCAATAAACTACGTTCATAAGATTATTTTTTAAACGAGGATCCGTCTAATTCAGGTAAAATGAGGCACTCTGAGTATCATTACTGTAAGACTGTAAGCTAGAGTAAACCTCTAGTAGAGTAAACCTCCTGTAAACCTCTAGTAGAGTAAACCTCCTGTTCATCTTATTATTGTCTCTTTTTAGCTTCCTCGACATAGCACCTGTGAAAGTGTGAAGGAAGCGACATGCAATAATCAGCTATTTTACAAGACGTGTGTATCTGAACTACATACAATAGTTTACCCGTATTATAGTTGAGGGAACAGGGTGCTAATTGACAGGCTGTTTGCCTGTATGGGGGGCTAGGAACTAGGTAACTCTGCAGGAACTGTACTGTGTACCCTGTCTAGCTATATTGTCTCTCTTTCTCACACATCACAGATGTGTAAAATAATAAGTAGTTAAGTTTAGGTCAACAATTTCTTTGTAACATGCTTTACCGTGTTTAAAATGTGGTAGATATGGCTGCATTTACTGTTTTAGCATGTTGAACTTCTGACGGACTCTTCGAGTAGATTCTAATTTCAGAGGAAACAAGATGTTATAATTTAGAATCCTTAATTAATACATGTGGTATTAGGAAATGAAGGTGGTCTAGCTGCCTTTATCACTAACCCTTCACCTCCCACTTTATTTAGTTTTGATAAGCACAGCGCCTCAACCTCAGGGACGTACTCCATCTCACTTCAGCTGACGTTCACATGAATAGCACACCCTGTAAAATTGAAGGGACCATGACATTGAGCACAAGCATGATTTACAAAACATCAGCAGCTACCGATTAGACTGTCACTTAGGTCAATCACCTCCTAATCACCAACATAAACGGTAAAAACCACACACGCCCAACACAACCAATCAGTCAATCAATCATCCAATCAGTTTTAAATGAGCTGTAGTGAGACTAGACTGCTGGTATTGCAAGTAGATTTAACAGTTTGCAGCCCTGCTTGTGGTTTTAACCAGGGTTTTAAGTTTAAATGCCAGGCCACACCCTGGTGTAGCGACGCGTCAAGTAGTTTAGCAAACGTCTCATTTTAGTAGGCAAATAGGACTGCACAAATTGGTAGTCTCCCTTAGTTAGGGTTAAGTCAAAAGAGATAAACCCACCACGGAGACAGTTTTTAGGGAATTAGGGCTAAATTCCTCAGCCCATACAGACCTATGGTTTTTCTTTACGAGGCTGTAATAACGGTATTTACACAGACGGTCAGCAGATATCAACGCCCTGGATCGTGATTTAATAACTCATGAAGTCTTATCAATGATGAATTGAGTTGGAATTAAGCTCAAAATCAAATTACTGTAAAATAATAACAAACAATCGTTCATGATTTTAATTTAGCCTGAATTAAAGTTTAAACCCTATTGAGGCTTAGTTCTATTATAGTATTATAACCGCCGTCGCAGCTAAATAGTAATTATTTCTATTTGCTCCTAAATAATTGGTCTAAATCCCGGTTTAACGAGTGCATTCCCCGACCTTCCATTCAAAAAGTGTGAATGGACCATACCTTAACACATTTTTCGCTGACAGACGCTTCAAATAAGATTAGCCGGGCAATAGATTTAGCAATTAAGATGTTCCCCGTCAGGAGGGGTCACATGACCAGAGACAACCACCCTTGAGTCCTGAACCAGGTCAAGTGATCAAACTCTACCTCTGAAGTTTAGCCCCAAAGAGTGTTAACAGCCCGGAAAAGTACATAATCAATGGGACTTGGCGCGAGCCAATTTGTCGACCAATTCATCAATCGTATGCGTGTTTTAATTACCACGTTTTGTGATAATCTATAGTAACATCCTGGTCGGGTTATTGGCTAAACGTGACCAGTTAGTTAATGTAATGGACCATTTTCAAATTATGAGTGTCATCATTTCGTTTACTCCTCCTCAATTCGATCAGGAAAATCGAATTTAGCTGACGGAATATTTTGTTGCACGTGTTATGACGAAATAGCCTCGAAGGAAATCTCTTTGTATTTAAATTTATGATGATTAATTTCAAACAGCAGATAAATTCATTTAGGAAAATTTAATTGATTATAATCATTCTAATTATTGGAGCCACAAGTCTGTGGGATTGTTCTTTATAGAGTAGTTACGTATTGTATTGGTACAATGAGCATCCGTTAAACTAATTCATAGTTTGGCTAAATCAGGTTTCATTAATTAACCGGCAACCTATTATATCTTCGTGTAAGAACTTTCATAAACCTTAAAAAAGAGAGGTTTTGAAGTTGGATACTGAAAAGAGAAGAACAGAATATTGGCAAATTGAAATTGTATCGCAGTTAAACCTAACTACATACTTTACCGGACTTTGTTTAAACTTTTAAATGGAAATTAATTGAACGCTCGAAGTCCTAGCGTTCATTTTCATGTCCGTCCAAATTAAGTCGGTCAAAGTTCGTTGAAATTTTTTCCCCGCGAGTATTCCACTACGAACTTATTCATATTGTCCAGGATATGACAATTTTTTGATTTCGGCAAATTTCAATTTTATCATAGGACTAAATTATGTCAACATTTTTACTGCTTATAACGACTGCTTTTTTGCTAACTATATTGAATATCGATCAACAAATTATTTGCTAAAATCGGGGAAAAATTCCCAAAAAGATGAAAATCTTTCGGATTATGAGTGGTTTTGTCTTTTGAATGCCTTGCAACGTTTATTTGAATGTATAAGTTCACGCTATGTCCGGACAAATAACGTCCGATAAGAAACTTTCACAGCTGCAGTTTGAGTTAAGGAGTTACTATACGTTTCATTCTTCACTCTTCAGTCATCTCTCAAGGCCTTATTAAGTTATCAAACCATAACTTATATCTGTAACCGGATATCTTATATCTGGTGAAATCTCCTAATCAGTTCAAGTGACAAAGATGAAAGAGCATCAACACTCTTGACTCTACTAAAGTACTAATCCATGATACCTCCCCTGACTATCTCTAAGTACCTTGTGAAAATAGCCCTGTAATACTAGTCAAAACACCGAACTGTACCACTATGATATCAGTACATAACACGGGTTTCAAGCAGAGAAGCAATTAAGACGCGAGTGAGGTCTGTGATGGTAGAGTGGGCGAGAGCTCTGGTTTCTCGTGCAGTTGGTGAATCAGGCTCGTTGAGCGCGTGCACGTGCACGTGTCACGTGCACACCAGGCTCGTTGAGCTGATGAGCTCCTACTTGATCCCCACTTTACCTCCCGCTAAGGTACTTTGTAAGGTAGGGCAATAATGAGAGCTTCACTGCGTAGAGGTGATTGAAACTTAATTTTCGTGCTTGTTGAAGAGGCGATTACTGGTAAAAGATTAACAGTTGTTATCATCAGTAAAGCAACTAAACTTGAATATAAACTTGTGTCTAGCGCGTGTAAGAGAAATCAAACAAAGATTATATGGATCGGTAGAAATTATATAAACAAATACATTTTACAACAACATCTTTAAAACATTTACAACATCAATTTGATTAAGGGAATTTACAGCGGGTATATCGCACAAGTCCGATGTATTCCAAATATAATACTAGTTGGTGAGCTTAAAAATAGAATTACTTCGGGAGAAAGTAAATAAGTAATAATGTAATCATAAGTTACTAAACTCTAAAGTCATCTCAACTTAGTTTTCTGTGTTATCATTCAACTAGTCCTACAAGATAACATTTGATCTGCCCATTATTTCCATCATCTTCCATCTTCAAATTCTTAAATCAGTCTTTTAATTTATCACAGCGATAACAGTTAGAGTTTCCACAGCAATTGCAGACTCCAGAAGGTCCTCAAGACGCTAGATACGGTCTCCAGATGGTGTTAACCCTCTCAGGTACCGACATCTCGCTGCTGCAGAAGGCAGGTGAAGATGCTGATCTGATAGCTGAGGATATTAGCTGGTGGGGACTGCCGGGGGATAGGGAACCAACACTTCCAATCTCGTCTATAGGGCTGGAACACAGCAGGGGGAGTTTAGAGTTCCCTGCTCCACACAGACTGCTTAAACTTAGCCTGAAAATAGGCGGTGTTAATCATTATAAAACAGGTTGTGCTGTGGTCTTTTTTAAAATATTGACAGAATACGTGAACGAAATTTTCAATTTCAGCCAAGCTTAGTCCAGAAAGAACCATATAAGATAAAAATTACAGTTCCTCTGGATTCGACCAAAGCTTCTATTTTACCGTCGCAGGTCTTTATTTCAATTTTCTGCAGTGGCGTTAGACTCGAAACACGTGGTGAAATTATGTTTACTAACGCTCGAGCAAAATTGCTGTGATAAATGTTGTTCTTTTTTAAGATCAAAGAGTCACTGACTAGTCTATTTTTAGCAGTATATGTCAAATGTCATGCACTAAATACATATATATATATATATATAACAAAATGTGTCAACTTGTCGCGTGCCAAGGTTATAAACATGAACTTACTGGTTTCGTATGATAAGATCAGCTAGTCCTGCTAATTGGAGCGGCAAAATGTTCTTGATCTCATCACTGGATTGTAAAGAAAAGGAAGGTGACAGAGCCGGAGATGGCAAAGTCTTTTGTTCAGGCGACAGCGAAGCTTTTATCGCAATAGGTCTGACGATGTCGGCAACCTTTGTTAGGGATTCTAGAATGCTCTCATCAGACTGAAGTCATAAAGTGGTAAGCACAAAATCAACACAAAAATATTTGATAATTTACACGGCCGAAAAATAAGAATAAAGTAATCAAGAAGTAGAAATAACTAATTCAAAACGGACAGACAATTAACTCAACTAGAAATAACTTGAGATGCTTGCTTACGTTTTGTGGTTTATTTCTGTTGTGGCACTTGCCCGTCTTCCGTTCGTTGGGTCCCGTTCTGGCTCGTTTCACAATGTGACGGATCATAGCACTTGTGGGAACGTGGCGAGGATCGTTAATGTCTTTACCTGGAGAGAGGCGAACTGTTAATATCTATATCGCAAGGTGAACTGTTTATATATTTTTGTGCGTCACTCACAGTGATGCTTATATTGATCAAATAGACATGTGAGTAGATACCGCCGCGATTAGGATTAATCGATTTGGACAGACATGCCTTCTTCAATCCTTTTAATATTAAAATCAATCGAGGATTAATATAATATTAATCTACCTTCTTGAATAGCAGAGCGTCTGATAGCATACTCCAGCTGAGCGGGGGTAGCACCAGATATGAGGTGCTGTTGTCTGATGAACTGTCGTACTCTGTTAGTGGGGCGGTGTCGGAGAGGGTTGGTGGGGTTCCCTGCTCCGTGGGATCCCGCGTATTGCACTACTCCCACATCAGGGTTGTCACTGTATATTGCAACCTGTAATAGGGAACAGTTAGCAAACTTAGATGATAGCCCATTATGTATCATTCTTCATATTAAAGTTCGATTTATATAATTACTAAAATCAACGACGTGATTATTTATTGAAATGAAGAAGGCCTAACTAGCATTGTGAATAATTGATATTGCGTTTGTATATGACAGTGATGGAGCCGTTTTCCAGGGATAGATTTAGTGGGAACTGATGAACCTAGATGTTTAAGTTTGATACTAACACAGCAAAGCTGCTGTCTCCTGGTTATACCAGAGATTTCTATTACAGGGAACATTGAATTAAGAACCGTGCTTGCTTCTGGAAACTTCAAGATTGTTGATAATTACGGACCCCCAGTTGTTGACAACTTGATAAGGTGAACGAAGACCTCTCCCCCTTATCATGCACACATTTGAACGAAACATTACAGTTTTGGGTACAGTTGATATCATTTTGATTCAGTGATGACACAACTGATAACTAACTGACAGGTGCAGCGCGAGCCACACACTGATAAGTGAGCAGCACACAGATATAAGTGGCTGACAAGCCCGGCACGTTCCAGCAACTTCCGATAAGAGCACTGTATCACGTGATAAGAACACAGTATCTGTTAAATGATTGGTAAACCACTTGTCACCAGGTTCCAGTAAACCACCAGCATTGCATCAGGATGTCAACAGTGCACGCTTTTCAGCAAACACACGCTTCTCCCTCCTCCGCACGCTTCCCTAGTCTCGGGATAATCTAATAACAGCTCCCCCGTCAACAGAGTGAAACCTAACCCGAGGAACTGTAAAGTTACAGAAGTTTGCCGCAAAAACCACCCGTCCAAACACGGCAACTATTGAAACTAAATGGTGTTAATTGGTTGTAATGGTAACAAGGCCGGATCTCCTCGCGATACATCCAGTTATAGCCCCCAGACGTGTTCCCCCTGATTGGGGGACTAGCTGAAGCGACACAAGTTCCTATGTCTGGATTGAAACATCTTTTCTACTGAAGAAAAGGTTTTGTTCGGCGGACAGCGATAAGAAATTGAATTATTTCCTGACAATTTAGCATAATGCAATATAAATTGGGACTTGGGAGGTATATGCCCTAAATTTTCTTCGCGTGTTTAGAAAATAATCATAAATTTTCAGCCACAGAATTAAAATTTCATCGTGATAAGGAGGTCTCGGTGATATTTTTGGGGCTTCGACAGGGTGCAGTGGTTGGGAGATGGGGTGTTTATTAGCGAATCATTTTCAAATTATCACGGTCGTTAGACACCATTGTTTCAAAATTTGGAGGTCCCGTCTGAAAGAGTACATACAGGGAAAGGTTGTGGACGATAATATTTCACAAGTAAATTTGCCTCAATATGATTTAAATAAGAAGTGATAATGTCCTGATAAGTTGCGCCTAACATTGTTAGATAGGACAATATATTATGATGGGAATGTTTAGAGAGGGGTCTGAAAGGCGTCCAGTAGATTATGAAAACTTCTCAACTGGTATTCAGAAAACAGGATAAAGTTCGGGGCTAATTTTGACCGCAAGGTCCTGCTGTATACTCTACAGTGTAGGCGTCCACAACTAATATCACTGCTGTGTATTAATGTTTTCAGAGTTTCGTCTATTTTGATATCAATGAGGTTATACTAAATGTTCTCAGCCCGATTCGTGGGTAATTTCGTAAATCTGGGCTAAACTGTTCATACCAAAGCCACCAAATTAATCGAATACTTTACGGTCTTAATAGAGGTTTTTGACCTATCGGCTTACTTTGGGAGAAAATTAGCGCTAATCCGTGCATACGAATGGCAAGGGCTGAAAGGATTTGTGATTGAGCCAATGACCCCCAAATTTCCATCAGACGGCCGGTAAATTTGACAAACATTGTCTTGATGGGACAGTGATATAACATGTACTAATGAGATACTTAAAACCTCTGATCAAACCATTTTGTGAAGAGTCTATCAATTGTCGATATGGCACATGTTACATGATTTGCATATTGTACCTCATCATGAATAAATACTAAATAGGTAAGTACTTGATTGGGTACCAGGTCTGAATGATATCAGGTGCTTCACAAGTTTTCACACGCAGTTATACAATCAAAATCTTGATACAAGTATCTTGTTTTGAAAGCGTGGAACTGGATATTAGGATTGGCGAACTGCTTCTACTTGTAAATACCTTATAAGGCTGTCGTGGTATTATGAGGTGAGCTGGTTTAAACATAGTTCGTAAAAGGAACAGTGACTAAGTGACCCAGAACTACTTAATCAGAAGAGGCTGTCTTTGAGGTTTTGAACGATCGTATCTGCTAGAAATTCTGCTAGAGCTTCAGAAGGCTATGAACAGTAGAAATTAATGAATTAGAGGCTGTGTGTGATGATAGAATCCGCTTGGAACTAAAACAAGACTAACCTTGCAGAGAGCGTAGCAATTCTTCCTCTTTCCAGAACATCCAATTCTAGGAGTGCAACCGTACCTCCAACCGGGGCAATGGAATATCTCTCGAACCAGAAACTAAGGAAAATACTTTGTTAGTTTGGAAAATCGCGAAGTTTTGTCGAGGAAACGTATGTTAATCTAGTTTGAATTTCACGTTGTTTTCCAACAGGTAAAACTTGTATTGGTATCCATAATATAGATTATAGAGGCTAAGTTATGAAGTATGTTGCTGGAATTGTTTAGTTGATTCGACTCCATAGTCAGTGACTTATTCAAACTTATATATCAGACCTACAAGTTACCCCTTTTTCTACTTATCACTATCACAAACATACTCAACACGGAATTTAGCTCTGAATTAATCCTGTAAAAAGTCTTCGTCCGAGAATTTATTCTAAAGCTGCTTGAAACCCCCTATAAGTATAAATAATGATCTGTTGAAAAATTATGATTTGTTGAAATCTCTTTAATCTCACCTGGTTTTCTCGTCTTGATGTGCTGGTGTCTCTGCAACCAAGATGTCCAGTTATTGTAGGTCGAACGTTCTCCTGAAGATCAAACTATGTGTTAGATTTTTACAGAATTATCTTCATCACTTGATCGAGATAATATGTTAAATATGCTCATAAACGGTAACTATTTGAACTATTTGAAGATCAAACAAGCCGTTGGACTTTTAGAAAATTATCGTTATTGTACTTGATTAAGATCCAGATGGTCAAGGGTGTTTATCGCAGTGCGAATTTTATATCGCTTTTAGCAACAAAGGCTTGGATAAGATTTGTTCAGGATGTTCAAAATGGAAAGGTTAAAGAACGAATATATCAGTAGAACCATGCTGAATGCTGATTTGCAAACACCAGAAAAATAAAGTTAAACCAAAAACGTACCAAAACTTCAACGTTTCTTCCGTATATCTTCTGCTCAAAGTTCCAGCTCTGCTGGGACTCAAAGAACCTTGGTAAATCTTTCACCGGGATCTTGACACCACAACCCCATTTAGGGGCATCAGACTTGCATGAACGACACATGTTGTTATCAGATAAAATCAATAACCGCAACAAAGTAACAATAGATGATAAATAAAAAGATTGGTCTGGGTTCAGGCTTCTCTGCGCTTATAACGCGTGACGGCGCTGTCCCTTATTACATCACGCAGGGAAACACATTAGCACTAAACCATGTTTAGACCACGTGATCGCGGTCACGTGACCCGGCTGATATGATTGAGCGTGCGACGTTCTGACGCCCGAACTCTCTGTTAGGGCCTGTTATTTCCTGTACTCTCTAGGAAAACTCTTGTAATGCTAAGTGTAAAAACGTTAATTGGGGGGCCGTTAATTGGTGAATATGAATTGGTTCAAGCTAATTAATTGATGTAGCAATTGTTTAGACGTGTTACTGATTTTGAGCCCCTGAGAAATACGTAATCTGACCTGGAGGAGCTCATGCAAATGAAGGGCAAGGACCGGGATCATCGGATCACCTCACCTGAATCCTGGGAATTGTTCTGCTGACCTAGTCACGTGACTCTGGAGCCAGGGTGTCTAGCTCACAAGTTAATTTCCCCCGCGGCGGGTCTTGTCACAAATCTTAAATCAGTAGATCACGGCACCGCAGTAGAGCGAGATGCTAATTCTAGAACTGTTCTTATCTCAGTCTCTGATAATTCGGCTCCACGATGTCTGACCCAGGTGTTAACCTTGGTCAGAGATGTTCACAGACGAGGGTCTGGGTTCTCTCTCACACTTCATAATTAGATTGAACTTAAAAAGGGGCAGAAAACGCATTCCTTCGTCACTAATCTTAAGTTTTAAGGCTTGAATTATGCTTTTACCTCTGTTCCTCAGTACTGTAAAAATCCGCAATATTTACTCAGTAAGAAATAAAACATATTTGTATCCTTTTTCAACATAAGATAACTAAAACTTAATCATAACTGCGAATTTAGAGAACCTTTGATGATGGTCCTACTGTTGTAGACTCAGCTGTTGTTGGTTCGGCGGATGATGGTTCAGGACTTGAGGGTTCCGGAGTGGAGGGCTGCGGAGTTGAGGGTACCGGAGTGGTTGGTTCAGGGGTTGTTGGCTCCGGAGTGTCTACCTCAGGGGTTACCACTTGGGTGGTTGGCTGCGGGGTGGTTGGTTCAGGAGTGGATGGTTCTGGAGTGGTTGGTTCTGGAGTGGTTGGTTCTGGAGTGGTTGGTTCAGGAGTGGTTGGTTCAGGAGTGGTTGGTTCTGGAGTGGTTGGCTCCGGGGTGGTTGGTTCCGGGGTGGTTGGTTCAGGAGTTGTAGGCTGAGGAGTGGTTGTGGGTTGAGGAGTGGTTGTGGGTTGAGGAGTGGTTGTAGGTTGAGGAGTGGTTGTGGGTTGAGGAGTGGTTGTGGGTTGAGGAGTGGTTGTGGGTTGAGGAGTGGTTGTGGGTTGAGGAGTGGTTGTGGGTTGAGGAGTGGTTGTGGGTTGAGGAGTGGTTGTGGGTTGAGGAGTGGTTGTTGGTTGAGGAGTGGTTGTTGGTTGAGGAGTAGTTGTGGGTTGAGGAGTAGTTGGTGAAGGTGTGGTAGGTGGTTTAGTTGGAGGTGTCCAATCTCTGCACACAATGTTTCGAGCAATTCTAACAAGTCTTTTCAGACACCTTGGAAGATTGAGAAGAGCCACAAGTTCTTTCGCTGTTTGTCCACAAACAATCTCCAACTCTGAAAAGAAAAGCAAGAATCAAACCTAGGGAAATAAGTAATGGAAGCAATTTATAAGACGGTTTGCGTTACATCACAGATCCACAATCTAATTGTTTGGACAGAAAGCAATGTACATGTAACTTGGTAAAAAGATAGATAAGGTTTTACAATTCATGTAAGTACTCTCTCCCAACGACCATAGTGGTCATAAAAATATTAAAGGGAAATTTAGATTGACTATAAATTCTACCAAACGAAGTTTGGCACTTACTGAGCTGATGAAGTTTTCTGATAATCTTCCAGATATCCCAAAACTGCACTTTATCAGCAGCTTCCAATGGACAACCCTCCAACAGTTGATCATAGTCCACATCTACTGATAACTCCACCATAACTTCTTCATAGTCTACCTCCGGCAAAACGCTGAAAGCGTAAGACAGGCCAAGACAGGCCAACAGTACGACACAAACCAGTTTCATCTTGTTAGAATGAGCCAGCCGGTGCCGAAGAAGTCATTTATAAAATATATTCCTCACGTGCTGCCACGTCTACTGCTCTACTAGACCAGAGTTGTGAACTTCATTTCACAGGTTGATGTAAACCAACTGTTAAACTTCAATTGTCTCAAAAGACTAAACAGTTTTTATTCTGATTCTTCTAATTTAATGCTTAATCAAATTAACACGGTCAGTGATCACAACTCGCTGGATTCTTTACAAAGAAAATAATTCGATGGATGGTGACAAGTGTCCCTTTTCAAAGGAAAGAATTGAAGTATGCTCTTTTATAGTTTTATAGAGTAGTGTGAAAGCTGACCAAAGGCTTGGATGACAGGAAATTAAAATCGATTAGTAAGACATTGATTGGTGATGTGATTTTGTAGTCTAATCAACCATTATTCTAGTAAACCTGATTAGGGAATTTAAGAGAGCCGTCTGAATAAAGCTAAGTTACAACTTAAAGCCGTTATAAATATCAAAATTTCAGCTCCAGAGCTTATTGTTGTCCCATCTCCCAATCTTTATAGAAAAGCGATTTTTGACCACATTGTTCGTCACGTCAATAAAAAGGACAGTGTAATTAAAGATAAGTTAACAGTTAAAACTTGAAGCCATGAAGTATTAAGATATCTTTTCCGGTAATTATTATTTCACCTACTTTCCTAGGAAAGCAATTTTCGACCTGTTATTCTTTCAACACCCATGAATTAGACCTGTCATATTAACAATTAAGGTACTTGAACAATAATCATTGGAACAGATAAATTGAGTCAGCAAACTTTAGGCTAGAAACTTTATTGAATTGAAATAATCATTCCACGTAACAACGTCTTCTTCAGTTCTGTAATAAAATTGTTAAACATATGTAAAAATTAACGACAGAAAGAAATTTAAAATAACATTAAAACAAAAACAGAGAAATAAAATTTACGAAATATGACCCAAAAATGTAATTGCAAAAAATGTCAAAACAACAAAAAATACGACAAGAAGAATTAAGAAATGTAAGCTAATACAACTAAATACTGTACTACTCATGATACTAAACTAATTAGTAAACGTAAAACTGGTTGTTCAGAATTCACAGTTCATGTGTAAAAACTAATGATAAAATCAGCACTTAAGCAACGATAACTCGGTTGTCATGGTTACCATCCAAGATAGTCCTATCAATACATTATTGATTACATGAACTGTGAATTCTGAACAACCAGTTTTACGTTTATTAATTAGTTTAGTATCATGAGTAGTACAGTATTTAGTTGTATTAGCTTACATTTCTTAATTCTTCTTGTCGTATTTTTTGTTGTTTTGACATTTTTTGCAATTACATTTTTGGGTCATATTTCGTAAATTTTATTTCTCTGTTTTTGTTTTAATGTTATTTTAAATTTCTTTCCGTCGTTAATTTTTACATATGTTTAACAATTTTATTACAGAACTGAAGAAGACGTTGTTACGTGGAATGATTATTTCAATTCAATAAAGTTTCTAGCCTAAAGTTTGCTGCTTCAATTTGTTCGCAAGTTAAGAGTCTAAAGAGAAATTCTCCAAGAGAAATCAAGTTCAAATGCGACTCATAAATATAGCCCCCTTGAACTAGATAAATTGAGAATATCTTTTATTCATCTTATACATCACTTGTATTTAACAGCCTGCTAAGATCCGGCGAAGAGGAGAATTGCGACAAGGTATTTCACCTGTGCCAGTTGGCATGTCGTCAAGAGTTTTGGTCCATGATTACGTATCGAATTTAGCTTTAAAGCTTTAAGTTGATTATTAAGATCCACAAATTTTAATAAATTTAACGATAAGATTTTACGTCGAATGAAAACCCAAGCTAAAATGGAAAATAAAGATATAACCAACATATTTTATCAATGTAATATTCATTGAGAGTCAGTAGGTTCCTGAGAGGTTACAGGCTAGCTGGTGCAGAGGAGGTTGGTAGAGGTGGGGGAGTGGTGGTTTGAGGTGGAGTGGTAGTTGGTCTAGGAGGGGTTGTCGGATTTGTCGTTGGTGGTGGAGTGGTAGTGGGCTCAGGACGTGGGGCAGTGGTGGGTGGTGGGGTGTAAGTAGGTGGGATGTAGTCCTGGCAGATGATGTTGCGAGCAACATGGACAATGTTCCTCAGGCATCTCGGAAGAAGCAGAAGATCCAACAGCTCGGTTGTTGTTGCGCTACATATTAATTCCAGTTCTGAAATAATATTAGTTAACGAATTTTCTAAAAATTCACTTGCATTTTCTAGTATAGTTGAACTTTTCATCTTGAAGTGAAATAAATGCTTCATATTATTTAGCAGTTAAGGTGTGGACTAGCCACACCTGACGAAAACGCTTTCGGTCCATTACATAATACTTAAATATAAATATGAAAAATTTGCGATAAAATAGACAAAGTTTATCGGCAAAATTTACGTGCTTAATGTCAAATAAGCTTATTTTTCTGCAGAAATAGATTGTTCAAAGAAACCTTTAAATTTGGTAAAAGTTTGATGAACCTCTGCATTGGTTCTAAATCTAACACTTCTTAGGGCGTAGTTGACTTACCATAGTAATAGCTATAGACACCTTGTGGCGTCAATATAGCTATGACGGTGCTATTCGAATCGGTAGTAACTGTCTATCCATTCAATATAAGTATTAAAATATTGCCAACTATGTTGCCTCAGTCAACTGGTGTTCAGCGTCAAATCACCTTACAGTTACATACCGCTTAAGTAATTTCAGTATTTTGTTAGGTATTTAAAAGTAATTTGTCTTAACAGGATATTAATTCCATATTCCATCAACACTTTCCAAGAGCTCTCCTTCAAAGTTTCTGTAATTTTGCCACCTTTACGTAACACGGGTGACCTATTATTTGGTACCTTCCAAAGCTCTTATATCACTTTTTATGAGTAGACAGATCAACAATAAAGTTAAAAACTGTTGAGTTAATCTCACCGTGGTAGTGCCCTCGTTTCGTCATGACTTTTAGCACGATGTTTGATGTTTTTAAAATATAAGCATCCTGGATCAGCTCCAATTGTTATCTGGTCTATATGTCTCTTATAAATGTCTCTTATAGGCCATGTCTCACCTCCATTAAGCCATAACTCATCTTTTACTCATCTCACTCCAACCAAGTAGTTGTCTGACCCTGTTAGCGCAACTCTTCCCAACAGATGATCAGGCTTAACAATTCTCGGAGCCGACTTCTATAGTCTGGCTACTTCTAGACAAAGAAGCCACTCGTGACCGGACAGTCTGGATAAATCTCCTATATTTCAGTTCAAACCTACATGTTCACACTCCGTAGTTATAACTTTATAATCTTGTGTTGTGTTACCTGACTTAATCCTCTCTGTGGTGGGATGTAATCTAGATTCTAGCTACAACCACCCTGCCTAGAAGTAACTTTATAGTTTAGCTGGAACCCTGCCTAGAAGGCCAGCTGATCCTTGAACTACAAACTTACTTTTAAATAAAATCCAAGCATTTTATCTAAGATTAGATCTCTAAAAAGTAACCTCACTTACTCAGACGACGGAGGGCTTTTAAGATGCCGAATATATCCAAAAACTGCAGTTTGTCAGTATCTTCAAGGTCACAGCCCTCTCCAAACTCTTGCCCTGATAATTCTTCCACCAGCACCTCATACTCCGTCTGTGGTAGAACACTAAATCCTTGGCAAAGCAGGGCTAGACAGGACAGCAGAACAAAACAAAACAGTTTCATCTTGTGAAATATGTGAGACAATTCAATGGAGAACTAGATTCTGATCTGAATTGCCCACCACTGCACCGGTTTTATAGAATCTGGTGCGATGGGAGTACCATGTAAGAAATAGCAAGTATTCGATTGTGTCTGTAGCCCATAGCTGGAGTTTTATGCAATAAGTGCGATCATGAACCATATAGATCTTTTTATAAATCTCAGCCTTGCATTTTAGAGTTCTTTTTTCACGTACTGTAGAAACCATTTTTGTCATACCTGGTACCTTTCGAAAGAATAAAAGATTTTCAGTTTCAAGATGATAGATGTTTCGTAGAGTTGTTATTTTCAAATAATAGATCCACCTGCTCCAGTACGTTTCATATCTGCAGCTTTAATATCCGGGTCCGGTCCGGTTTCCAAAAATGTGGCCGGGTACTCAACCAGAAATTTAAAAAAAAAAAGTGTTTTTAAAACCTGAAATTCATATTTTTCGTCAAACCTTTCAAAAAATGCTGTTTATGAAATATCGAGGTTTCATAATCCTTTTATAAAAAACGATAAGTCTAGTATTGTATATTGATTCTATAATTCTAAGAAATTTGAGAAAGTGCAGTTTCTATCCCCACCAAAGTCAAATTTGTAAGCACTCACGCGCATTATATCCAAATGTGATTTTACATTTTCGCATTGGATCGTTGCGCATTGGATGGTTGCTATGCCCTGCAGCATTACAATTTATTCCTTCAATTGAGACCTTCGCCCCGCGCATTTAAGCTACTCGTCTGTTACCTTTCAGGCCAAGCAAATTTGTTGCTCATTACACTTCTCTTGAATCAGCTTACTGGGCCGCGCTCAGCCTGTCATTCCGCCTAATCTCTATAAATTTATGAACATGATAGCCTGAGGTCCCCAGGTAAGAATCAGCAATTATTGTTTAACATTCGATCAATTATTCTGTCTTATTTTGTTCCATTTTAAACTGTACGGTCAGTTGTGAGTTGTTGCTTATTACTTTATTATAATACTTCTCTTAAATCAGCTTATTGCTGAATTCGGTTTCTTGCACTTATATAATATTTTGCTTCCTAACTGGTATGTTAGGAAGCAAAAAAGGCTGTTTAATGTAACTTCAGGAAGGCGTGACTGTGAAAATAGAATTGAGAAATAGTTGAGATAACTACGCGCATTAATGCTAAAATGTGATGCTTTTGGCGGAGATATAAACTGCACCATTTGAGAATAGGTTCTTTTTATTTTATATTCGTTTGATAATGATCAGGTTTTGCAAAAAATTTCAAATTTTAAAAGTCAAAATAAGTATCATCAAAATTTGATATTACGTATAACATAACATTTTTTTTTGTATTATATAAAATTTTTTTAGTATAAATACATTAAAATAGTTATTTTGAATTTTGAAAATATTTTGAATTTTGAAAATATTTTTAATTTTAATCATTACGTACCAAAATTTAAAATATTTTTAAAATTCAAAATATTTTCAAAATGCAAAATAACTATTTTAATGTATTTATGTGAATTGCTTTATAAAAAAACTTGCTATTACAATTCAGAAATGATTCGCCTTCCATACACAAACATAAAAATCGGTGTACAAAAGTTACTATTGAATCATTATTCATATTGAAACGACTTCAGTATAATTATTTCGCTGCAGTGGTGACTAATATACAAAAAGTCGATGGGTCCAGTGACACGCGAATGAAAAGCCTCTATTTTGAGTATCATTATTCATATTGAAACCACTAAATGGCACCAATAGAATTAATGAACAAAGTTAATCTAAGAACTTCGATGAGGACTCACATTAACAGGCTTAAATCCTTGATTCTTGCCCAGAAGTTGGCATTTCTTCAGAATTAGAACTTTATTAACAATGGCTCAAGCCTTTGAAGGTGAACTTTATTGGTCTACACTTCTCTGATTTCACAAGACCAACCCTGCTACAATTTTGAATGAGTGGCTTCTCCTCAATTTCAGCTGCTAATATGTCTTCGTCAAGTTGCTCCAATACTTCTTCAGGCTTTTCCCTCATGCCATAGATGACAACATTAGTCCACTTGTTCTTTAAACTTAAGAGAGTGGAATCGCATCCGGCTCGCAAATAATGGCTATTTTGACTTAAAATTTTCTTGTTTACTCACTAAGAATCGAACAAACATTATTAGATTTCAGCCAGGACAATTCCACACAAAATCCACGCGGTTTCAAACAAGCTACCCTTTACACTAACTCTTTAAAAAGAGGGTCGCACCGGGTACCGTGGCAGGAAACCCTGTCAGAACCCACCAGATTCTTTCTTCCCCGTACTTCTGTCCTCTGAGATGTACGGTTTCTGAGAAGCCAGGAAACTGTGTCCCGTGAAGTGGGCTAAGCTTCATCGGTTGTTCAGGAGTTCCCGCGGTATGACACCTGCTCCGTCGCCCAATCATCAGCAGATTTCATCCCGGGTCTGATATATGCCGAGTCTGATGTATGCCGACTCGTTAGAGAACTATTTGGGGAAGGGTCATTTTGTCTAGCAGACCTGATGTAACTTTGTGTTTAACAGCTCTGACAGGAAGCAGAGCTCCTTGTAGGACTTCCCTTTGTATCATGTAGTAAGCCAGAACAACATGGCAAGCGGACCCTTCACCTTATGTAATGTTGTTACTTACTGATAGGTCAAAGTTGGATCATCAAAACATCCGTTCTACATTTCGGTGCGACATTATATTAAACCTTTGCTCTGTCGACACGCACTAACTATGTTTATGGAGGAGCTGACATCATTTGTAAATGTAAGGCAACATCCTGAAACCGTCATTTCGTATCAGTGTTCCCGAGCACGGTTTTGGCTGGTACAAGGTTTAAGGAAACGGCGCTCTCGCGGTATCGGCCACAAAGCTTGCTTTGACGTTTTTTATAAACTTTTTTAACATTTAATAATTAACGTTTTGTTAAATTTAATCCTTAATTATTCGGAGCTTTACATTCAATTAATATTTCTTTGACCTACTCGGGTATGTTGATTAAGTTTTGGTTAGGTTTTGGTTAAGTTTCGATGAGGATTTATTAGGGTTCCGATAGTTGGTCAATGATATATGCCATGTTCAATTCCTTGTCATAAATCTGATCATTATCTGACTAAAAATATTTATTTTTTGTTGACATATCGGCCGAATAGAACAAGACAACAACTATTATTTATATTAAACACTTCAAGTAATTTTTATCAATAATTTTGTCCAAACCTTATCACTATGCCATTTATAATGAACGTAAAAACGGCTTGGTATTATGATCGTTAGCCATATTTGCTGAATAATACAACTACTATTATTTATATTAACACTTCAAGTAATTTTTATCAATAATTTTGTCGGCCAAACCTTATCACTTTGTCATTACTCATTTGTTATGAACGTAAAAACGGCATGGTATTGTAGTCACTATTATCGTTAGCCTTTCCTCGTTACTTGATGGAGCAACCTTAGAATCTAAATTAAATTTTAACATTACATATTATTAGCATATTAGTTTAATATTATAAAATCAAGTGATGAAGCAGTACAAACTACGAATCGAAACATTTTTTAGCAACTTTTGTGGTAAAGAGTCCTTTTCAATATCTGCAACTACACCTCGAAAAACCTTTGTGCACACCTAATAGTAATACATGTCGGCGTCTTTTCATTTCGTAACTGTTGTTTGCGGTCTAATCAATAAAAACAGGAAACCCCTCGATGGAGCCTCTTTTATTTGGCTTTGCCCAAATAAAGTTTAAGTAGAAAATTGATTTCTTTATTATTGCAATTTACAGTACTTATATCATGAGCATGACCAGCACTTCCTTACTGAGAAAGAAAGTGACAGAGTACGACTTCTCAGTTATAGCAGGTTATGCGAGTCTAAATTGCTTGTCTACTTTTCATAAATGTTTAATTCGCCATTGTTCTGACTTTCTGCTCTGCCGAATTGCAGGGTGTCTCAAAACCAAACGTGCTTGTTTTGTTTTGTGTTAAGCTTAGTTGTAACGACGAACCGTTATAATAATATGGCGACAGATAATTGGGAACTGTGCATCTTGATTAATCCATTCCAATTATATATCATATTCCATTATTTGCAGTTTGTTACGATTTATTTCATTTGACCTCACTTTTCTATTTAGTTTTGATATATTTTCTAGTAGTTATGTTTTCAGGAGTTCCCATTGGGGTTTTTATTTTTAACTGATTATGATGTAGATAATAAATTAGTCCATTAGAGACAATCCCCTCACGATGGGCTTTCAATCAATTGCTTAAAATTAGTAAAATTGATATTTTTCAAGTTAAACTCCCATGCAAGCTACAGCAATGCCCCTCATGATTTCAACAGCTAGCTTTATATGATTTATTTATCAATTGGATTTTACCTCATAGATCTCCCCATCCAATTAACTATAGTTTTAATTCACCGTTAGATGATAAACTGGATGTCACAGTAATAAATTTTGAATTTTGAAAAAAATGTTTCATCGCTTGTAATAAAAGCGATTTTGAGTTTAGAATTCAGCTAAGTGTAGGAGGGTACATACGAAACCTCCTAAACTTCAATTTCTTATTTTTCTGCCCGCACAGCACGGTTATCAACGCTGACCTGACCTGGAAGGCTCTCACTAACTTGCTTCAGTGCAAAAGTTAAACTCTTAACATTTTGGCACAGAATATTCGAGCAGTTTTAAATCACTTAACTCACATCTCTTTCATCGATTCATCATGTCATAAGTTTCATACTTTTATGTGTTCCCTGGGGTTAATTATAACGTTATAACATTCTCGAGTTAGTATTATCGATTAAACAAAGCTCTTTTGATATAATATATAAATGCAGCAACTTGTGTTAACTGCCTTCTTAAGCCTGATGGTGGCGTTGCAAAATGGACTTTTGTTTTAACATAATGCCAACTTGCTAAAAATGAATGGCTGATTTACAACCGCAATGGTAAATGGTAAAAAGCCTAGGAGTAAGCCGTATTATCCTTTTTGGCAAGGTATTAGGTAAGTTATATTAGCTACTTGCATGGAGGTAAATTGTAAATAATTTGTCTCGTCCAGCAACTAATCTGACCGGGTATTCAACCGACCTTGATATCCATTGCAGTGTTAACTTTCTGTTGTTTTATTCTTTGCGAAATGGCCATTTGTTTGCAGCATTTTAACCATGATTGCTTTAACTTTAAAGGACTATAAAGGAGGATATAAGTATCAGCCGTTAAGAGGGGTCTGAGAAACTATTTACGAATTAGTTGTCGTTTAATCATTTTCTACCAGGGTCTGGGTTGTACTCGAAGTCGAATAAAAAATAATTGATATAAATTGTAAAAGGTCCTGAACATTCTTCCAGGAAAATCCTTCAAAAATTCTTTCTTTTTGATCGGCCAGATTGCCAGAAAAATACGGACTTGAAGTTGAACGCCTGGCACTTGAACAAAAGTATAAATTCTGTAAAAATTACTGCGTTACTATATTAATATATGATGAATATTTGACTTAAGGAGGGGTTAATAAACCTTGCTTATATCGGTAACACGTGGATCAAACCTTGAATTATCAGACCTATAACCATGATCCCTTACGTTGAGTTATGTAAGCTAATTGTTGAGTTTATCTCCACCTACAAGAGTTGAGATATATTATTGTAATCAGTTGTTGTCACAAATTTATAAACTTAAAGGATTCCTTGCTACTACCGTCCTGCCCGAGGTTGTAACCGACGACAACTGGATTAGTATAATTTGTTGTTCAATTCTAACGAAGCTATGAGTTATCTGATCTCGGACCATGTACTATTAGTTTAGATGAAGGAATGTGAAAATAAAGGGAAAGTTAGCACTTCAGAACTTTATATATATTCTATAACGAGTAACGACCAAGTAGTTTCGAAATCCCAAAAGTTGGCTTCGAAGTCAAATCTAGGAGCTGGTAATTGGTTCATGAAACGTTTTATCTTAAGAAATCGTATAACTGCGCTTCTAATAAACTTTACGAAAGACAGATGCTGAATGATTGTCAGATAATTGGCTCGAAACGCACTATGATTAACATTAAATCAAATAATTAGTGCGACTGACAAGCTTTTAATGGATAATCATTCTTCAGCGTACTTCCATCATCCACAAAACAAATAATGTCAACAAAAAATGTCTACTTTATTTTTAAGCAGTAAATAAATAGCGGTAAATAGTAGTAAATAAATAGTATCCGAATGTAATCAGCTCCCTTTCAGTTCCCGTAGTACTCCAATTCCTCTACACTCTCTGTAGAGCCCTGAAACGAGAACTCGGGCTCCACACAGCCGAATAATGACGATACATGTTTTGACACTTGACAGTGACTCTGGGGCTTCATCGGTCAGTATTGGAAGCTGATCAATTTAATGTTATTGCTGTCAAGAAAACGATTAGGTCCACAACCCCTGCCTGTATTCACCTGAGACCCTGATACTGCTTTCCCAACATCCCTCTCCATAATTCTCGGGTTAAAAATCCAATAATTACAATCGTAAAAGTTAACCAAATAGTTAACGTTCCGTGGAGCACTTTTCCAGCAGTTCAGCTAATATTCGGGGTGTGGATCGTGTCAATCTGCCACCCTTCAATCCTTATACCTAGCTATAAAACTGTAACGGTCTACGCGGAGTGGCTTTGAAGCAGTACATAAGGTCACACTAATAGAACTAATATAAAGTATACTATAAAAAGAGTTTTAAGTCTTTATAATAGAGCTCGTTTTTATAGAAGCAGAGGAATCCTCACAACGAGGAATAGTAGCCTCACAAACTGCTAATCCTTGAAGCATCTCATTCCGGTCATGACGCTCAATTTAATTTATTTAACAGCGCCGCTACTAATTTTGCTTCATTTCTTCGTTATGTTACTCCGACAGTATAGGCTATACTGTAGCTATTCGCTAATTGTGCAAGTAGCAATAAATAATTTGGTGAAAGGTCAAGTTACGTTTCATAGCAATGCTTTTGGTTTAACGGCTCCTCGACTCCACGTAAATTTGTTGTGGTGCCGCCCTGGTGCGTTATGGTGTATTCGTGAAATTGTCTTGTTAAATATACAGACATTACGTTTAAAAATGAATAGTAATGGGCGGAGTTGGAAATTAATGAACAACCTGAAATTAAAAAAACTGGAAACGTGATAACTACAATAGTTAGTAATTAAGTTAGTAATTAAGTATACTTCAGTAACAACAGCTCGAGCTCACCCATTCGCAGCTGGCAAATTAAGCGACTATTTCGGATTCTATGGTGTTTGACATCTTCCGTACGTCTGCGAGTTTTTACTGCTTTATGCCGATTGTATCAACACACAATAAAATAATGCTTATCCTTGTTTGGTAACAGATTTTACGGTTGGCTACCAACGCGTTACTTACAACTTTATAATAAGGTGCGAATAGATCGATTACTGTCAGTTCCCGGGATAACTTTTAAATTCTGTCTCTTCGAGTTCCTCATTTTGGCACCTTTGTCCTGTTGTTTGGTAGGTATTTACTGTATAAAGTGTCACTACTAAAGTTATCCCGAACTTTCCTGCTTGCAGATTAAATCGTTTACTGAGAAATTCTTGTGGGATTTGCTGTGTACATCTTCTTTGAAATAATATTCATAACCTTCCATCATCCATGGCTTCAAAAGAAAATGCGAGAATTTTATGGACTTTTTGTCAGATTCTCATTTTATTTCTTTGAGTATTTCTTTGAGTACGATTCTTCGTTTCGGGCTAGCCGTTATTTTACTCAATCTTTCCCGACGTTACTTCAGGGACCGGTCCTGTCACAGACAGGAACCGGGCACTATTTCTGTGACAATCTTTACACCTCACTCCTCAGTGCCTCATAGTCGACTGCCGATATGTGTTTGTAGTATTTTCTTTTTGACTGATACTGATCTTTAGCGCAGTTCGAAAATACTTTGATTTCAATTTGTTTTTAAGTTTCTTGTGAGTTTCTCCTAAGTTTATACATAAAGTCACCGCGCCTAGTAAAGAAACCCTTATAAAGACGTTGTTTATCACCCTGTCTCCTACTACCCATATTACATAATGTGAAATCCTATCTAAGTTTGCTAGGTTATCTCCACAAGGTCAGAAGGGTTATCTCACTCGTTCACGGACCATCAGACCCACACGAATGCGTACAATTAACCTAGTTTTCCTCCTTGACGCCATAAGGAGTTAAAGTGCGTCAAACTGTTACCTACAAGGCAACGGAGAATTGTCTACCCAACTCTAACAGTTAGGACTCCAGCATACTCAAACTGTTGAAAGATATTATTCGACTCACATTTACAATTGTCTCCAAATTTGACTTCTTACAAGGAATATGGTTAATATCATATTACACTAAGATATTTACAATTGTCTTAAAATTTACAAGGAGATTTACAAGGAACAGGGTTAATACGACATACACTCAGGATATAACCAGTTCTCTGCAGTATAACTATATATTAAGAGTTTAGCTGTATTACAAGAGGTTATATAAAGAGTTTAGTATTGGGCAGGTGGCGAGGTGTGTTAACTGCAAGTACAGGCATGCAGAACAGAACATTGCTCACGCCTCTCACTTTTTAGGCGTGTCTACAGGAAGTTAGTACCTCTAAAGAATTGAGAGGAGTATGACTAGGAGGGAGGGTCTTCAACACTTTTAGTCTCAGGACTCAGAACCATGGTAAAATTCCAAGATTCTCAGTGTGCATGACCAACATAGCAACAACTTCTTACGATAAGTCGGTACGCACATGCCCAGAACAATTCTAAAACGTTGTTGTGATGGCTTTGAACAGGAAGTAAACACCATTGGAACTATGTTTTTTTGGTGGTTTGCCTACCTCTGGGGTATGGCAGTCCTGTGGGAGGATGCCGGTGGAATCAAGATGTGTAGTCAATGATGATGGTAAGTGTTGTGGGGTGTTTCATAGATGAACGCTTAAGTGGTGGCTGAGTGTGGAAGAGAGGCGAAACAAGACGGCGTTAAAATAGTCGCTATGTTACGCCTGTCTGGTCCAACTCCTCTGGCACAATTAAGCGCTTTGTGTGGTTTGCAAAGTTGACAATTGTAGAGATGTGTTGGTTGTAGAATATGTCATTGACAGAGAGGTAGTAGTCCCGGAAATATTGACCTCTTATTTGGGCAATAGCCGGGCACTGTCCGAGAAAGTGTGAGACAGTCTCCTCTCAGTCGCCGCATTTAGGACAAGCACTTGTGTCTGATTTGCGAATGGTGTGTAGGTGTTTGTTGAGGCCACAATGTCCCGTGATGAGGTGCACTGCAGTTTTGTAATTTTGTCTGTTGTTACTATACTGAGTGTAGTGTTGAGATTTTTGATGATGTTGATGTTTTTGGAACTATGTTGATGTTTTTGGAACTATGTTGATGAAAGGAGTATCACGGATACTCCTTTCATCAACATAGTTCCAGTGATGGCTTTGAACAGGAAGTAAACACCACTGGAACTATGTTGATGAAAGGAGTATCCTGGAACTATGTCTTATCCGAGTCTCACAGATACTTAAATAGAACAATAAGATGAGGCTTGTGAATTTTGTTTTGTTTTGTGTCGTGGCATATTCTCTACCTATATCGAGGCTAGGTCAAGTGGACGTCTTATGAGGTCCCCTGGTGTAAGACAAGGTGCATGATACCCATACTATCTAGGATAGGTCTTGATCGAAGACCTTATCAGCTACTGGTGGTGAGGATGTTTCAGTTTTGTGTTTACATCATGCTGATCGTAGTACGCTGCTAACTATCTCCGGCATAACTGCACCTGTTGATGGATTCTTGTTAGATTACAATTTTGTTGACAAATAAGGGAACATGATTCAACGATTCCAAGGATGTTGAGGACCCACCCGTAAAAGTGATAACTACGAATAGCTATTCCTCTTGATTTATAATCAGAAAAGTGCAATGCAATAAATCGCAAAATAGATACCACTGCACTGGAGTTGTGTTGATGAGAGGAGTGTCCCAGTGAGTCCTATATAAAAGAGGGTCTTTAACTCTTTCAGCCTCATAAGTCATAACTAGGGTAATTTCAACATGATGATTGAGGATCCAAGACCTTGGTGATGGCGTGGTTGTTTGGTAGGTAGATCCTTGATCGACAACTTTCTTCGTCGTATCTGCATTTGTTGACGTATTGTCAGTGAATCAAAATTTTCTAACAATGATAAGTGAATCAAGACCCTTCAACCCATAAAGGGATAGCTCACAATATATGTTCCTCATAGGCTCTATCTATAATCACACAAGTGCAAATGTAGCCAATAGAAATATATCTAAGCTATCCTAAAAATGTCCCGAAATAGAAGTGAGCTATATTATAGTGATCACCATGACTTTAACTTATATGGATTGGAACTTGTCTATATTGACCTCAGTCATGGCAGTATGACTTCCAATATGCATTGAAGAAGATTATCCCTCGGCTAGAGTCTCAGCTTGTGTTATCTTGTTTTTCTTCGTATTAACTTATAAGGTATTATAAGTCTTTTAACACGATACAGAGTAGCTTTTGGTTTGCACTTACCTGGGGACCTATGTTCATAAACATAGAGATTCGGCGGAATGACAGGCTGAGCGCAGCCCAGTAAGCTCGCACGAAATATTATAACATATTACAGAACTGGTGCGTGCTAGTTACTCCAAGCAATGGATGGCTAACCTAACATCGAGCTGCACTATAAACCGGAAAGACCAACTATAAGTGAAGGCCGGACCTCCTCATGTAATGTTCCCCAAATCCGAGACACCCTCTGCTTGATAAGGTAGCTGAACTGCCCTCTGTTCACCTCAACCACCATGCCCAGTGCTGATAGTTAAATTGGCCTGGACTTGATGCTTTTGGGCAGTAATTCTTACCCCGCACGCAGTATTAGCTTTTTTGTGTTTTATCACGTATTTTCGTTGCTACTTATGGCTATAAAGTATATCCACCGCCGGTTAACCATAGTTCACTAATAGTTGTCTTAGACTTTTAGACTGTTTTTTGGTTCCCGAAAATTTTGCAATATCCATAAAGACCGCGCGGATAAGATTTTATATTCTTACTATGTTGAGTCGAAATCTTTTACATTCTGTTTTAGACTTTAGTGAGACTTGGTTTTGATGGCACATAGAAGGTACCACCGCGACCGGGTCCTTACAACTTTCCGCCTGATAGCTTGGTGAAGTAAAATTAATGCTGTAGCTGCTAGATAAGCAGCGTTTTCAGGAAATTAACGCGAACACATAGCTCGTCTATTTTTCATCCTTTTAAAAATCACTTATTTAGGAATAAACTAAAAGTAGAGACTTAAACGTTCCTCACGTTGATCGAAAACGCTTATTTTATGACTTATGTTGGTTTAAACGTCTGTGTGATTAGATATTGAGTTTGAATCTAACCCCGATATACCGCGGCTGCGCTGTTTCCTTTCCACAAACTCCGCGGCAAATCGAAGTTTTACTATACAGAAAAACTTGTTGAGTTGAGACACAGTTAATAAACTGCGGAGTGATTAAAATGCTATACAGCAAAAACAGAAGGCTCCAACCAAACACTTCACCTACTGATCCTTACCACCCTACCAACTCTCTATCGCTGTCTCTCTTGAATCCTCCTTCCCTCACTCCTCGTGGTGCAAAAAACCATTCCAACCTATGTATGTCCCCCTACGGGTTCCACAAGCCCAACGGTACATACCTTATCGGACCTTATTTGAACGGACATTAATTGAACGCTGGAGGCCCTAGCGTTCATCTTAATGTCTGTTTAAATAATGTCCGTCCGTTTAAGTTCCGTCCAAATTAAAGTCCGTTCAATTTTTTTCAAAAATTATTCCACTGCGAACTTATTGTCCAGGTTATGACAACTTTTTAAATTTTAGTTAATTTCAATTTCTATCAGTATCATCGGACTAAACTATATCATTGGATCAATGAAAAACAAGTTAGCGATCCGCTCTTCAGATGGTACCGTTAGTTCCCACCAAATAACCGTCTTTGCCGACCTTGAGAATATCACAAGGTCGGCAAAGGTCTCAGCCGTGTTTCCACAATCTCACTGGGAAACTTAAGCTGTCCCTCAATGACTGACAGCACTGTCCAATCTCGAGACCCACTCAGGATCTCAAAACCACGACTCTCCTTCCAGTCGTCTGTAACTGCTTTTTTTCCTCCCAGCAGGAACAAATTCAATGAACTGTCTTCCATCGCTGGCCTTGTTCTTATAAGTGTTCACTCGGCGCTCACAATGGGAGATAACCTGTTCAGAGATCTGCTTCAGAACCTTGTCGTGCCGCCATCTATATCTTCCTTGACTGAAAGCTACTTTACACCCAGCCAAAATGTGCTGAATGGTACCCATCCTCTCCTCACATAACTTGCACTTCCCAACCTCATCTTCACTCCACTTGGAGACCATAGAGGGGGTTAAGAGAGTGCCTTACACAGCACTTAGCATGAACCCAATAAGTAAGTCACCATACTTAAAAAGTGTATGCCATGCCAGCTCAAATCCGTCTTCATTACGAGCTCTCTCCACTCACCATACCTGCTCTGCATCTCCAGAGAACCCACTTGAACCTCCCTCTCTCTTTCAATGTTCTCCTTCACTCTCAGTATAACCTCCCTCTCTCTTTCCCGCTTATCCATCCTCTCCCAAGGTTTTTTCCAGTCACCAAAACCGATGCCAACTCTTCTTTGCGGTTTCACCATCCCTCGCACCGATTCACAGACCAAATCTCTTCTAGCCTCTTCCAGTTCTGTCTCAGGCCTCCAAACTCTACCAAAACGAACTTGGGGCTGGACTGCTTTAATCAGGTCATCCTTAGATGTCTGATAAGATTGCAACATTCGACACTTCTCTACCTTCCATGTATCTGTCAAGCTGCTCACCGGTAAGGCCACACTGGATGATTGACTGAACATACAAAGACCACTCAGAGTGTGCCCCACCCTCAACCGCTTTCTGAGGAACCTATATCATGTATATATTGGTATTCTGCTCCCATCTGGTAACTGTTGTGATCGGAATATCATAGATGGCATACTCAGCTTTACGTATAACTATTACTAAATTTGACCAAAACCCATAATCATGGGTAGAGTGGACCGCTGCCAGTGTCTCTCTTTCCCAAACAAAAGGAAATGATATTAATTTGAATAACCGTCCGCAAATGCAAAATGATACCGATAATGAAATCGGTCGCTCGCTTTTTCCAGTAAAGACTAAAGGGGGTATAATAGTATAGGAGGTAAATACTAAATAGAATAGTGAGTATAATGGCGACGGTCGTGCTTGCCAGCACTGTGATGAGATGAAGTCTAATTTATTTGTCAATGGTAAAAAATAGGCATGTAATAGTAAACAATTCCATAATAATAACCCATACATGTTAGACATTTTTAAAAATCTTAAGAATGAAATAAAGTCATTCCACAATCTAAACGACCAAGTCTTGTCAGTGCCTGCACTATGTGCATTACAGTATTAGCTTTGTTGTGTTTTATCACGTATTTCCGTTGTTACTTATGGCTATAAAGTATATCTGCACCGCCGGTTAACCATAGTTCACAAATAGTTGTTTTAGACTTTTAGACTGTTTTTTTGCTACTTCAAGTTCCCGAAAATTTTGCAATATCCGTAAAGACCGTGCGGATAAAATTTTATATTCTTATTATGTTGAGTCGAAACGATCCTCACGTTGATCGAAACGCTTATATTATGACTTAATACTTATGTTGGTTTAAACGTACGTGTTTTTAGAGATTGAGTTCGAATCTAACCCCGATATACCGCGGCTGCGCTGTTTCTTTTGATCCTTTCCACTAACTCCGCGGTAAATCGAAGTTTTACTACACAAGTGACTTGTAAAGAAAAACTTGCATAGTAAAACATTTAGTTATACTCAGCCTTACTTATAACTATTACTATAATTTTATAAATTAGATGAAGTCTGATTTATTTGTCAATGGTAAAAAATCGGCATGTAATAGTAAACAATTCCAAAATAATAAAATTATTTCTGAATGAAATAAAGTCATTCCACAATCTAAACGACCAAGTCTTGTCAGTGCCTGCACTGACAAGACTTCATGACTTGTTTCCTTTTTATTGGCTTTCCTTGAACACATTGCACAGCCTCCATTCTTTTTTACTAGTATTCAAATTAATATATTCGATTTTTTTCTTCTCTTTCGTGAAATTGTAATGCGGTTAATTTTTAAGATTTTATTTTTATAGCTTTCTCTCGATTTTTAGAATTGTTGAATTACCAAAACGAGCTCCTTAGTGTTCTCCTTGGTCATTTCATTTTTAATTCCTGTTTAATTCCTGTTTAATTCCTATATGCATTACATATTATTGTTTTATATTATGCGCTTTATATACTTACATTTTATAAATATAATGTAGATTCGCTTACCAGTGGAAATATAGTCAATTCAAATATCTGCTTGCTTGTTACTCATGGTCGATACAATCACAGCCCAACCAACTACTTGATCATACCGATTCACCTACATGTGCATACGTCATCTGGGAGCCGTCAGTTGAGCTTGTTCTCTGACTCGTGGGTTAAAAACATCGTGTACAGTACTTCGTGAGTAGTACAGTACTTCACAACGATAATCTGCCTCCCCAACCAAATATCTTACATTTTAAAATATAACTATTAATTATAAGTGAATAAAACCAACTTACTTACCATGCGCGAAAGTCCGTTTATTTTTCATTCGAATAGTTTTAAAACTTCACCGAGCACAGCAATTATTATGGATAAAATGTGAATCGAATAAAATTTTGTCACTGTCTATTAGATTACAATTGGAAATAAAATGCATAAAGCCATAATACCATGTTGAATAATGATACAGATCCAACTGGAAATTTACGCACGAGTTGATTGTCTAGATTGATTGTTTTGCTAAATCTTTACAAAATAACACAAGTGTTCCTCAGAGCTTCCAAAAATCAGGTAAGCACTTTAGAAGGGTGTCAGCCAAATATTACCATAGAATCGGATAATGAACTAAATGTCGGGAGTACAGATTTTATACTGGGCCATAAAATCTTATTACAAGATCCAATGATGGTTTCCAAACCAATAAGGATTAAGGGTCAATATACCTTGTCCTAAAATGTGGATCCGATGGCTTGCCTCAAGGATGATAATTTATCACTCTACACTAGACTATCACGTCATTTACTTAAGGACACGTTCATTCGAGTTTGAGGATATTGGTAAACAAAAATAATAGCGTTTTTGACGATAGTGGCTTAATTTTGACATCTATTAACCTAGCACGTTCAGAAGTTCTGAACATTAGCCGCGTAACCCATACTCCCATATGCACTGCTCAGAAAGAAAATCTATTGTTGTTAGGCACTATAATGGTTCAAATGTCACATTTTGTGTGACTTAGTTAACTGCAGTTGTCTAATTATCATTCCTTGCTCTGGAACATAGTAGATTAGGTCAATCTAACAATTATGATACAACATTGGTTAAAGGGCACGGATCGACCGGTTACAAGGCAATATTTAGGTAACTTTGTCACACTCAGAATACCATACCTCTATTCTACTGTGAGGTGTCCTCAAAACCCTTTTTACTCATTATTTGATGGTTGATCTACCAAGTACGGAGTACCAATCATAGCCTTAAAATATGTTGCTTTGAATAGTAAGCTAATACAGGCACTTTGTTATTGGGAAATGAGGTTAATTCTGTCACAATATATGGAATTTAAAATTTTGGGCGAATTATTTATATCTGATTTTGGTTTGAAAGGCGGGAAAACTTTACATGATGACAATGTAGTTGATGCAAGTTAAGATCAGTTGATGTTTACATTGTCACAAAAAATTAAACGAAATCGTAAATAGGTTAAAAACAATGATTATATAATGAAATAGTCTCTTATAATAAGTAATAACTCTTATAATAACTGATGTGACAAAGTAAACATGTCTTGCCCCTATTTTGAAGATCTATATATTCTATAACTCTATTAGAATTTAACATTCTTTCAGAAAAAATTGGTAGAATATTGTCCAGAACATCAGAGCTCAAGTTTAACAATTTGGGTTAAATTTGTCAAAGTCACTAAAAATGTGACAAAATTAACTTTTCCTGCCCCAACAATTTCAAGATAGTGTGTAAAAATTAGCATAGGCTGCCTTATTACCTAAATAAATCAATCCAAACTACAAAAAAATATATGTTAATGTGATGACGATTACCTAACTGTAATAATAACTGATGTGACAAAGTAAACATGTCTTGCCCCTATTTTGAAGATCTATAACTGTATTAGAATTCAACATTCTTTCAGAAACGATTGGTAGAATATTGTCCAGAACATCAGAGCTCGAGTTTAACAATTTCAGGTTAAATTTGTCAAAGTCACTAAAAATGTGACAAAATTAACTTTTCCTGCCCCAACAATTTCAAGACAGTGTGTAAAAATTAGCATAGGCTGCTTTATTACCTAAATAAATCAATCCAAACTACAAAAAAATATATTTTAATGTGATGACGATTACCTAACTCTAATAATAACTGATGTGACAAAGTAAACATGTCTTGCCCCTATTTTGAAGATCTATAACTGTATTAGAATTCAACATTCTTTCAGAAACGATTGTTAGAATGTTGTCCAGAACATCAGAGCTCAAGTTTAACAATTTTAGATTAATTTGTCAAAGACACTGAACATGTGACAAAATTAACTTTTCCTGCCCCAACAATATCAAGATAGTGTGTTAAAATTGGCATAGGAATTAGGATGCTTTATTGCCTATATTTATTGATCCATACTACGAAAAAGATCGGTTAATCTGATAACGATTACCTAACTCTTATAATAACTGATGTGACAAAGTAAACATGTCTTGCCCCTATTTTGAAGAACTATACCTCTATTAGAATACTATGTAATTTTATCATCAAAAAAATGTCGATAAACTAGTTATTTTGCCAGCAAGGAGCTGACAGAGTTATGATAATTTTTTTGTGACGAAATTACCCTATTTTTGACCATGTTGTGGTAGATTAATTGTGACACTGTTAACATATTACCACACGTTAATGATTTATGTGACTGGTGCATGGTACTAGCAGTGTTGTTTGATCCATAGTACGTAATACAAAGGGTTTAAGCTGGTATATCATTATTTGTTCAATTTCACACATGTTCAGATATCATCAAGATTATGTGACAAAGTAAACTTGTCTGTGCCTTCTGTGTTTTAATTCCTTGCGACTATATGATATAATAAAAATTCCTAGCACTTCCAGGCCATTAACTAAACCTACACTACTCAGCATTGCTTATCAGGGTTCCCTAAACATTGTTCACATATTTTCTTAAATGTGTGACAGAGTAAATCTGAGTGCACCATCTAACGAAAAAAGTCGTCAAATATGTAGGTAATGGTCATATGTACACATCCAATCAACTGGACACTCAAAATTTTGGTCAAAAACGGCAGCAAGGGGTCCATATTTACTCTGTCACATGTTTATAGTGTGACAATGTAACCATTTCCGTGCCGGCCGTATTTAAGCGATATCTTATCACCTGATTAAGATATCGTTATGTGACAAAGTTAGCCTAGAGGATGAGACGATTATCCTAACCATCAAGGGTTTGTGTAATTTCATAGTGTGACAAAGTCAACTACACTGTGCCTTTTAATAGGGTCACTTATATTTACCAATATCCTCAAACTCAAATGAACGTGTCCTTAAACACGTTTTCCAAGTCTGTAGATGGCCCTGAGGGATTATTCAAAAACTTTACCCTTTAATCTGACCCCAACCCTAACCCTAACGAGAAATTATAAACCAACTTCCTTATATGGACATGGTCACGTCACTGATCGCCAGGCGAGCATTTTAAACTTTTGTCATGTGGGATGATTCGGAATCAGCGATCAAAAATACATTGAATCAAGTCTGAACTGTCAAAAACTGTTCACAAATTATTCCCGAACTATTCAACAAGGCTTACTGCTTTACTGGGGTTATATTGCAATATGAGATTTTTTCCGTTCACCCTTTTGTAAAAAGGCAATAGTGAAAGGTTACGAATGGACGTTTTTGAAGAAAAACGTGGATTTTGGAGAACGAGGTGGTTGGGTTTAAATATGTCGTCGGTACGTGTGTACTTCCGTTAAGTTACCATGACAACTAGCGCGCAGTCAAGCGCGCGAGTATTGCTTGCGGGGATGTGGTGTAACTGTATATAGCTAGCATGTCAATGAATGCGCGGCGCGAGAGAATTTTAATGTAAACTATGTAATGTATAGCATTAGGTAGGTAATAAACCCAATTTGTACGTGGCATGCGTAGTATAGTGTACTGATGTGTATCAATATTATTATTATGAAGTGAGCTGATTGGAGCCTATATTTATAGTTATAGTGAACGGAAATTTAGCGTCCGCCGAAACAACGGACGCCATTCTTGTTGATTTTATGTCTCATTCGAGAACAACAATGTGGTTACTTTTTATCGTAGATTTAGCTTCTAGAATCTAGATATCAATAAATAAAAATGTCTGCTGACTTTTCCCAGTTTGGAATGGAACTTTTAAGTTTTATCATTACGCTAGTACATGTATGTTCTAGATATTTTGGATTTTAGCTGTTATCTATGTGCTGGCTCCAGCCTCCAACTTAGTTTTCAGTCAATTATGACATTTAAAAATAATCCATATTCACTTTTCACTATAAATCGCTGTCCTTCTATACTAATATTTATTTCCTTCGTGATTTGTTAGTAAATATCATATATTAAGTTTTGTCTACATTAAGTTAAAGATCGTTATTTTAAACCCACGTACAATATTTAAAAAACTACTTGCATGCATGTTCAGTTCAGTACAGTTTCGAGCTAACTCCTAAATTAACCTTACAATCATGTGTCTGCTTGGGAACAATAAAAAAGTTTTGATAAAGATTTTTTGTAACATGATTGAATGCAATGATACCTATTTACTTATTAGGTCACGTTATTTTATCATTACCATATTGTGGTCAATGGTCAAGACTCACTAGGTACTCAACTTAGTAACGCATATTATTATTCCTCACCATGATAACGTCATACTTTTACTCTACACCTGGTCTCTCACACCTTCACTTCCTGGTTAGCTACACTTGATTTCTAACCCAGGTATCAGTCCTGTCACTGCAGGCACTAGCCAGGTAACATCACGTCTCATGATGTGTTGTAAACCCGCAAGTAGACCGGAACAGAGACGCACAGTGACAGAGGGTGGGCCCTTCAGCTACATCACGAGTTGTGTCCCGCGCGTACTTGATAGCGATGACAGACCTATAAATAGTTCTATAGAATAAGGTAAAATTGAAATACCTGGAGAGCGTTCTGTATTGGGGGTTTGAGGACCAGGCCAGACGGGAAGTTGAAAAGTTGAAGGTTGGTCTGACGTGGTTATCATAGGTTATAGTTGAGTTAAAGGTAGGACTAGCATCGTTGCACGGAGTGATTTGGAATGCGTGACAGCTCAAAAATTTGAACTTATTGTGGGAGTTTTACAATGGGTTTACCTGTGCAGACACTTTATATTGAGGCAGTAAAACTAGCGGGCTGTGATTAATGGGTTTTGTTTGAATACAAAATTATGTAACTAAATGTAAAAGCCTCTTGCTAGGTTAATAAATCCTGGTTTTATTAAAACCAGCAAGCCGTTCTGGATAGCCAAAAATCACTTCAAAATCGAAATTAAATTACTTTGTTTTTCCGTTACTCATATTCAAAGGGGGATTGTGAGGTGCACAACGAATAGGGGAAGAATTTAAATTAGTTTTATACGCACTGAGAAGTCAAGTACACCATGTCCTTGGCTTTTTTTTGAGGAACTGAGTCGCAAAAACGGCCCTCATTCTAAGAGATGAGGTACATCTTGAAGAATTTCAAGACGTCGGATGAAAGTTTTAGTCTCTTAGTCTTATTAAAGGAAACGGTTATTACGGTATTTATTAATTTATTGTCGATTGCAAAAGCCATGAATTATAGTTAATTATAGTACACCACGAACTCCAAAATTATGCTATTTATTTTGTAATAACTACAATCTATATCGTGCAGATATATTTTAAAAGTAATACCTGTGATAATTTCGCTGTAATTCAACAGCTTTGTTCGAGGCGTGCGAAAATGACGAATATGCTATTTATTCTTCATCCAATCATATTGGAGCGTCAAAATTTGGCACACATACTCGTTTTATAATCTTCTTCGGTACTCTAAAATTATATGCGCAAAATATTTTTATAAGCGATCGTATATTTCATATTTTGGAGTTGGTTTGGCTGCGATTATTAGGAAAGGATTATAATATCAATATATATCAATATGATACATATATTATTAAATTAGTAATAAGAATTATTAGTGTGAATTATCAGATGGCCTTTCAAAAGATTTAGGAACAATTTCCATGGGGTTACTTTGAAATAGTTAGTAATATTATTAATATTAGTAATAATATTACCAGTAATTTCATGAGCCTCTCTTGGGATTTGATCTTGACAGTATCATTTAGTGGTGAGTTGGGACTGAACGCTCACGTTCCATTTATCAAAACTGTTTTGGTTTGCTTCTGGGCTTGACCCCAGGAGATGAAAATGTGCGCTTTTATATGATCTTTGTGTTTCGCGGTGATGAAAAAAAGATTATGTTATCAACCGCAATTTTAACTTTTTTTCGTGAATTCAAATTCAATTTAACGCAGTAATTTAAGTGAAGGTTTGATACTGTATTACTAATTTTACCTACTAATAGGAAGCTAGGAAGATGAGTATGCGATCACAATACAAGCCACCTGCCAGAAGGATCAGTTCAACGTACGATTTCATGGGACTCTCCGGTTGCCACATCACCCCTAAGGGCTCTGATAAACCAGCGGATATGCAAGTCTGCTTTTTGGAGGCTGATTATGTAAGTTCCGATCAATTAATTTTCAATTGTGTTTGAATTGTGTTTCAGTTCCGGCATAGTAAGTTCCCGTTTAGGTTTTGTTTAATTTGAACATCAAAGTTCTATTATTTCTGAGGTAAATCGTTGATGGAATAATCGACATAGGAGTAAATTCTCCGTAAGAACATGACTACCTGTCCAGTGTCCATCTGAGGGAAGCCACGAAAACTCAGTTAGTCAATTTGTGTCTGGTAGATACCCAGCTGCTATAATTAGGTATACCACCAGAACTTTCAGACTATCACTATTTTGGTGTTTCAAATGTCAGGTGCCGGTATAGACACTGATCAATTTGAATCGTCTGCCGTATCGACATAACGGCATGTTAGTATAATTTGCCTACCCTCTTCGTCTTGTAAAACATAATGGCCGACTGCTTAATTTCATTACTAAGGAATTACATGCAAATTAATGCAAAGGTTGAACTGGCACCATAAATTCAGCTGACACTCAATCTGGTCCAAATTTTTAGGACTAGCTTACGCCACGGTCTCCCTTTGTTGTAATCTAATAGTAATATACCTGACGAACATCTCAACACCAATGTTTTATGCAACTATATTAGCTGTCCTCGCCTTAGATAAAGTAAGGTAATATTTTATAATGCTAATAGTTGTTAGATACTTTATTTTCAGTTTAGTCCAGGTTTACCGATAGTTTTATTCCACCGCTCCACAGTTACTATATAACTCATATTCAGTGGATCACTGAACGTCGTCCACCACAGATCGTACCTTGTAGACACTCCAGTTCAACAGTTTAAAATCATTTTTGTTATTTTGTTGTATCTGTCGGAATGTTACAACACATCTCCCTACTTTCCTAACAAGTCAGGTCACACCCCTCATACTTTCTTCAGAATTGTTAATATACTAAGTATATTTATACGATACTAAGTTTGAGGTTTAAAAAGTTGGGTTCATGAAACTTAGCATAATATTATTGTCTATAGACGGTGAAATATCTTTGATCACGCGACAAATATATTTGATCACGTACAATATCTTTCATAGTGGTAAAATATCATCCATCACGGAAACATATCATCCATCACTGTGAAATATCTTCCATCAGAAAAAGTTTACAGATGGGTTTTTGACAAGATAAGGATAATTCAAAGATTAGACAGAACAAGGTTTAAATAAGGGTGTCTGCACTTGTCAGGATACAATATTTTTTTATAAGTGGCTTGTGAATTGGGAAATGGTACTGGCAAGAAATTCCAGGTTAGTACTTCAGCTTTGAAGCCGTGAAAAGCGAAAGAATGAAGCAGGAATGGACATTTTTTATCACCACGTACGACGCTGGATATGTCCAGTAAGTAGCATTCTTCCGAAGAACACGTACCTACTCAATACTATTATTAGTTTTGAGCAAGTTTTACGACAGGGACAGGTTTTCAACAGATCAAGTCAAGTTAAAGATTGAACAAATCAGGATTTTGACAGGATACCTCCCAGATCAATGCGTGCTAGGTTCTGAAGGAGGAGTTGATAAACAAGTAGATTATCACGGCGATGAAAATTTCCAGCAAGTAGCATTCTTCTGGATTTTATAACGGAATTCATTCTTGGGAGGAATTCGATAAGTTGACTTGAGAGCTATTTTCAGTATTTTACTCGAGGAAGCGTTTATCCTCTTCTTCGAAAACTCTGTAACTGTTCAGGAGCTGTATGACTCCGCCGTCGTTAGCTAAATAGCGTGGCTTTCAACTCGTGGAGAAAGCTTAACTCCCGAAGTTTCATATCTTTGCTCACTTTCCTGGACGTCATAAATAAACAAAGTTCATTTACTTCTTCCAATAACTTTAATTTGTAAAATAAGTGACAGATTTTTTTTCTCAGCTTTAGCAGACCTACCTCCGACTTCAGGCAGCTATCATCATCCTTACTAAATATGTCCTAAACCATTTATATAAACATTAAACAAGAACCGCGCACAATAAATGTTGCAGTAGACCACAAAGAAAGGGTTAACAAATAATCATTTTTAATACTTTCAACACTACTATATATAACAAATATTTGAGGCTCTAATGATGAAAGTGCAACGATTAAAAATTGGCGGTTGAGATCTTTAGTAATCAAAATAAAAGGCTGGTGGTATTTCTACTCGAAATACTAGGAACATACTTTACTAAACAAACTTAGAATAGATTTAAAGTAGTCCGATTAATGATAGGATTGTATATTCGCTAATCTTACCGTCAATAACACCTACAAGTTTTAAGGATGACAATTTGCTTGTTGAAGTATTTTTATATTTTCCTATTTTTATATTTCTTTATATTCTTATATTGACGTAGTGGATGGTTTAGCTGGTTTCAAGCGCAGGTTACTCTCAAATTCAACAATAAATAGTGACCTTCGGCACTTGAAGCCTCCTCAAGCCTCCAGTGATTTATCTATCATATTATGTTTATTGTTATTGTTAAGAAGCAACAGCTGCATGATTGGTTCATTGATATTGTTTGATTGTGCCTTTGAAATAAATAATTTTCTCTTAACTCTAAATCGGTGCATAATAGATCATTAAGATGTAAAATACCATCAGATAGCATTGGTGCAGTGATCTCTGATATCTCTAATTTAAAATATGAGCTCTCCGTAGCATTATTAATACCTCAGCAACCGTATCTTCCAGTAGAGTCTGCTTTTATTCATGAACATGGTACACTTTACCCTGAAGTTATGTATAAAGTTATGCTTTGTCACTCTGAGTCTCTGACGTTATGTTGAAAGGTTGTTGTTATGCTCTAACGTAAATTATGCTCTGATATATTATGCTCTGACGTATGCTCTGACGTATGCTCTGACATATGCTCTGACGTATGCTCTGACGTATGCTCTTACGTATGCTCTGACGTATGCTCTGACGTATGCTCTGACGTATACCCTGACGTCACATGTTATTGTTAGTTAGCTCTCTGACCTCATCTAGACTGAGACATATCCCAGTACCTGTCAGTTGCAAACACAGTTGCAAACACAGTTGCAAACACAGTGAAAGTTATACCTTCTTAGCATTGCAGAAGACAACATGTTATCACGGCGCTGGAAATTACAGCAAGATGCATTCTCGGGGGAAGCCCATGGTAACCGGTGTGTCTTAGTAAAATCATCTACCTCCTCGTGGTACTAGTTATCTGCAAATACAGCTATTTTCTTAGCCTGAAAATAACTTACTGTCCATCAGAACTGTACTCAGAAGTCAGAACATGATATATCACAACTATCGTGAACAAATTTAGTGCAAGAGTGCTGCCGTGATGAACAGTGGTAGAAAATCTTAAACGTCAGTTATAGCCCATCAAATGTTATCACTTTGGTAACGGTTCCTGTCGATTTTTCTGAAGAAGTCAATAAAATAGCATCCTATCTGAAATGTTAAAATGATCCAAAAAGCCGTTTACGAGAGCTGCGAAAACATTCAAAAGTTTAAAACTATATTTGAACAACCTCCAATTTTAACCATTGGAATTTGATACATTTTCATTAATGCGCTTAGCTGATAATGATTGGGCAGGCAGGCTTGGTTTAAATACAACCAGATATACGCTCTGTATTGTATGTGTAAATCTGGCGGCTGGTAAACCGATTTTGACGTCGGAAACAAACTCGTATAATCTCGCAACAATTGGTCATAGTAAGGCTTCCCCAGCTTTGTATTTGCCCCATCCCGACGACACTGCAAAGACAGATATATATTGCGCCATTGTTTTTAACAACTGATTCACATTTTCTTCAGGGACTTTGCTATAAGTAAATATTTGTCAACACTGATAAGTTGATACAAGGCCGTGAATATCATGACAATTCGCTTGTTTTTACAGGGATTTCGCTAAGTAATTATCTGTTAAACTTAACATTGATTTAAGGCCAAGAATATCGAAGCTTTTATATATCAATTGAGTATTTTGACTGTCACTCCAAATGTGCCACTGACAATTATCTAGGGAATAAAATTCACTCGTGGAAGAAGCTAATAATTAACTCGTAAGACTTATAGAACGCAACGTAGATCATTTTCGTATATTGTATCACCAGTTATTTGTTACTTATAATTATACCAACTTTTAAAAGTTAATGTAATTACTTAGCTTTAATATTTGTAGCCCTGTAGGCTGTAAGTTGTATCAGCATTGAGTAAAACTACATAAATATTGACGTTGTTTGACGTTGTTTTGACCTGCTATAGCGCGGAGAGCGTGCAAGAAGGTACGCGAATATATAATACTCTCATGGTACGCCACGTAGCCTTATATCATCATAGATAAGTCTGCTACATTACTTCATCACTGATCAACACCACGGAATATAATTACCCAGTGGTCCTCTCTAGTCTCTACACCTACCAGGCTTACCTGTCTGACGTTGTCTGCTTGAGGAGTTGACATCCAACCTTACAGAATATCCACGCATTTATAACAACTATTATTTAGTACAGTATAATGCGGTTAACACCGTGCAGTAAACCATACATCACGTGACGCGTCACAATCGCTAGCTGCAGGTTTCCTTTGATAAAAATAATACTTACTTTCCTACTTTAGCATAATTATATTAATAAAGCTGTGATGTGTGCACTTTCACGATTTACCATTACGTTTTGTTACTTTTATTTATGTAAATGCACCTGTAAGCCGTTACTTATAGTTATGCTTTATTTGTTGTGTTCACAATTCCCATGTCTAGTTGTCTAGCGCTAATGATTTCATTTTTTGATGATGGTGTTTTTAACACTGCTTACCGTTTCCTTATTTATATTCATTATGCAGATTGTATATCGTTTTATATGTACCTAAACCGCAAACTTCCGTCAGGAATGCCAATTAAAATTAAATGCACCAATTTTCCAGAAAGGAAAAGCACTCCAGATTAATTGTTTTTCTCCAGAAACAAATTTCTGTCAATTAAAAACGGGAAAATTACAAATGAAGCGGAGGGTGCTCCTTGTTGTTTCGTACGTCACAACTATCTCTTAATCATTACTGTTAAATACTACTATAAAAGTATAAAGTATAAGTTATATATTAATAACTACAATACATACAATTAATATATCCCACATACAATAAAAAGTCCCGTACCTGGTAGTGCCCTGGAACTAAGCACTCACTGCTCCCCTACTTCAAAGTTCACCCGTGCACTTTTTAAATTAGCTCCTCTCATCAGCTCTTCTATAAGTAGAAATATGCACACTCTCTCTCTCTCTCTCTCTCTCTCTCTCTCTCTCTCTCTCTCTCTCTCTCTCTCTCTCTCTCTCTCTCTCTCTCTCTCTCTCTCTCTCTCTCTCTCTCTCTCTCTCTCTCTCTCTCTCTCTGAGGTATTATAGCTTTATAGTTAACAACATTTACAGTCACGCAAAAATGAGAAATATTTTTCATTTGTTGACTGCTGCGTGTCAGGTGGCACATTGGAATTCTTATTGTTCTTTATTGCGAGGCCATTATAAAGCATTAAATAGAGTTGAGATCCACCCTAAAATTTCCAGCTTGCTTATACCGCTCCGGCGTTCATTTTCACAGGGAGGGGTAGTAAACTAGCAGTTAAACTGAAACCCTATCCGTCACACCTGTGATTAGCCACTAGCCAGAGCACAAGCACAGAAGTTTTAACTCACATATGAACATATTATTACATATGAACATGCGCAGCTATCTTATACCCTAGTAAGTAGGGGAATACAATTTCGTCAGCTATTGCACTCTCACAGCCCTCACACTCTCACACTATCCCTCATTCCTACAGTTAGTGACTTTTAAAGCTTTTTTTGCTTCGGATCCGTGTTTTGGTGCATGCTTGCATAGTAAAGAGTCTAGGGTTTTTCTGGCAAGATGTTTACCTACAACAGCTACATGTTCAAAGTGTCTCCAACTAAAAGAAATAATGATCGTGCTGCGCGAGAAAAAGCTGAAAAATGTACAAGTGTTGTGCGAACTGGGAAAGCGGCGAAGTTGCTGGGGTTCAAACACCCTTTGGGTTTAGCTATTTGCTATGGGGTAAGCTGAAATGTTATATATATAGGGTTCTGAAATGTGTTTTAACGCATGTGGAATTAATGGTATTACTAACTCGTTACTGTAAGTATATAGTAGTTACGAGTTGATTAAGTAATGTTGGTTAAATAAAGTCATCGTAATGTTTGATAATAGTAATACTTTTGTATTTGTTAGTAATTCTTCCACTTGTTAGCTATTCAAGATGTAGAAGTGCCGTTATACATAAAAATTAAAGGTTTTCCAGTAAAGTGCAGTATTTTCTGGATTGCTGCACTCCTTAATTGAAAGTGAAGTATTTTCCTACAGACTCTGTAACTCTGTAATAAAGCGTGAACTATTCGGGATCACCACATTTCTTACATAGTTGTTAATGTGCTAAATCTTCCTGTAGAGTGTAGAACATTCGGGGTCGCTCTTACTCAACCTTCTAGAGCTGAAATTCCATCTCGTATGGTGATAATCATGGTAGCCAATGCTTTGTTCTAAAGGTAGAGAAATTTAGGAGACGAATATGTTATAGCGAATAGCACGTACTAGTACAATCCTTAAGAGATAGCCTAAAGTGTTTATTTTCCAAGGTAAATATGTGTTATCTAGTTTTACTCTTATAAATGTCAAATATTTACCTGCATCATGTAAAATATTTGGGATCGCCCTTACTTTATAGCGTCAAAGATCAATAAAAGTAAAAGAACTAAGTGTAAAGGTGAAAATTTTTTCTGATAAGCGCAAAATATTTGGGATCATCACTCTCTTCTTAATGTTACATACTTTTCTGCAAAGTGTAAAAAGTCGTGAAATCCTCAAGTCACCAAAAGCACGTACTATATGAGTATTGCTGAAAGCACAGTGTAAGGCCTACACGGACCGCCTCTAATATGTTAATAAAAGAAAACCTATAGTGTATATTTAAAAGGTGTGTAATTGTGTTACGGTCAAATTTACAGATATCTCAAGAATCGATGGCATAGAAAAAATCGTTAGGTATTTCAAAGGCGTCTTTTCTATTATAAGTAAGTGATAAAATGTCGGAATATACATCCAGAGGGTTGTTTTTTCCTCATCCTTACAAATCTGTCAAATATCTTACGCAAGTGTAACATTGTTTATTATGGAAGAAATGATGACGCTGTCTGTCGTTGGTGATTTATGATAACATTATGAAGAAGCCGCATATATTCAATAAAGGGTATCAGTGCTTGGATCAGCTATTCTTCAAAGTTCTTTCCCTCGCCGATGATCTAAACAAGATAACACTAAAATACCACCAAAAAATAAACTGAAGCCTTCTTCTTGTCAGAGCCAAAGAATAATTTAAATTAGTTTGTTGTCGGTGTTTACTATAACATTCCTCCTCTCTGCACACTTTATTAGGTAATACTGTCCTGCATTGTTCATCTTTTCATCAAATTTAATGAACATTCATGGCATTGGAAGACACTCCCGGGGACTCTCTATACTGCAGTTCAGGCACGCATAAGGAGGACTTAATAAATCCTCTAAATATCTTAAGAATGCCATCGTACCAGAAGCATACCAACTGCTCCTCAAACTTGTACATTGTTCCATGAAGCTCTTTCAGACACTACTCGGCAGCACATCTCACTTTGTAATTACCTTCGTGTCGAAAAGTAGTAGTTTTCCAATTAGAGCTTGCCGGCTACAGCTTATTTGCTCTATACCTACATTTGTTTTAGCGCGTTTGGTCGTTGCTATTGTTATTTTCCTCCAACTCTCAAAAAATGAGACTCGGTTACAACAGACGTGCGGCAAACAGAGCTGCAGGAACCAGAAAAACTCGGAGCATAAAGTACCCCCATCCTCGAAACCTTACACTGCTTTTCAAGGTGAGATAACTTCACTTCACTTATCAACAGGTAGTTGGAACATCAACATGTGTACGTATTCCTAGTCAGTTTTCTGCTCCAAAAGTCAGCTCTGACCTTACTCCCTCTACTATTTAGCTATGCTGTAGAGATGTTGTAGTGATGTTGTTGAGTTATTACCGGGTGCGTTTTACCTGCGCAGGTTTCCGGAGAGTGCACGGTTATTGGTGGTTGAATGGACAAATAGGGTTGTTTCGAATGTTGTTAATGCGTTGATTTTTTGCGGCTGCTTTCATGTGCTATTTATACCAATATTCAAGTCTGCCTAGAATTTGTAGTTGCATTGCAAATTCTGTGAATAACATACAGACTGTTGCATAGTTCGTGTAACTTAATTTTGTAAAGCTGGGAGCTCTCCAGGCATGAAACTTTATAAGTTAAAAGTTACATGTCTGTTTTAGGTGTTACTTAGTGCCACATAGCGACAAATCTCAATACCGTATAACATTTAAGCGGTGAAAGATCCTGGCGCCATGATTAGAATCATCATTAGCGCCATGAATAATTAATGATTTTACATGTATCGGCTTATTCATATAAATAATGCACTATAGTTACACAGGTCAGTTGGTTTATTTTGACACTCCCCATAAATCAGATCCCAGTTATCTTTTGCTCTTGCTTCCGTTCTTGTTATGGTAATTTCCACCAGTTACTCCTAGATTTGCTATGTTTGCCTATAAAACCACTTCGTGAAATTTAAAGTTTGAGTAAGAGCATAATCAGGAGAGATATTGAAAAGATATTTCAGTATTCCCTTTCGTATGTAATTACTTGACCGAGCTTCTGAAAAATAGGTTTCCACGTTGCGCAGGCTTATGACAAAGGACACAAATATGTCGCCATAGCTGTAAGAAAGTAACGTATGAGGATGTAATTATGGCTTCTAAAGTCTAAACTCTTAGTAAGCTAAAACGTTCCTGCCTTATTGCCTTCAAAGCCAAAAAAGAGAAAAACTAAAATGTCAGCATTCTTTATCTTTTAAGTCTTGTGTTCCAAATTACTGATGTTTTCTGATCAGATTCAACTTTCAAGTAACGATAAGATGTTACAAGATATGTTACTGAATATTAATAAAAGTCACGTTTCAAATTAAAGGACATACTCTTACTCAAATAATTTGCCATAATTTTGATTCTTTCAACACTACTATATTATAACAAATAATTTGACTGCAAATAGACTATATTGTAACAGGTCACAGCTGCACCTTATAGCTTCATAAGTATCACAAAATTGTTATACTAAATAACCCTGTAATTATGTTTCTTATATTTGATCCTTCGAACAGCTGTTGAGCAATGAAACGCAAACATAATCTTAAATTATGTTTCAAAAATTAATTACAATCCTAATCCTATCATGCAGTTCTAATGAAGTAAAATCACAACCATATTAACCCAAACCGTTTCTTTCAAATAAATCGTGCCCCTTCTTCTTTTCCTCTTTCCCTCTTATGCTATCTATCCTCTCATTCAATCAGTTTACTGGCATCTCGTTATTAGAGTTACCTGTTATTGATATCAGTAATATTGATGGATTTGAGACACACTCGGACCTACTACAAACCAGAGTTCTCACCCAGTTGCAGTTGCCCAGTAAATTTAAGTATAACACTATAACAGCTGAACATTGCAACATGTAATAGTTCCGGCCAACCTCTAGTCTCGATACCACGGGTATAGTCCGGGGGTGCTGTCAACTGTAAAGTGTAAAGCACAATTATTTGATTTTGACGACCCAACATGAAACTCGGCTGCACAGCGATGACAGAAAATATTTACCTGACCTTAGTCAAACTCTGAACGTTAATCCGGCTTCTAACCGAGAATATCGCGTGTGAGAATGTTATTGAGGCTGAATAACTCCACATGTTTTTCCGTTTATTTAACCATGAAAATATCTTATAGATCCCGAATACCTACGGTCTCCAAACGGCTTCTCACCAGTCAAAACAAAAAATCCGAAAAAAAGTGGCAAAAAAACACACTGACACACGTTCTCACATATCACAGTTGCAAGTTGGCTGACCTCACGTTATATGTGCTCCTATATATAATACAGTACTTCTAAGTAACTGAACTTGTATTATATCCGCACTCGGTCTATGCAGCAGCTAATTACGTTACCAGCGATTTTGAATTTTCTATTTGGTTTGCCGTTGTCAGCGCGTATTTTACCATTGTTCGGGTCAAATGTTTACCGCAGTTTATGCCACTAGCACGCACAAGCCAGGTACCAACAAGCCCAGTACCAGTTCAAAGTCCAATCCCAACATGCGTACCGGTTACACTCAACGTGCCCAGAACAGGGCTGCTAACCGTAGGGGGCAAGGCAGGCAAGGCTCTGTAAAAAAGATAGACTATCCCCATCCTAAGGCGTTGGAGGTCTGTTTTAAGTTGGATGAGAAGAGTATTAAGGTAGGTTGGAGGAAATATGTTTTTATCTTTTCATGTTACATTGTGTAAAGGGTTTCATTTTCATAAATCATTGATTTTGTTATAATTGCATAATTTTTTTCCCTGCTCTTGCCGAAGGCAAAAAGATCGTAGGGAATAAGTAATCGGGTTTGGATATATGAGCTATCCCGATGGACCTGCGGTGACGACAAAAGTCTGCTCCTTCGCAATATAGACCACTCCCCTATAATTATGCGTAAAGGAAGCGTCTGTTATGCTGCGCGCGACGCTCGGCATGTGTTAGTTAATTGCAGTATCCAACGCGAATTTCAATTGTCAAACGATGCCGTTCAAATTAAATTAGCCCAAAATTTGTGCGCGGCGTACTAAATATTCGAGTACATGCAATCCTGCACGCGCGCAATGACAAATTACGATGAAAATATTGCAACTTTTTAACAACAAAATAATCCAATATCTAATTTTTATTAATCGATAAAATTAACTTTTCGTTGCAAATATTAACGGTTTAACTTTAAGCAGGGAAAATTAATCGTGCGTGGTGTAACCGCGGCGATATTCTTGTTTTAGAATCACAAAATCACATGTTATATGCCAGACTTGCGTGCAGCACCGCAAGTCCGGATGAAATAATTAAAAAATTAGACCTAACGGAGAATATATGTAATCATGTATTTTGTTTCTGCTTTTACGGTTGGCCGAGGAGTTACCATTTTATAGAATTAAGGAATACATTATTTTGGCTGTAAAGCAAGGATTTGAAGCAATGAAAAAAGTCCGAATTCATTTTATCTTAAAGTTTACAAATGTCTTCTTTTTATATGAATAATGAATTTGTCTGTTACTATAATAAATATGCTCAATCCACGATGTCCTAATCAGAACACATTTCAGGAGGGTGTAGAGGAAGGAGAGGCATCTGCAGATCCCTTTACAATCGAGCTGAAGATGTACCTGGAAATGAAAGGGTTCCCACACAAGGCAAGATACTAAATACTATTATAAGATAAGCTATGCTGCAAACTTTTTAGACTCTACAAGTAGTAATCTGTTACAACTCAGCTTATTTAAATTTTACAATGATAGGTAATGTACCATCGCAAGATTTGTATGAATTTTATTGGCCCTAATTTGTTTTACCCAACCGTAGTGTTTCAGTCTTAATCTTATCTCTGGCCACACAAGGCCAATTTGGTCAAATAGGATGTAGTCTCAAATAATTAATTTTCTTTTTTATCTCAGATACATATTGTTGATCCAGAGAAGGGAAAGAATCTACCAGAATGGTTTAGAAAAAATAATTGGGACGGTGTCCTTCCAATGACCAAGTAAGAGGATTTAATTAAGTTTAACATGTACTTCTTAAAACTTCAAGATATAAAAACGATTTCTGGGGCAAACGACCCTACAATTTTCATCACGTTCCTCTTTTAGTTAATTTTCAATAACTAAATGTATTTCCAGTTGTTTTTTTATATTATCTCACTTTTAAAAATTAATAATGAATAATGAATTGATTATAAGTAAAGCCATGAGATACCAACAAACATATCAAATTAGCCGAACAATTACATGTATGTTTCAGCTGCATGCATAACGTTAATATTTTTAGATTAAAAAAACACCAATCCTCACCTGATTCGTTGGACAACTTCATTACTTATGCCTAGATTATAAACCAATGTAGAATGTTTAAAGTTAAGTATCTAAAGGACCAACCCTTTTGTTGATTTCAGATACGACAAGGAACAATACAAACTGGGCTCAGCAGAGACGATGATGGCACTGGAGAAGAAGTTCTGTGTTCCCTCAATGTCTAGCGGTGGTATGGGAGCTGGCCGATTTAGGTACATTAACTTTATCGTGCTGTATAAGTTAATAAATCAGAACAAGGGATTTTATACCCACTAAACTACTTTTGACATGCTGGAATAAGCTGATATTTAAACAACAACGTTAAATCTACCAAGCCGGGGATATACCAATTGTAGCCACAGCTCTCATTTGTGTTTTTAGTTCACACTGATCGCTTCAGAGGTAAAACCGTCAAGAACCTGACTCTATCGCTGCTGAAATCAGTGAGACCCTACGACGATACTAATCCTGACTGGAAGGACCTCGTGCTGGAGTTCAAAGAGTTGGACCAGTATTTGGTTCAGTGTCACGGGTACGTCTTTTATATTAGTAATACGGGTACGTCTTAGTAATCAGTTGTTTTACCGAGCAACAACCCTATATTAATCATATTTTTTGTACGTTTTAGAAATCAGTAGCTATCACTAATGCTTTCTTAATCCACTTTTTCGTTCACTAATCAAAACAAAATTTAGTATCGTACAATATAATTGTACTATGATGAGCTTCGATCAATAACAAATTTTGTTTTGAAAATTCTTTCAAATATTCTAAACTAAACCATTTGAAACCCTCTCAGACGAGAAGGAGACTACATGAAGAGTAAGAAGTTTTCTCTGTGGGACATCAGGATGGTACCAGCTCTATATAATCTGGTATGATAAATTAAAGTGCATTTAAATAATTTCAGCACTTCAAATTATGAATATCCCAGTGTAATTGGTGCATCAAAATTGTGAATTGTCCGCCGATGAAACCAACTGAGTTTCTCAGATCCAATAATTTCCTTATAATTAACTAAATGTAAATGTGGACATGAAGGCACGTTAAGCTTATCAAGGTGTTTAATTAACCATCGAACTTAACTTCCAATATTAATTAGGGTTCCTGTTAATAAAGTAACAAAATAAAAATGTTTATCATTACCGGGAATAAGATGTATAGTTAAAATATAACTGTTGTGTCTGTGGTATTCATATTTAGTCTATGTAATTTGACCAAAACCCATAATCATGGGTAGAGTGTACCGCTGCCAGTGTCTCTCTTTTCCAAACAAAAGGAAATGATATTAATTTGAGGAACCGTCCGCTAATGCAAATTGATACCGAGAATGAAATCGGTCGCTCGCTTTTCCCATTCATTCACGGCTTACGAATTGTAATAAAGCTTATTAAATGGGAAAAGCGAGCGACCGATTTCATTCTCGGTATCAATTTGCATTAGCGGACGGTTCCTCAAATTAATATCATTTCCTTTTGTTTGGAAAAGAGAGACACTGGCAGCGGTACACTCTACCCATGATTATGGGTTTTGGTCAAATATCATTTCTTTTTGATTATAATGTCAGGATAATTTACACAATCGAAACTTCATTAACAAGGAGGTAATTCCGACGATTTCGAAATTCTGCCTTTAAAAACGTTTCCTTGTGTTTAGTTAGGTATATCTGTCGATAACCGACTGAATATGGCACTTTTTACTCATTCAAGTTGGCATTAAATTCATATATAATGCCATTTAAATATCGTGGAAAGCAGAATATATTCGAAATCACGAATGAGCAAAATTCTCACCTTTCGCACGTGCAAACTTTGAGCGGACGTTGCGTGCCCATACAATATTGAATCACCGTAAATTTTTGCATAGTGGTATTTAATATATAGTTTGATAAGCATGCAAAGTTTCAGAAGATTTCAAAAAGAACTTGGATCACAAGGGGACTCCAAAGTTGATAAAAATCGTGAAAATCAAAATTTTTAGTGATTTTAGCTATTTTAAATAAATTTGGGCGTGTCCCCACGTGTGCAACTTTTCGATTTTTAACTTTAAAACTAGCCTATAACACAATTTACACCTTCAAGAAGCAAAATTGAGCTCCACAACCCAAGGGATGACCCAACACCAGAGAATACTAATTCACAACTTTTGTGTTTTTATAAAATTATTCTTCAAAAAAGCACTAACTTCAATAGCAAATATCTTTATGAAGGAGCAAGGTAGGAAACTATTCCGGTAGATTTTCGGAATGCTTGAACAATTATCTAAGATGAAAATGTCCTCAGATTTTGAATAAAATTACTCCTTAATAGCGTAAAATCGATTTGAAAAGTTGTTACTTTGTCAAAAATCAAGTTTTTAAAACACTTAATTTGATGACGTCATCAAGTGATGATGATGACGTTAAATTATTTTTCAATACAATGTAAACTAAAGCTTAAACGATTATCTTTAAAACCTGTGGTTCGAGATGACTGTATCGTTTATACTTTCGAATCTACGGACACTTAAATGTAGGCTACAATTGACTGCAAAAAGCGTCTATATTATATATTATATATATATCTTCACGACAATCTGTTGTAAAACAGGGGTTCCAGAAAACCAACTTCACGATACTCCTGAAACATGAAATTTTTTTTACAGTCGATTTGGACAAGGTCTAGACGCCCTGCAAAGTTTCAGATCTCTAACTCAATTTTAACATGGTTTTTAAGGCACCTGAATATGGCGATTTTGGGTTTTTTACCTAATTTCGTATAACATGCTGGCGCGTATTTTGCGCAAATTTCTTAAAAACCTCCATATAACTATTTCTTATTCCTGTCATCTTTAACATTGAATTAGAATGTTTTGAACTTATAAATGTACCTGCTGATCTACTTTCGATGAGTCTTAATGCCTGGAAATCAATAAAGGGGATATAATAGTATAGGGGGTAAATAGTATTGTGAATATAAGGGCGACGGTAATGCTTGCCAGCATTGTGATAAGCGCCATGAGTTGGCACAGAATTTTTTGTCTCTGATTTTGATAAATTTGGTACCAAAAGTTGCCTTTAACTATGAATAATGAAAATTCACCGTGTAGCACGATTCGTTGAGATGTATGTGTGCCTCCTGTGCATTGCAAAAGTGTAATATGGACGAAAAATGGTTAATTTATTGCTTAAAATGCCTATAACTCCTAAAATATTGAATATTTTGAAATAATTCTTACAGAATCGTAATAAGCTTAATCAGACGCAACTTTTGATACCAAAATTATAATATTTAAAGCACCAAATTTTTCGAAAATTCTTTCAAAATTTTACACAAGGGGACCCTTGTGTTCAGATTAAAAACTTTTGAAAAAAAATTCCTTTAAATCTTAAATATTAGTACTAAAAGTTTCGTCTTGATGAGCTGATTACGATACCATAATAACTATGTGATAATAATTGAAAATATGAAAGTTATAGGCCAAAAACTAAAAATTTGCGCGAAAAAAGCACGCGCGGCGAACAAGCGCCGTGTAGCATTTTTTCCGAAAATTGCTACACGGTGGATTTATTTTATTCACATTTTTAGACAACTTTTGGTACCAAATTTATCGAAATCGGAGAAAAAAAGTTCTGTGCTCGCGCTTGGCGCTTATTACACTGACTAATTTTAACTGTCCAGTGTTTTTAAAAAAATGAAACCATACCTTGTTTATTTGCACCAAAAGATTTCGTAGAATGAATTATTATTCCAAAAGTAAAATATATAACTTTAATAAATTTTTTAATTTTAACTGTCCAGTGTTTTAAAAAAAATGAAACCATACCTTGTTTATTTGCACCAAAAGATTTCGTAGAATGAATTATTATTCCAAAAGTAAAATATATCACCGGTAAGGTATCATGTTCGATCACAACAATCTGCATGGTAAATGTATTTTAAAATAGGGGTTGCAAAAAACGCCCCACTCCTCAACTATTGCCAGTTTCCTATCTATCAAAATGATAATACCATTTGAAGCCCTGCCTGCAAATTTTGAAAGTATCTAGTTCAACTTGAACATGACTTTGTTGACACCTCACCATGGCAACTGTCCGTTTTTAACCGAGAAACGCGAAATCTTTAATTTGTATGGCAGTCATGCTGGCGATTGTGACTTTAAAATTCCTTTCGGTATGTTGAACATAAAAAATGGGAAATGACGGGATGAGTTCGGGTTATATACTGATCATACTTTTTTACTTTGATAGGTTTCGAGTCAGATATTTGTACATACTAAGAAAACTACTACTATTACTATTAGGTCGGAACTAAGTTCGATCTACGCCAGATAACCCATCGGGGTTCGCGGCTCATCTTTAGAGGTTGTCCCAACTTCCTTTAGTAACTGGATAGACAAGAAGCATTGTCTCAGTCGGCCTTGCTGTGCTCTACCAATACCATGCACAGACTAAATCACAGGCCGCAGTAGCTCAGGATGTCTGATGCAGTGTCCCGCCATTTTTAATCGTCTGCTCCGTAACTTGTTTGACAGTCTTGGTAGGCTACCATATAATGCAACATTGCTGACATTGTCTAACTAAAAGCGATCAATAAAAAAATAAAAATAGTGTGTCAAGACACTAAATAATAGTAGTGTGGTTAAATTCCTTAAAATAATTCACTTTAATTGAAATTACCGTTCAGGTTACAATCGCCAACTACTTCAAGCCAGGATTTGCCCTTCCGGACGAAGTACCCCATCTGAGAAGCTACCTCCAACACGCTTTCGAAGACCCCGTCTTTAAGAAGTTCTGCCCGACCGTGCGCAAGGTATTTGGGGTGGAGACGTTTATATTTACTGTAAATAAACTAATTAAACTAAACTTTAAAGTAAACTTTAAAGTAATCTATAATCTAATACTAGATATCTAATCTATACCTTTAAAGTAGACTATATACTGTATTTGTATTTGGCACGGTTGCATTTTTCGTGTTTGGAGCGATTAATAGTTGATGTATGAATTTAAAATGTTTAGAAGGCAAATTTGCACAGTGGTGAGTCTCCGTGTTAGTTTTAACTTTAAGTTTTTACCATCATTGACCCTTGATAAAAATAAATCATTACAGATTGTGAGGTACTACGAGCCAAAACTGAACGTGCGAATAGTCCTTCCAGACGACGTAGTGTAATCGTCCAGTCCCGTAAAGAGGTCACGTGTTCATGGCAACGGTGGATCTGAACCAGCCTGTGTCACGTCACGTGACGTCACACGTGACGTCACGTGACACTGTGATGACACCTCGTGACATGACAAGACCCCCACGTGGTTATTAACGTGGTATCGTACTGGTCAGTATCACGGAGAGAGCTCTGAAAGGATACCAAATTGGCGAGACAAATAATATTTCGAGTTGGATTTATAGTTGGAATGGTGAATGTCTCTGCAAACTTGAATATGGGAATGCATCGTTAGTTGTGTAAAACGGAATGTGGATTGTCAGGATGACAATGCAAAATTGTTTTCACGAATTAAATTTTTTGAAAACGTATTAATATTTTGCGATACTTTTATGATTGTTTTGATAAAGTGGGATTTCCTGGAAAAAATAACTTAACCAACAATGAAATATAATAAATAAATGCTGTAGAAATGTCAATTATTTTTGGTAACAGATAGCTTACTAGAAATACGGCATATCTTGACGTGCCCTACTGCATATGTTAACCAAAAATATATCTTATTTTTTATTCGTATACATATTGACATTAAAATGCGTTGAACTGTTATGGGTAACTTGGATGCATGAAGATGATAAGGTGGGTGAATACCTGAAAGCGAAACTATTTTGTGAGTGTTAACTAGGAAGATTGTTGCATGATGTATGATAACTTGGTTTTTTATTTTAGAATCCTTGATTATATGAAACCATGTTTCAATTACCAATCTGTACTTAATTTGCCACAAATTTTAATAAACCTTAACTTTATCGTTTTCATTTTTCTCTTTTACAGAAATTGCAATTATGAAAGGTTACCCGATTACCTGGGGACTTCGGCTCACATTAAAAAAAACATACCTTATAGGACTTTATTTGAACGGACAATGGACATTGGATGCCCTAGCGTTCATATTTAAGCCCGTCCAAATGAAGTTTGTCGTTTATGGTTCTGTCGAGTCCAAATCGAAGTCCATTTAAATTTTCCCCAACGCTATTCTACTAAAAACTTATTATTTAGGATATGAATACTTTAGCTTTTTATTTTCGGTCAATTTCTAGAGATCTATCAGACCAAATGATATCATCGGATCAATAATTGAAACAATTTGTCATCAAAAGATGTCATAAAGCATGTAAAAATTTGTTGCTAAATCAGATTATGGCATCGTTTTCTTCGGTTTCGTTTTTCATTATTTGCCGATAAGGTAAATTGCATTTTTTTTAGATATGGCGGAAAAAGAGACGGCGAAAATGTCGAACCTTAAATTTAAATTCTGACATCATGTTTTATGAATTATCATTCATGATTCATTTACTAGCTCACGTTATAAGAAACGCTGGAAAAAGGGATCAAATTGGTGACCATTTCAGGTTATGAAGTTTATGTGAGTTCATCTGTTAAAAAACTGTACTTGTTGAAAATTAAATTTACAGAACGATTAAACTATTACATATACAAAATTAGGTTAACTTACGCAATAAATTTCCATTTCGCTAATTTTTCCATTGTTTGAACCAACTTTCATTCAGTACGCGTACACAATTTAACTGGAGTTCTGTTTAACTTCTAACAGAGTTAAAATTGTTGTTTTGACTGGTACCTATGGCTATATCAATACAAGGGTTGAGAATAGATTATCGTATTTCACTCAACTTAACATCCAAATCCTCGCTACTTTTCAGTGGTTGGTTGAAATCGTTTCACCACTTTTGTTTCACTCTGATTCTATGATGTCGATCAAAAGACTGATATTTGTATTGTTTGCACTTCAATCAAACAATCCATTATGGTTCGCTATGGGTCAGGTGGGTCCACCGGGTCCACCGGGTCTACCGGGTCCACCGGGTCCACCGGGTCCACCGGGTCCACCGGGTCCACCGGGTCCACCGGGTCCACCGGGTCCACCGGGTCCACCGGGTCCACCGGGTCAACCGGGTCCACCAGGAGTCCCAACTACTAGTCCACCAGGAGTCCCAACTACCAGTCCACCAGGAGTCCCAACTACCAGTCCACCAGGAGTCCCAACTACCAGTCCACCAGGAGTCCCAACTACCAGTCCACCGGGAGTCCCAACTACCAGTCCACCAGGAGTCCCAACTACCAGTCCACCGGGAGTCCCAACTACTAGTCCACCAGGAGTCCCAACTACCAGTCCACCGGAGTCCCAACTACTAGTCCACCAGGAGTCCCAACTACCAGTCCACCAGGAGTCCCAACTACCAGTCCACCAGGAGTCCCAACTACCAGTCCACCAGGAGTCCCAACTACCAGTCCACCGGGAGTCCCAACTACCAGTCCACCAAGAGACCCAACTACCAGTCCACCGGGAGTCCCAACTACCAGTCCACCAGGAGTCCCAACTACCAGTCCACCAGGAGTCCCAACTACCAGTCCACCGGGAGTCCTAACTACCAGTCCACCAGGAGTCCCAACTACCAGTCCACCGGGAGTCCCAACTACTAGTCCACCAGGAGTCCCAACTACCAGTCCACCAGGAGTCCCAACTACCAGTCCACCAGGAGTCCTAACTACCAGTCCACCAGGAGTCCCAACTACCAGTCCACCGGGAGTCCCAACTACCAGTCCACCAGGAGTCCCAACTACCAGTCCACCAGGAGTCCCAACTACCAGTCCACCAGGAGTCCCAACTACCAGTCCACCAGGAGTCCCAACTACCAGTCCACCGGGAGTCCCAACTACCAGTCCACCAAGAGACCCAACTACCAGTCCACCAGGAGTCCCAACGATCAGTCCACCGGGAGTCCCAACGACCAGTCCACCGGGAGTCCCAACTACCAGTCCACCAGGAGTCCCAACTACCAGTCCACCAGGAGTCCCAACTACCAGTCCACCAGGAGTCCCAACTACCAGTCCACCAGGAGTCCCAACTACCAGTCCACCAGGAGTCCCAACTACCAGTCCACCAGGAGTCCCAACTACCAGTCCACCAGGAGTCCCAACTACCAGTCCACCAGGAGTCCCAACTACCAGTCCACCAGGAGTCCCAACTACCAGTCCACCGGGAGTCCCAACTACCAGTCCACCGGGAGTCCCAACTACCAGTCCACCAGGAGTCCCAACTACCAGTCCACCGGGAGTCCCAACTACCAGTCCACCAGGAGTCCCAACTACCAGTCCACCGGGAGTCCCAACTACCAGTCCACCAGGAGTCCCAACTACCAGTCCACCAGGAGTCCCAACTACCAGTCCACCAGGAGTCCCAACTACCAGTCCACCGGGAGTCCCAACTACCAGTCCACCAGGGAGTCCCAACTACCAGTCCACCAGGAGTCCCAACTACCAGTCCACCAGGAGTCCCAACTACCAGTCCACCAGGAGTCCCAACTACCAGTCCACCAGGAGTCCCAACTACCAGTCCACCAGGAGTCCCAACTACCAGTCCACCAGGAGTCCCAACTACCAGTCCACCAGGAGTCCCAACTACCAGTCCACCAGGAGTCCCAACTACCAGTCCACCAGGAGTCCCAACTACCAGTCCACCAGGAGTCCCAACTACCAGTCCACCAGGAGTCCCAACTACCAGTCCACCAGGAGTCCCAACTACCAGTCCACCAGGAGTCCCAACTACCAGTCCACCAGGAGTCCCAACTACCAGTCCACCGGGAGTCCCAACTACCAGTCCACCAGGAGTCCCAACTACCAGTCCACCGGGAGTCCCAACTACCAGTCCACCAGGAGTCCCAACTACCAGTCCACCGGGAGTCCCAACTACCAGTCCACCAGGAGTCCCAACTACCAGTCCACCAGGAGTCCCAACTACCAGTCCACCAGGAGTCCCAACTACCAGTCCACCAGAGTCCCAACTACCAGTCCACCAGGAGTCCCAACTACCAGTCCACCGGGAGTCCCAACTACCAGTCCACCGGGAGTCCCAACTACCAGTCCACCAGGAGTCCCAACTACCAGTCCACCGGGAGTCCCAACTACCAGTCCACCAGGAGTCCCAACTACCAGTCCACCAGGAGTCCCAACTACCAGTCCACCGGGAGTCCCAACTACCAGTCCACCAGGAGTCCCAACTACCAGTCCACCAGGAGTCCCAACTACCAGTCCACCAGGAGTCCCAACTACCAGTCCACCAGGAGTCCCAACTACCAGTCCACCGGGAGTCCCAACTACCAGTCCACCAGGAGTCCCAACTACCAGTCCACCAGGAGTCCCAACTACCAGTCCACCGGGAGTCCCAACTACCAGTCCACCGGGAGTCCCAACTACCAGTCCACCGGGAGTTCCAACTACCAGTCCACCGGGAGTCCCAACTACCAGTCCACCAGGAGTCCCAACTACCAGTCCACCGGGAGTCCCAACTACCAGTCCACCGGGAGTCCCAACTACCAGTCCACCGGGAGTCCCAACTACCAGTCCACCAGGAGTCCCAACTACCAGTCCACCGGGAGTCCCAACTACCAGTCCACCGGGAGTCCCAACTACCAGTCCACCGGGAGTCCCAACTACCAGTCCACCGGGAGTCCCAACTACCAGTCCACCAGGAGTCCCAACTACCAGTCCACCAGGAGTCCCAACTACCAGTCCACCGGGAGTCCCAACTACCAGTCCACCAGGAGTCCCAACTACCAGTCCACCGGGAGTCCCAACTACCAGTCCACCGGGAGTCCCAACTACCAGTCCACCAGGAGTCCCAACTACCAGTCCACCGGGAGTCCCAACTACCAGTCCACCGGGAGTCCCAACTACCAGTCCACCAGGAGTCCCAACTACCAGTCCACCGGGAGTCCCAACTACCAGTCCACCGGGAGTCCCAACTACCAGTCCACCAGGAGTCCCAACTACCAGTCCACCAGGAGTCCCAACTACCAGTCCACCAGGAGTCCCAACTACCAGTCCACCGGGAGTCCCAACTACCAGTCCACCGGGAGTCCCAACTACCAGTCCACCGGGAGTCCCAACTACCAGTCCACCAGGAGTCCCAACTACCAGCCCACCGGGAGTCCCAACTACCAGTCCACCGGGAGTCCCAACTACCAGTCCACCGGGAGTCCCAACTACCAGTCCACCGGGAGTCCCAACTACCAGTCCACCAGGAGTCCCAACTACCAGTCCACCGGGAGTCCCAACTACCAGTCCACCGGGAGTCCCAACTACCAGTCCATCAGGAGTCCCAACTACCAGTCCACCGGGAGTCCCAACTACCAGTCCACCAGGAGTCCCAACTACCAGTCCACCAGGAGTCCCAACTACCAGTCCACCAGGAGTCCCAACTACCAGTCCACCGGGAGTCCCAACTACCAGTCCACCAGGAGTCCCAACTACCAGTCCACCAGGAGTCCCAACTACCAGTCCACCAGGAGTCCCAACTACCAGTCCACCAGGAGTCCCAACTACCAGTCCACCGGGAGTCCCAACTACCAGTCCACCGAGAGTTCCTACTGCCAGTCCACCTGGAATCCCCACTGCCAGTCCACCGGGAGTCGCCAGCACGAGTGCGACGTTCCCTCCCAGTAGCGCTGTAGCCACTTCCAGCTCAATAACCAAGGGGCAAAGTAGCTGCATATGTCCAAAGGTAAAATTTATTATAGAGTACACTTGACTGGTGTTAAGGTGATGTGAATAAAAAATCTCTTGACTTAGTCAATTTAGACTTGACAGGTCAAGTAAAAATTTCGACGGTTCCATTATTTTTTCATTTTTACGGTTGTGCGTTCCCGCATACTGATTTGGAACAAATTTATGCTAAACAACCTACATTCACCACTCGAAAAATATCGAATCTATGATCTTCAATGCGAAATCTTTATAGAAAAAGGTTATTATCATTACATATGCTGACTGAATTAATTTACTGTACATGTAATGTTATATACTGATCTGCATTCAACAATAGGTTAAAAACGGACAATTCTCCGTTCCCACCGGAAGCCTGATCAGTCCCTCAGAAATTGCCATTCCTAACGTGTGACGAAGGCTACCGTGCCACACGAAGAAAGTTCACCTGTGCAGATGATACCACTCCTCGCTGTATCCGGAGGGTTAACAACGCGCTGTGTAGTTGTCTGAATAGACTGGGACGCTGCATCAAGGGGAGACAAACTGTGGTTTGTACAATTTACCGTCTTTCTTGAAAATGAATTTGAAGAGTTGATTTTAAACCAATAGTCCACATTTCAACAGAAATAAGTTTTACAGAAAACAAAAATGTGGTTAGCAAATTTTCAAAAAATAGCTATACAATTCTATAATTGATTCGAGGATTACGCTTTACCTTACATAACATATGATCACGACTATTTCATTAAGGTGAAAGAGTGTTCCTCCTATTTGGTGAAGTGCTTTACCTGGTCCTCCACACAACACTGTAGCAATGAAGTGAGATACAGAACCAACTATCAGGTTAACAACGGTAACTATAACAACGGTTATAATAACCCTTGGAATGCGGGGAACGGCTGGGGAATCTGAAATATTCAATATAAATTTGGAAGGACTTTCTTTAATTATGTTATTGCAGGATGAACTGTTTTGCTGTCTGATCATTTCATTGTGGCAATAGATTTTATAAGTCAATCAATTCATAATGATAAGTGTGTATAACAGTTTTTCAGCCATGGAGAAAATGCCCTGGTATTTGTTGAGGTAAATTCATGCTTAAAATATTTTGTCCAATGTTCAATGTTGGGAAATAATTTCATATATTGATCTTTTACGATATATAATTATTAATTATGATACATTAGATGTGTCAAATGCATTTCTAAGGTTCATCGATAAATTATGATCTATTTGAAAAAACAACTATCTACGATTTCACATAGTAACTACCTCACCTTTTTTGTTCCACTATGGTAACTTCATACCTGACACATATCGCAGCCTATCCTAACCATTTGATTGTATGATATTTCTGAGATATCCAACTTTGTTCTCAGTCAGTCAATTAGGAGCAACATGACCGATATAACAATAATTAAATCAATTAACAAATGACATACAATCGGCAAATCAAAAACCTGAAAACGTCCATGCCTCATAATTCGTATTCCCAACAGACCCCCCTCTTCGCTTCCAGGCTTCCTCACTTCCTGCACCCCTGGACTCAATTACTCCCCTTCAACCAAATCTTATGTTTGCATTCACCGTGCCTGCATGCCTTGAATATTGAGTAATAATATACACCTTTTTGTCACTTGTAGTTATTGGAAACTGTTGGTAATATGCAGCTTTCCAGTTTGGGAAGCAACTGTCAGTATTGATCAGAAACCTGAATTATTAAAACCGTCCTTTGAGTATCTACTTAGCACACTGGATATGATACAAGAACAGCTGGTAAAATTACACAGCTCTCCGAGAATCTCTAGAGAGCCAACACTGAAACTATGCTTGGTGTAGCTCGTTGGGATAGTATCGGAATTCTGGTTCCTGTAGTTGGGAATGAGGTAGTTGTTTGTTCACAGATCGCCGTCTAAACTTACAAGGAAATATTTCCTGTAGATCCTTGGTATATAAGCATCATTTGACAGAGCATAGTGTGGAGTGAGCTATGTGCCCATCCTTAGAGAACCCGGTGAATGTCCTTGCTGTACTGAAGGAAGGAACTGAAACCGAAGGGTTCCGTTCAGGCCCTTCACTCTTTGTTTCTGTCTAGTTCTAATGTACCGTCACAATAGTGACTTCAATATAAGCAGAGGTAGCACCGCAAAATATAGGTTCAGTAAAATTCCGACCTGCCTACATTTTTTCATGGACAGCAAATTTGGAGACAAAAACCATTGCAATTAAGCTGAACAACTCGCAGCTTTCAGGCACTCTCAGATTGAATTGCGTAGTATATAATTATATAACATTGTCTTACACACAATTGTTGAGTTTAACACAACAAATAACTTACAAAGTTAATCTTTTACACTGAGTAATGAGCATCCTGACAATTCAAGATGTATACAGTTAATAGAATACAGTTAATTTTTTACATGTTTTGGGTCTTATTTATGATTTTTTTTATAATTATCTTATTTATTTCATTGATGTATTGTCACGACGGGTTCGTTAGTGTTCCCTCTGACTATTTAAGTTTAATTCCATCAAGAATTACCCACACTGATTACTGAAAGTTTAACGATAAGATTGCAGACAGATAACTAGGCGTGTTGAGCTGGCGATGATTATAATTGAGGCAGAGTATTCAATATCGGAACTTTACATCATTGGATTCCAACACGTTGCGTGTATAATAAGAGTTTCTAACTGTAACGTTATAGTTAGAAACTCTTATTATACACGCAACGTACTATAACTATAATACATCTAATCGTGACTAAGGTGACACAATTTCAATCTGTTGAGGGATCACGATCCAGCTTGACGGTATAGTTATTCATTTGCCAAGGTTCATTTACGTGTGCCCTCTTTTGTTTTTCATCAACTGTTGATAATAAAAATAATTTTTCTCTCCGATGTGATGTCATGAAAAAATTTTGACCTCAACCACAATTGTGGGCATCTCAATCTTATTTTATTGTACACAGTGCACCACTCCTATCTGTTTCCTCTGCAAATGGGGCATTCATGTTACGATTATACGGCCCGTTTACCTAGTAGGTACCTTGACTTTAACACCTCAACATTTTCATGGTAGTTTCCTATCCAATTCTTCCACTTCCATCGGTCGAGAATTACAATCAGTAATTGACCCTCATTATCATCGCTGTCCTCGATCATCCACGTGAGTAAAAAACTTTATGTTACCTCAGTTTCTCCTTTTTTAAACTTGTGACACTAAGTTAGTAAGTGTACGGATTTATAAATATAAATATACTGAAAACTTCTGGGGTAATCTGTAATCTGTATGAATAAATCTTTTTAAATTTCAAAATTCATATATATTTTAGATCAATGTATTACATTTAAATTTGGACAAGACCAAAATATCTTCAATGAGTCAACATGATATAATATGAAAGTTAGGGAAATTGTACGTAAACAATATAATCTATTTCAGCTAAACCAAAATATAATATATTACGGCTAAACCTAAACTTAATAAAATGTAACCTCTTTTGTTGATTTGATAGACACATTTCTTACATGCACCTGGTACACACGGACTAAATACACACTAAAGTAGTACACAATTCCACTCGTGACTTGGTTATCATCTCCCGTGATCAACACAACCTCGTCATGATGGTAACAAAGGTACCAAGTGTTACCTTTGTTTAATACTCATAGAATAATGCCCGTGCCGTATACACACTGATACAGCTACTCAGCTAATACAGTCGTGACTTGTATCAACACAACCTCACGATGAGGTTGTGTTGATCACGGGAGACGATAACCAAGTCACGAGTATTAATACAGGGTGGCCCAAAACTAACTGCCCACACGCAACCCTTTAATAACTCACCTAACTCTTCTTAGAATTGCACAGAAATTTCAGAGATTATAGATATGAGTCAAACTTAGATTTCCAGAAAGTTTCGTCAAATTTAGTTAGTTACAGTGGGTGTGGCACGCCACTTCCTCTTTTTCACTATTGTCACCATAAAGTAAGAACACTTAAAGATGAGAACTTCAAAGTTTCTAGACACATTTGGTTTAATAATCAAAGTGCTTTCCCAAAATTTCAAGTTGGTTGTTCACAATATAAGCGAGTTATGACCCTTTTAAGATCTTGCAGATACGTGATCCAGAACTTAATTTAGTGGGTTGCAACCAACACACTATCAAGGCTCTTCCTAGCGTATCTACAGCTTATATTAGTGTAATTCTGCAGCAATAAGGACGAAAGCGAAAAGTTATCCAAATAACTGCGTTTGTAGAAAAAATATATACCTTATCGGACCTTATTTGGACGGACATTACTTGAACGCTGGAGGCCCTAGCGTTCATCTTAATGTCCGTTCAAATAAAGTCCGTTCAATTAATGTCCGTCCAAGTTAAAGTCAAAAATTTTTCCATTTCGAACTTTTTGTCCAGAATATGACAACTTTGAGAACTTTATTGTGCCGTAAGTTAACGACGAAAAGGTTCTCCTTGGTCTGCCGGAGGCACAGAAAACTCTACTACTACTACTACTAGTATATGATGTTTTCAAGGGTCACTTGACGGAAAAAAGTCAACGAAATTATGGCACTCAACAACATAGTTCATGAACTAGTCCCCGCCAACATGACAAACTTGTTCCAGCCTCTAGATATTATGGGTAAATCGTGTTGCCAAGGACATTGTCGACGTTGTTATAGTTCATATTACTCGGGGGCGGTAATGAAACAGTGCTAGGAAAGCTCCACGTGATGTTAAGGTTAACCTTAAGTTGTCTAAGATAAAACCACTTCACGCCGAATGGCTTGTAAAAGTTAACACTGAAATGCAGGACCGGGGTAGTTTGATAAAAAAAGGTTTCCATAAAGCTAGAAATCACTGATGCTTTAAGCATGGACTATTTCATGCACGAAAACCCATTTGATGAAGATGATATGTGAACACTGATCAGTACACATTTTTAAACTTTTTACTGCTTAATGACTGCTTTTCTTAACTAACTGTATAAAAAAATGGATTCAAAAATCATTTGCTGAAATTTTAAAAAAAGTCAAAAAACCGTCAAAAAAACTTCGGATTTTGTGTTTTGAATGCCTTCGAGCGTTCACACTAATGTCCGTTCATAATTATGTCCGTTCATGTAATGTCCGTCCAAATAAGGTCCGATAAGGTAGAACTTAGACGCCTTTTATTTCTAATGACTATTGTTAAATGATAACTTCTATACGACTCTTGTATTTTCAGTGAAACGAAGAAGCAAAATGAATCCAGAGTTTAAAGATGAGACGAAGATAGAACAAGAAAGTATTATACCAGAATTGATAATGGCAGATATCAAGAAGGAGGAAGATGATTTTCTCATTAAATTAGAAATGTATTCAAATCCTTCCGAAATGCAGCACCTTGCCCAAGAATCATTTACGGAACACCGTCAAGAATTTAATTCTACAATATCTGACTACACAAATAAAGACCAAACATCTTCACAGATTGTAAAAAACAATAATGAGTTAAGACTTTGCCAAACCTCTGCTGCCGAAACAGAGTGGTTGAAAGTAACCCAAAAACAATCAAAATGCTCTGAAACTTCTTACGGCACCGAAACAAAATTGACAATGCTTCTCGATGTGCCGTTTTATACCAGTGAAATACGGTTTAACTGTTCTGAATGTCCATACAGTACAAGCCGAAAATCATACTTAGCTTCCCATCAGAAAAGTCATACCGGAGAAAAACCGTTTAAATGTTCTGATTGTTCCTATAGTGCTGCCCAAAAATCAGCTTTAGTTTTACATCATAGGACTCATATCAAAGAAAAACTGATTACATGTTCTGAAATTATGCAAAGCAATGATGAGTCAACACTTCGCCAAATTTCTGCTGCCGAAACAGAGTGGATGAAAGGAATCCAAAAACAATTAAAATTGTTTGAAACTTCTTACAGTGAAAAACAGTTTAAATGTTCCAAATGTCAATACAGCACAAGCCAAAAATCAACTTTGGTTGTACATCAGTGGACTCATGCCGGAGAAACCCCTTACAAATGTAAAAAATGTTCCTACAGTGCAAGGCAAAAACTATCTTTACTTTTACATCAGAGGACTCATACCGAAGAAAAACCATATAAATGTAATATATGTTCCTACAGTGCAAGGCAAAAATCATCTTTAGTTTTACATCAGCTGACTCATACCGGAGAAACCCCTTACAAATGTTCTAAATGTTCCTACAGTGCAAGGCGAAAATCATCATTAATTACACACCAGAGGACTCATACCGGAGAAAAACCATATAAATGCTCTGAATGTTCCTACAGTGCTAGCCAAAAATCATCTTTAGTTCGACATCAGAGGACTCATACCAAAGAAAAACCATATAAATGCTCTGAGTGTTCCTACAGTGCTAGCCAAAAATCACACTTAGTTTCTCATAAGAAAACTCATTCCAGAGAAAAATCTTTTAAATGTTCTGATTGTTCCTATAGTGCTAGCCAAAGATCACACTTAATTTCCCATCAGATGAGTCATACCGGCGAAAAACCATATCAATGTTCTAAATGTTCCTACAGTGCATGCCAAAAATCAACTTTAGTTGTACATCAGCGGACTCATACTGGCGAAGAACCATTTAAATGCTTTGAATGTTCCTACAGGACTAGCTGGAAATCATCTTTAGTTTTACATCAGAAGAAACATGGCCATCAATCATCGGAATGTCTTTCTAATAGTGTTAGCCATAAGTCAATTTTGGGTTCCCATCAGCGGAACGGAGAAAAATCACAAACTTTTCATGAAAGCAGCATGGTTTCCAATTCTATACAAAACATCGATAGTGTTGGCGGCCCCATTTTCGTCAAGCCTCTACCTTTCGTGAAACCTGTAACATTTGCAAAGCGTTCAACCTTAGCTAACTCCATTCCATCCAGTTAAAGCTTATAAACTGATGTTTAATGATGTGTATTTTGATATTCACTTATCTTACGAATGTTATTTAAGTCAAATATTACTTTCATTTTTCTAAATCCACCGCAAAACTCTGTGGAAAATTAAAGAAATTTACTGAGTTACAGGCAGGAAATAAATTTCAGCAACAGCTGCGTATCGGTTTGAAGCAGCGTTGCCGGTTTGCAATGATGGTGAATTCTGATAATCTTGTACCCTATTTAAGAAGGACATAGTATAATTTTCACTGTTAGACCTATTATTTGTGCAGACAGCCTTCTAAAAACCTTAAAATGTGCGACTGCGAGATGAATACGAGGAAAATAAAATGCTTGTTTACATACTGCCCGAAAAGGGGTTCGCAGTTCCTCTTTAGAGTTTGTCCCAACTTCCTTAATAGACAAGTAGCTTTGTCTTGGTCGGCCTTGCTGTACTCTACCGTGCGTAGGTTCCCATAAGGATAAATCACTGGCAAGTAGCTCAGGATGTCGGATGCAGTGTCCCGCCATTTTTAATCTCCTGCTTCGTAACTTGTTCAACAGCCTTGGTAGGTTACCATACAAAGTTATATTTATATTGCTGACCTTGTCCTTCCATGAGATACCCAGCACCATACGCAACATCTTTGTTTATGTCCCGTCAAAATTTTTCTCTTAAGTCCAGGTTTCTGATCCGTAGAGCAGTACTGATTCACAAGCCGCTATGAAAAATCTAATCTTGAGGCTCTTTGAGAGATTGGATTTACAGATATCCTTCAGTCTATGTAGGGCACCCCACGCTTTTCCCTTTCTAACCCCTATCTCCCTATCTGTGCTCTCAATCCAGGAGTCTAAGTAGATGAAATCATACACATTTTCTATGCTTCCCCGGATCGACTTTGTAGGTCACATGTCACATGTCACATGTCACATGTCACATGTCACATGTCACATGTCACATGTCACATGTCACATGTCACATAACTCACATGTGTCAGTGGAGAGAAGTTCAGTTCCGATCCAAAACCTGACTGTAGGGAAATAGGCAATCAATCAGTTAGTTAGAATTTCTTAGATTTAATAATTCATTTTTGTTTTTGAAACAATTTTTATCCATATTATGAGAAAATATGACATAGTCATAATCGACAGTAACAAAAATTCAAGGAGATATTCGAGGTAAAGACGGTTTAAGGCGAGTTTTTATCTTGGATAAACTCCAGCTCTTGAAATAACTATTGCTTAGAACAGTAGAACTTTAAAAAAGTTAAAAGCAGTAAATTTGAACTGATCTCGTAGAAGTTGCTGTGACAGTTTTGTCAGTTCACACAGGGAACCAACTCACACAGGGAACCAACTCAAGAACGAGGTTAGTTGCTACTTTCAGGTTGAAATGATGACATCCTCTAGGTAGAAGCTTTTGACTTCGCGAATGTTTAAGTCTGTTAACGTTAACAAGCTTAATCTAATTGATGTTCTATGCTTTAGTTTCCTCTTTGTAACAATGGTAGGTGGGCAAGGTTGCTTGTACTCATGTTCTGATGACTATGAAAAGATTAACGAGTTGCTATGTCACGAAAAGGACTATAAGTAAAGTTATTTTGAAGTTGAGTATCAAATAGCAACTGACCGTTGAATGACTCGCATGGCATCATTCTGACTGATTGGTTTATTTCGAGAATTTTGTTTTAAACAGAACTTTGGGTTATTTCATATATTTATCTCATTATATACATTCCTAATCGGGGAATTTCCGGTGTCCGCGTGCCATGCATACTCACGTAGGTAGGTGAGTAATTTTGAAACAGTATCATTCCGCTCGTTTAATTCAACGATTCAGTATTTGTTATTGTACAACAAATTAAACACATGGATTCAAACCGTATAAAGTAAATACTTAAAGTAATCAACAAGTTACTTTATGAATAAGAAAAGTTACGAATAAAGAACAAAAACAAAATAAGACAATATATTCAAGAAAGAAACAAAGATTAAAGTGGTCATAGTATCAATATGTTATGGAGCAACGTTTATGAAAGGTACTTTACCAAAGCACATGCGTGGTTGAAAGGTACCACCTTAGAGCCTTAAGAAATAAGGTTGAAAGGTACCTTAAGGTACCTTAAGAGACATGCTAAAGATTGAACATTCTAAGTTATGCGTTCTTTGGTAGAAGTAAACAAATACAAATCATAAAGGTATCATACGAAATTGGCGTTTAGAAACACATACAGTTCCAATTAAATGAGTAAAGGGTAAAATTTCCAGGTGCCAATTTCATTTGACAATATTAAGATATCAATAATAATTAAGGGAGTCTCTGTAAACTTTATCGAATGCTTGATGTTCATTCCTGGTCGGCTGATTGCATGCAGTACAATAGTTATAAAATACCAGTTATTGTAAAATTAAAAACGACTGTTTCACCCTCATAATATGAGCACCATAATAAATGGAATCAGTTTCAATTGAAATTGAAAAAAGCGACCAGTACGAGACCTATCTGGTGAACAAAAAAAATGTATGAAAATATGATCAATACATAACATTATGAGTGTTTTAAAGTTTTACGAGGCGGAGCATAGTCCTGAGTCTTTAGAATTCTCCTCACTGCAGTCTTTACTGCACTTAGCCTTATCATTTTCCATAATGGCAATGTCTTTGAGAGGCTCATTTATAAGATCGCTAGACCCGGCACGTTTCATGCCAATGTTTTGTTTGGAGCCGCGTCTTCCCTGGCACTTGGGCACAACCCCCATTTCCTCACCCCCGGGGGTGTGGTCAGAGGATTTGGAGATAGAGTTGTCCCATCGTGCCTCCACCGAGTTGTGGCATTTGTTGACAAATATGGAGAACTTGGAGCGGGCAAATTTGCCGAATCCCTTGTGGACGAAGGAGTAGAGGAAAGGGTTGCCAAACACGCTGAGAATGTAGAAGTGGATCTGGACCTTGTCCAGCCATATAAGGGATTTAGCACTTATCCCATGCACTCCCAGTAAGATCACCAGGATGGACGGTAACCAGGCCACCACAAAGAGACCCGCGACAGAGGCCACCGTCATCAGAGCTTGGTTGTTGGAGAGATCCTTAAATCGATGCCTTGCTATGATGTACATTCCGATATTAATCAGAACGATTCCAGCGAAAGGTATGAGCATCTGAACCATAACTCCGGACACCGCCAGGCTCTTATGCCGGGAGTAATCAATATCACAAGCAGCAATACTCGGCCTGAAGTATACCTCAATGTCGAGGGAGAGCGAGATGACGGAGCATATTGCGGAGTAGCCCCACAGTATGAGAGCTAGGATAGTTGCTTTGTTTCGGACGGAGAGGCTGAACCGGAGAGGGAAGAGGCACCGGAGGAGACGGTGGATGGAGACGGTGAGGATGAAGTGCATGCTGGCTATGGTGCTGATCGTTACTGTGTTGGCTGAGAGGAAGCACAGCACTTTTCCCATCACCCATCTGAAATAGAATTTTCTGTTAGCTTATTGTAGTAAATCTTAGAATTTATACAATCGTACTGAATCAGTATGTATGGAAGGTGATTCTCTAAGCAAGCCTGTTAGAATACGATATCTAGAAATTTTGCCACACCAAGTGTGGATTCTTTTCGATATAAATTTATCAGCACTATCAGGTTCATAGGTATAACTTGCTTTCTTGACAAATGACTTTATATTTATATGAATTCACGATTACTTTTAAAGTAGTCGGCACATCAAAGTGGACCTCAGAATATCTGTGCGAAACCGGGCCGGTATGCACTTCTTTTCAACAACAACATTACATGTTCATAGACACTTATAATTAGTGAAGCAGTCAAGCAGTTTAACAAAAAGCTGTTGTGCGACTTCTCTGAAGTTACACTGAAATAGACTGGCATTTCCTTAGACTGTACAATAATACTCCGAACTGATCGCTCTACAGTAGGTACTCTGCTTTACCATCTAGTATCAGCTCAGTTCCGATATCTCTCCCTCTCAAGTTGTACAGCTTACTGTGGAGCCGTGGTACGGCTATGGTCAAACCTTAGGAATTCGCTTCCGGCGCATTTCTTTCTCCTTATTATAGCCGTTTGTAATCCGAATCTTGCTATTCTAAACTTTACAATTTTCTAAAAATAACAGGCAGAGCTCAGCACCTTAGGTATGAAGACAAAAATACAGGACCACATCATCACTGAGCCAGAACCTTGGAACCTTCCAGGCTATCAGATACTCAGCCTCCATCTCAATAGCAACACTTCAATACATGACTCTAAACTCATAAAACTATTGAAAATTGAAGGTCTGACATAACGACCTGTTACTGTGGTGTCTAAAAGTCGCGTCAAAAAAGCCGTTGTTTCGGAAGAAAACGTGCTGTAACTCTTCTCTATTTGCACAATATACAACACGTCATGTCGACATAAATTGCTGCTAATTTTCAGCTTGACTGGATTTGGAATTATTGACCAAAACTTTCAAAATGTTTTTTTTTTCACCTTTACAATAAAATTTTCTGTTATTTCTTCTTTAAGATTATATGATTTCTTGGTTCAGCGATTAAAGTAAATAATTTTTAATGAAACGTTGTAAAACAGTTGAACAACTGAACTCACCCTCGTGCAAAATGAACGGTGATAGAAGGAAAGACTCTGATGACGATGTAGAGAATGTCCGCTATAGCCAGGTGCCGGACAAACACCATGGTGATACTATCCAAGCTGAACACTGTGTACTTCAGGGTGGCAAGGATTACTATCAGGTTTCCTCCCACTCCGAAGATGAGAGCGAAGAGGGCGTAGATTCCGAATACTATCGTCTCTGGCAGGGACACGTACGTCTGAAATGGGTGATTTGTTAAACTCTATGGTGGTTGGTTTCATCGTTAAAGCAAACTTTAAATTTTATCATAAGGCAAGTTTTATAAAACAAAGTTTAAATTCTACGATGACTTTTACTTTAAGTTTTAATTTCATCAATAAAGTTGAATAATAAATTGTTAAATGTTACAACCAATAAAAATGTAGGGATGTTAAAAGTTTTTATATTCAATTACAATTCGTCAACCTGTTTTTGGTTTACGCATATTGATTAAGTTTAGCATTGCATGCCCTGTCTTTAAATTTTGTTTTAAACACAAAATGAATATTATGCTATTATGCGCGATGAAAACCCTCAAATCACCATAAAACAATAATAGGGTTTCTAACCCTACTATGTCGGGTTTATAACCCTACTAGGATGGGTTTCTAACCCTACTATGTCGGGTTTATAACCCTACTAGGATGGGTTTATAACCCTACTAGGATGGGTTTATAACCCTACTAGGATGGGTTTATAACCCTACTAAGATAGGTTTATAACCCTACTAAGATAGGTTTATAACCCTACTAGGATGGGTTATCTGGATTGTGGTATGGGTAAGAACGCGAGGTCTACCAGACAGTTCTAGTCGGGAAGTAGCCCAGAAATATCAAGATTCCCTACTTTCCGGCTTAGTCATGGCCTCCCCGTTATAGGGGTATCATGATAGCACGATGGAGTTAAAAAAAGCAAAGTTGACATCACCGTACAGGGTATATTAAAACATTTTCTCATGACATGACATTGCCCTTGGATAAATTACATTGTACATTATGGAACCCGAGGTTAAAAGTGATAATTTTGGAAGCCCATAATTGTCCGATATGACAGTTTGCCCGGAGATAACAGGAATTGCAGAGATCTTTTATGAATTTTAAAACACAATCTTAATATATCCTTCCTTAATTATGACAGATGACAACCCTTTGGAATACAAATTCCTTCCAGTCAAATCCGAAGACCCATTACAAAACCGGAAAGCCATAGTAATACTGGTGAACGAAGAGAAATTGCAGAAGAACAGCATTAAAGAAAGTTTATTCAGGAATAAAGAAACTTTGTTTAAGATTGGAGAAAATTAGTTCAAACCACGAATTAACTTACTCGGTGCATTTCAAGATGATCTTAAAGAGATCATTATGATCTATAAAGTGTTTGTATCATTGCACATAACAAGATAACAGGGATCAGAATGGTGTAAAATGTTTAATTTCAGGCCTACATGGTGCATGTATCAATTATAAAGTTATTCTAGTTTAAAAAAAACATATTTTAAAGATTTTAGTTTTTTTTTCGTGCAGCACTCATCAAATTTTTGAGATGTTATTTAACTTTCAAATAGTCATATCAAAGGTATATATTATTCAAAGTTAAAGAAATAAGAACTAACCTGATAACATTGTCCTGCGGAGGAAGTGAGATTCGCGTCCGACATTCCCGTCAGAGAGAGACCAAGGAGACTGTCTGTGTCTTCGTGGATTATACATTCCGCCACCATCTCTACTATTGCCTACAGGGAGGATTCTGTTAGAAATGTTTTATCTATCTTTAGTTTTATTTCCGATGTTTATGTTAGCATTATATTGCACAATGGAAAAATAAAATAACTGGTACATTGATTGAACCATTGATCTAAACGTGTTTCTTAGCATTTAACACTCCCTCAACCCAGTTTTAATATGTGATCTCACATTGAGATTTCCGGTAAAGTGAGGTTTGAGATTTGAAAATGAATGAAGCATGTGCACTTAGATAATTAAATGATGAAAATAAAAACTGCAGAGTTAGATATTCTCCGGAAGCAATCAGAATTCAGACGAACGATTCAAGGTAAAGTAGTTCCGTAAACGGAGGTAAAGTACACGTTTTGATTTGTAACTAACTACTATATCTTGCAAAGGGCACGAGACATGTGCCAAATCATTTGTAAGGTATGCATGCGTTAAAAGTGTCATAATTGTCAATTATTCGGATGATAAGGTAAACTTCGAGACAAAATTACACTTCACCTCGACGATGTTAATTTATGTTCAAGACACGGGTAGCAACTATGAGACTTACAAAAAACCCGCGAATAATTCTATATAAAGTAAGCACGTTCCATGGTTATTACAGGCTGGTTGAGTGGGAAACAATAATCGGGTGTTCCCGTTCTGAGACTATCAGAGTCTTAGAGTCAGCTCAAATAAGGGGTGAAGCCAGCCTGTCAATCCTAATTAACGACGACTTAATCAGATCAGCTGCCGCAACTTTATCAGGGCACTGTAAGTCCGGTACAACGCTCCGGACAGTTTCAACTTGAACTCTGACAATTTGAGAGGTGTAGGAAGCCGATAAGACTGCACAGGAGAGCTGATGACACTTGCTCCAGCAATAGTGAGGAGGAGGAGGAGTGAGGAGGGATCCTGCATAGTACAGGGAGTCTGACAGCTCTATCACTGGGGTTTTGTCTAGTCAAGAGAACTGCAGTAATATCGTGCCAAAAAACAGGAGGTGAACCTGCCAGGGCAGGGCAGGGTGGCAGGACAGTGGCAGTGTCTTTCTAACTTTATCTCGGAGAGATGATTGGTTATGCTCGGTGCTCATGTCTGAATCATGGTCACCGTCATGGTGAGGGATGTTGCTGGTGATAAGTTGACCGTGTCGGAAAGTAGTGAAATAGTAATATGTCACATTAGAGGATACATTAGGGAACCAATTTGGGAACTTAGAGTGCGATTTTTTCGCTTCTTTTGAAAATTGTGTCAACAAAGTGAATTAAATTTATTGATTGACCCTTGCGCCAGACTAGGCCAACAGACAATTTTCATTATTACAACCAATAACCTTAAAAGAATGGACTATGGAGGCTTCACATATCACTTCCACACAACAAAATCTTCCACACAAAAAAATCTTGAGCAATAGAGACTTCTGATTGCTCATTAAACAAAGATGGCGATAGAAATATGGCGACTCGAAGCACTAATAATGTAAGACCAAAGGGTTTTACGAGAATTTGGATTTCCAAGAAGCTTTTCAAGTGTTGTATTAACGGATAACCCCCTTCAATCATTAGCCGATGGTTAATTATTAATTATTGACCAGGCAATTTCGCTTATTCTAAATCTACACAAAAGGCTTTCCATATTAACAAAATATTACGCCAGACGCACAACAGACAATTCAAACTAGACACCAGTCACCAAGTTCGGAGAAATGAAGCTCGACATACTTAAACTATTAAAAGTTCTGGTATCTTATAAACAATTGCTGATGTGCCGTTAGCTGCGGGGCTGTTGTTAAACACGGACCTATAACCAGAACTCAATCGCCACCAGGCATGTTTAAGTTCTATTATCAGGTACTGGACACATGCGTGTTAAACACCAGTGAGCCCCGAGCAGTGAGTGCTATACTTGCAACCAGAGGGTAACGGTGATGGATCATGCAGCTGTGGGGAGATGACAGAGGCATGTCGGAATGCAACTAGCGATAAAATCAGATACTGCTGCCAGAGAGGATCAGGGCAGGGTACCAAAACAGAAATGTGAGCGTTCCTCTGGGCTGAACTGTTAAACACGTGTGTGGGCTGTGTTAAACAAGTTGTGCTGTGTTGTTCTTCAACCATGTTCAACACGTTGATTGTCGGGGTGGCCACTGTTAAACCTCCTGCAACAACTTGTCATAGTTCTCATCAGAGCTTCAGAATATGCCGTACAGCACTGTATTTTAGCACTGATAGCACTACAGCGCTGACCGGCCTATAGCACATCAAGTACCCAACTCAAAACAAATCTCATGTGCAACTACAGTAAGTGTCGACTATCAGAATTTGAACTAGACTGGATATACAGACATTATCTTGAGAAATACAACGGTAGTCTCGCCACCGCCCCCTGTATTATCAGGAGATAACGAACAAGTCTGACGACAGAGAGAGAGAGAGAGAGAGAGAGAGAGAGAGAGAGAGAGAGAGAGAGAGAGATCCCCGGTGAGGACTGTGAGAAGGACTCCTCCGACTAGTGAGCCCGAGAAGGGAAGTTGTACAAGATTCTGTTATCTGGAGAAACCCTTCTACTCTCTCTCGCTCTCTCTCTCTCTCTCTCTCTCTCTCTCTCTCTTGCTCATCCCCACTCTCTGACGTACACTGCTGAACTGTCCTGATACATCCGCATCAAGCTGGTTCAACTCTAACCCTGGTCAGGCTTCTGCTCATTTGTATTCGAACTATCAGGAAATTACGTCAAACCCCGGGAATTGAAGACAGACGTAAAGAGAAAAAGTGAAAACTGACATCATGACATCCTAACACATTGGGAAGAATGCAGCTGTGGGGAGGGAGAAGTGGGACCACAAGTGAAGCAGGCCAAGTGAACCCTCTCAGGAGACGGACCAACAGGTGAACAGCAATATAACCCATACAACTTCCCCATAGCTGCCCTGTGTGGAAACTGGCCCACCTACTATCACAGTGCATTAGTTGAAGTTGCTAGAAGTTAGCAAGGAGTTGTAGGATGTACTAATATCTTGGCATTAGTCTGAGTATGTGGAGGTATGGAGATGGAAGTGCCGATAAGGGGGGAAGTCAGGGAGAATTAGTATAGTTACTGCCATTACTGTGATTATCGTAGCCTAGTAAACTGTTGGAGCATAACGAGCGCATGGAGCAAGCAGTTTTTAGTGCGGAGTGCTGTCAAAAAAGTTATCATCAACAGGAACTTAGATGTGGACCCAATTTGTGGTCCTGTACTTTTAGTGTGTTTTGTGACATCTCTTTGATGTTCATTTATTAAGGTTAATTTACCCTAAAACTTCCTAAAGCTTCCTTAAATTGGACACGTTTAAACTTCCATTGATGTTTTGTTGTACTAGGCAGTAGGCACTGGAGACTTTAATTTATCTGTTATTAACAAAACGAGATACACTCTTCTAGTAAGCTAAATGGGAAAGGAACCAAACTGTACCGGGCCGTTAATTGTGCCTTATCAATAAGTAATAAAATGGTACTGAAGACATGAATTCAATTTTATAAAAAGGATTGTGAACCGACGTCATTTTATGATTTATCGAATAAATCTTTTATTTCAGTAAAAAATGTGATTTAGAAAGTTACATTCAATTGTCGCAATATAATAAGACTCGGTTGATTGATCGAAAGCCCCTCGTAAGGGGAGTGTCTCCAATGGTCGTATTTGTTATAATCAGTTTTAAAATATAAACCCCGATGGGCACTCCAGTGCTTCCCCTACCAGTACTATATGTTAATTGTGTCTCATCACTGGGACTAGAATAGTACTGAAGACTGGAATACAACGTTAGATTTGTGGGATTGGTATATACACGTAACTTATGGGAAATTGGTAGATCACCGACCGGCTATCAGCCGGTTATAAGCCGGCTATAAACCGGCTTATAGCCGGCTACAATTTTTATAGCCGGCTATAAGCCGGCTTATAGCCGGTTAGTAGCCGCTTACATTTGTTGTTGAGCGACGGCTATTAGCCGGTTATAAGCCGGCTGTTAGCCGTTTAGGTATCGGCTATAAGAAATTCAGTGAAAACGGCTATTAGCCGGATATAAGCCGGCTATTAGCCGTTTAGGTATCGAAAGTGGTTATAAGCCGGCTATAAGCCGGTTATAAGCCGGTTATAAGATATTAACTCAACTACATCGTACTGAACGATAGTCAGGAGCCGGCTATAAGAAATTCAGCGAAAACAGCTATAAGCCGGCTTATAGCCGGCTATAAAAATTGTAGCCGGCTATAAGCCGGCTTATAGCCGGTTAGTAGCCGGCTTATAGCCGGTCGGTGATCTACCAACTGGCCTAACTTATAATACAGTTGCGCGTTGCGTTTTTTGGGTAAGCAAGTAAAAGGAATAAAATGATAAAATGACAGGGCCATCTATCTTGTCAGCAACAACTCATATAGTTCGAATTGTGCACAGTAAACATTATGCTCTTTTATATCTCACTTACTTCGAGTAAATCTTTTCAAGAGTTAGTTCTGTTTTAGCAAAAAACCGATATTACTTTATCAAAGCTCCAATTTGATTTAGATTCGTATCCAATGTGATGTGGAAAGATGCAAAAAATTGCAGCAATAAGCTACCATTTGTATCCATATTATTGACTGTTCAAAATTTTGCGTCACAGTAAAAATAATCATAGTCGAATATTTGCACCATTGAAATCATGCACGGTTAAACCTATGAACATTTTGTTAGTGATCGAGCACATAAAAACAATTTAAATTAAAACCGATAAACTAGCTTAAAATCTTATACAGCAAATAAAACCGGAACAGGCAAAATACTGGCCTAAAACAATAAGTGCAGCGGTTTATATACACCACCATCAAAGAATGTTCCCCGAGAAGCCTTGCTCGAGTGGTTTTCCGTGACTGCAGGATGATAAGTATCCTTGATGGGCTATCAGTGACGTCTATTAGGCCATCATAAAGCTGGTATCGTCAGCGGTGTGGTCGTGATGCCATCAAGCTGCACACGTCTCCAGGGATCCAACTGCACGCGTATCTTCGCAGGTAAGATGTGAGTTCAGCAGAGTTACTTTGGTTAACAGCATGTGACCAAGAATTGAGTTCAGCAAAGTCACTGAGGCTAACATGTGACCAATATTGGTACGATATTGTACCAATCTACCAAATAACATAGTGCATTTCTGCGGTTTTCATTTGAAGAGTCAGGCAGGAAGCTGGAGGGGTAGCGGTGTGGCAGGTAACGGACGTCTTACGGATAAGGGCGGGCTGTGTTTAATACAAAACGGTTTCTTAATTCAGAATGTGTTCCAACCTTATTCTTGGTGAGTGGTGACATGTTGGTCATGGTCATATTGGCATCATGCCAATATGTTGCGTGCACTTGCGAGGATCATCACGCGTCCCCAATCAACAGTCACCATCCCGTCACAATGAGACAATGGAGTCACAATGTCGTCACAATGAGACAATGTCGTCACAATGTCGTCACAATGTCGTCACAATGAGAGAATGTCTTCACAATGTCGTCACAATGAGATAATGGAGTCACAATGTCGTCACAATGAGATGATGGAGTCACAATGTCGTCACAATGAGATGATGGAGTCACGGAGTTTACTGTTTTCAGACCTGATCTAGCTGTGTCAGGTAAAATGTCATAATAATGTCATCAATTTCACAGCTAGAGGGTTATGTCACCAGTACCTTCGTCAAGCAGTCCTCAATCTGACAGTTTGAGATAGCCCGGTATAGTGTTGTCAGGTGAACTTGGCCCCTAAGATCGCCCGGTATCAGCGTGTCTGCCAATTAATATGCACATAATATGTACCACGCCCTGACGCCCAACTTCAACAGACTTTTATCTTCGAATTTTCGGACCAAGAAAGAGGAAATGTTTGACGGTCGGAATGATTGCCGCTAAAAGATAGTAATAGTTGGGTACTGAATATCATGCGAAATACAAACATCTATATCGGTTACCTTTATTAATTTCGAGCATGAGAAATTATTGGCTGAGCTTAGAGCTGTCACCTGAATCTTATTTTGGACTTGTTTTGGGCACCATGCTCTGCCTTGTTGGTGCTAATACAGTTTAGAGAGGGCCACAACAGAGCGCATACCTGACAACCCTACTAGAAGCTCCCCTCAGCTCCCTTCTTTGACAAGCTGGCCACCGAATACATGTGGCTACATTCTACAGCTGTTTAACTGAATATACGTGTCATTCTTACTGACATTCTGAAGAAATCATTGATCTCAATATTAACATCAATATTGATTAAACACTACCATCACCATCTTGTCATGAATTGTGGATACGGATACTTTTAACCGTTGAACACAAACTAAAGCTAAAATCCCGCAGCAACTCTGTTAGATATTTAGAAATTTTATAGTTTTTAACGTGCAGGTAAAAGTGCAAAACTTCTGGAAAACTATTTATATCGTTTAGTGTTGATACTGGCCGTCAAAAATCCCAGTAGTAATTTTATAGCGCCATCATCACATTCTGTTGTGAGTGGTCATTAGTTTTTAAATTCCTGCAAATTGGCAACATTTCAAAGAGATTTTCCTAAAAAAGTAGCAAAATAATCTTGAACATTAATTAGAAACATCTTGATCAAACAAGTGACCGTACAAAATGCTTTAAACAAAAGGACCGCTCTTAATTTTCTGGGGCGAATGACGAGCTAAGTACTCAGATACTGCTTCAAAGTGTGATGGTTTTGAATTGCGAGTTAGACTTTTGCTTACTAGTATTATAGTGGTCCCTAAGTTTTCGGGAAAAATAATTGCCAGTCTTTAGCTTTTCCGACCTTTAGTCCATACTGCTCAAAAAATCTCCCAAACTGTACGAAATTATAATTCTGCAGCACCAGCAAATCGTAGACTGGAATTACATATGTTATTCCAGACTTCAGTGCGTGATAACAATGCCACAATGGGCAACTAACAATTCTGAAAAGTTCGAGGTGTAATTTTCTCCTAATTTTTTAACATCTGGTCACCGGGACCACTATGATTATTTAAGATTACGATCATCTTAGACTAAGGTTTTAACTCTTTAATATATTATTATATGCCTCCAACAGTTACCATTGCGTCAAATGAGACGAGAAGGACGGGGCATATTGGCACTCAACATTCTTGAAAATACAGCTCATAATCGCTATTTTCGAACCATCGAAGTATATCTATTTTATCTATTTATGTTCAACAGAATTTAAGGTACAAGATAAGTTGTTAAAATATAGGCAACAAATTAGCTCGGGCCCCCTCCCCCCCCTCATAATTGGATTGGGGATGAAATAAAAATCACAAGCTTAACATCAAATACCAAGTAAGTAACCATCTTTTAACCGATTTGCAGCCATGTGCACCACAAAAATAATCAATGGTATGCTAGTAGCCACCTACTAATAGTATAGTAGTAGCCGCCTAGTAAGCACCCACGATAACCAAATATTCAAATGAATATTGAGTTGGCTTTATGCCGGCTGCCCTCTCACCCTCTAAAAAATGTTGCTGTTTGGCATCATTTAAAGAAGTTTTACACGTGCAATAGTTGGCAACAGTTTCCCCGGAAATAACAACGATATAAACTCCCATTAATAGTAAAAAAAACATACATGACACACAGGAGAGAACCTTATCATCAGGAATATCCTAACATATAAAGTATAAACATTCCAGACGACCAACTAACCTTTTATGACACATATACCCGACGTTAGCTGTGTCGGTGAGCGAACGTCTAAGGTATCTACCGGGAGGATTATTGGAATTGATTTCGTCTGAACTTGTTAAAGTTGGCAAATTACAGATTAAGGTTTTGCAGATTCACATAAGTCACTGTTGACAGCATTACTTTAGGGACAGGTTGTTAATGTTGGGTAGAGTCTACCCGGTAGACCATGCTGCAAAAAGAGTTATCGTTAAAAATAAAGTGTTCCTGACTTGCTTAATTCTTTAATTTTCAACATTTATGGTATAGACTGACTACCCGGTATAAACTTTTATCCCTTCGGCTGATTCACACGAACGTGTTGGCGCGACACGATCAACAACATGTTGTTAGCACTAGTTTATGATAATTTGCAGAGCCGCATGATGGTGAATTGGATGCTGAAGAACAGTAGTATCCCATAGTCCCCCATACATGAACCTAGTCCCGAAACATTGAGTAAAAAAGTACAACGCAGGTTAGTCGATTGAGAAAAAGCATTCAACATGACCAACCCTGCGGTAAAACATAAAAGAAAAAGTAGTACCCGAAAAAAACTAACCTCAGTAGTAGAATTAGCTATCATGTTTTCAGGACCTTTCAACAGACTTGACTAGAATTCCAGACCAGTGCGACAAAAGCCAAGCATCTACAAAATCTAACAGGGATTGTGGCAGGATGCAGCAGACGGTCCCGTCTAAAAGCGAGGATATCAGGCTGTTCAATTAACAGCTGGAGTAGCGTGGCAAGAAGACCGGGTCCCGTCAACAGGAAGAGGGATGCTGTTTGCTATATGGCTTCCGTCCGTCCGTCCCGTTGACAATCTACTTCACCTCCCGGAGGTGAAATAAACCAGAAACTGGCGTCACTACCACCGTTTCACCACCAGGCTGTTGTGCGCGCCGCACGGATATGACCGTATTGTTCGGTGTGCTTGCTCTGCTGTAAACCTGTTTTTGCAAGCTTACGTCGCCGTTTAAACCGGAGGGCGTGTCACCTGACGGAACAGTCACCCCACGTGGCATGACACGCAGTGTTCTGCGTTGCTAGGATACGCAGGTAAAAATCACGTGATGTCACATGAAAATTTGTCCTGTTTAAAAATCATGATGAGCCGCGTGCGGCAGCCGGAGATCGAGCGGGCTGGTGAAGCCTTCCAAACTAGTGCTGCATCAACACTATTGTCAACAACCACACATTGTAGTAACGTGCCGACTTATCGCTATATCTTATCACATATCGGCTAGTCATTATCAGCTTACGATATGTACAAACTTTTAAATCTCACATTATGGTCTGTTAAATTTAATACCACATTGCTGAACCTCACAACCCTATTTGATGCGCGTCAGCTGTCAAAAGCTGTACCCCTTTGAAAGGTTTGAAATCCAGGGCTTCGGAAATTCCCCTGTTCTGAATCCCACCAATCTCCAGAGTCCGCAGTACAATTAAAGCCGCTCGGCCTGCTGGTCTAAACCCTGGTGACCGCTGGAGCCAGGACAATAGCGGCCTAGGCTGCTCCGGGCTGCTCGTGCCGCCGCAGATAAAAGGAGTGCCAATTAATAAAGGTAACCGATATAGATGTGCTGAGGTCCGCCCGTGAATACCAGGAAAAGGAAGTCTTATTTTGGTGAATTTCGGTTTAAGGTGGAGTCCACGACTGGTTTAAGTTTAACATCGTAACATTCTAACATTGTAGATCTTTCGTATTAATTATTGTTGCGAGCTATGTTTACTGTTAAGCCTAGAAGATAATATTAAGGAGAATGGTCCAAGAAATTACAGACGTGGTTATTTAAATCCGTGCAAGAATCGTTATATCCAAGTCAATATGTTTCGTGGAACTGCTAGGACAGGAAATTTGCTCCTCAATTTCAGTACAATATTTCAAGTTTTCGTGAATTTATACTGAGGAGTGAAGAGGAAACATTAAAAGCTTAATTCCACTGTGGACCAATAGTAGTGCAGGTTTCAGCCATAAGAAAAAACTGTGAAGTTCACTGATAAATAAGATACAAACCTACTCGCCTCTAGGATAGGTCCACAAATATAGACATCATTTAAACCCTGACATTTTCCTAACAGCATGATACCCCAGCAAATATAATTGCAGAGAATGAATTAGAACCCCACAAAGTTCTCCACTTAACAGATCAGAACAGTGTCAAAATAGCCCGTTTAGTATGAGCTATTATCTCCTGACCAGAGGACAGATGTACAGTAGAGTAACTGTCTTTCTTAATGATTGTCCACCTTTCAGAGGTCAATTTTCAGAGTCAGGGTGACTTTAAAGACTCCTTGACATGATGATCAGGAGGGACAAGAATAACGACGGTCAATAAGAAGTGGTCACTTGGTGACTCATGTCTGTTATCTTGCTACCTAGCTGCCATGATGTTGGGATGGGGGATGCCGTGGGAACTAGGCTCGGTCAGTAGCTGGAAATGAAGTTTCTTTCCCAGCCGAATATAATTGGGTGCCGTGTGGGCACGTACTTGGGTATGTTAAATGCAGTTTTAAGAAATAAAAGCAACAGCTTGTTTCTATAGAGGCAGTGTAAACAAAACAAAACCTAGAAACAACACAGTTAAGTGAAGTCATTTGAAATTTAAAGTAGGATTAATGCGCATATTAAATATTTGTATGAGTACGACAAAAAGTATGAACAAAATTACTGAATATTTTACAATAATGATATATAATCTTACTATATATAAAGCGAGACGATATATATATGGTATACCGATTGTGACATACGGATGTCAGGTGTGGCTCCCAGAGACTCTCTTTGTCAGAAACTATCAAGATAATATCAACACCAAATCTCTCCTGAAGGAGACTGCAAGAGATCCTCTCGAAAAGCTTCATCTCTCATTCCTCAAGTGGACCTTAGGAGTGGGCAGAAAAACCTCAAATGCGAGTGTATGGGGTGATACAGGCCGCTGCCCCCTAGTGATAAAGGCATCAAAGCAAGTATTTGGGTATTTCAACCGACTTGAGCAAATGGACAGAGCTGGTTGCACAAGTCTAGCCAGACAGGCGTTCATAGAACAACGCACACTCAATCTGCCATGGTACAAAGGTATAGAAGATCTCCGACAAAGCCTTCAGTCAGTATCATCTCGCAGGTTGACCTACCCCAACCAATTCAAAACAGCACTACGTAGTACTTTTATTAACTGTTGGAACGAGGAGCGGCAAAACAACCGAAAGCTCAGTTTCTACAACACTATCAAAAGTGAATTTACAGCTGAAGCGTACCTGAACCTGCAGCTCAGTGGAGAAGAGGTGAAGCGGCTGGCGCAGTTCAGAATGAGTGCTCATAAGTTCAACATCGAGACCGGTAGATACGCCATCAACCGTGAAAATCCGCTCAGTCGCATTTGTAAGCACTGTTCTTCATCAGACCTTGAAGCTGTCGGTATACTGGCCGAACTACCAATGTTTGAGCCGATCATTGAAGATGAGAAACACGTTCTCACGGATTGTTCGCTTTACGACGACCTGAGGCGAAACATAGGTCAGCAGGCGAGAACCATGATCACCTCTGGAGCGGAGACCTTTGCCGACCTCTTCAAGGATATCCTATTGATCAGAGAAACTGCCAGATTCTTGAGTAAAGTGAACAAGCGGAGGTTCCCCCCGAGTGACAGAAAAGAAAAGGAAGGACCTACAACATGACTCACGGACTCAACATGCGAAACGTGGATCCGACTGTGTGTTATTTTTCGTGTGCGTTTCACACTTTTGATTTAGTGTGGAATTTATGTGTGGATCTTAGGCATGGACACAAAGGACTGGTTGTTCGCGTCATGAACATTCCTTTTTGGAATAGCTCGGTTTTTAAACTCTTTAGACTATAACCGTCAACCGTGCATTTTTCAGGACAGGTTTCGGTTTTTTCGTTTTTGACTTTCATTTTATCTTTATTTTTTAATATTTAGATCCGACACAATGTTTATTGTAATGATCATTTTATTTTGAAATCCTTGAAATCCTTGAAATCCCTATATATATATATATATCTGTGCCATTTTACTGACACCACAGCATCAACTTTAACGCGACTTTCCGCAAAAACCGTAGAAGATATACAACTGGAACTTTTTTGGCTAGGTCAAATGCTTTAATGGCCTTCAAATCAGCATGAAAAAATAAAAAATTGGCCAAGGAATAATGATCTTAGAGCCGAAAATTTGGACCCCCAAGTGGTGTCAAAAACGCCAATTAAATAGGTAATAATTATTTTAGTATTTTGATTTTTGAGTCTTGACACCACTTTAGGGTTAGACGGGTTCCTGCTAGTATATATAAAGCGAGACGATATATATATATTTATCTGTGCCATTTTACTGACACCACGGCATCAACTTTAACGCGAATTTCTGCAAAAACCGTAAAAGATATACAACTGAAACTTTTTTGACTGGGTCAAATGCTTTAATGGCCTCCAAATCAGCATGAAAAAATAAAAAATTGGCCAAGAAATAGGAGTTTTAGAGCCCAAAATTTGGTACCCCAAGTGGTGTCAAAAACGCGAATTAAATAGGTAATGATTGTTTTAGTCTCTTGAGTCTTGACACCATTTTAGGGTTAGACGGGTTCCTGCTAGTGATACATAAAGCATGAGCATTGAACACGAATCAGGATAATTTAATTCAACTTGTACATAATGCAGTTGCTTGAAATCGTAAACCTTATTTAATTCGATAATATCTACAATCATGAATAAGATCAGCAGTAATGGGGCTTTGGGATATTAAATCTGAAATGTGAAGCAAATACAATGTCGTTTAAAAGTAAGTAAAATGCCTTGTTCAGACAATGATTCTGGCTAAATAGCGACTAGAGAAGATAAGTCATCTTCATCAAATTAAAAAGGTCTATCGAAATTACATTGGACGGCGTCCAAGGGCGATGCTAAAGGCAGATAATGGCTCAACTCCACATTATTACGGATTTTGGACGATAAAAGGAGGGATAAATCTTATAGACAATGAACAGAGATTTACAGTAAGAACAAAATCGAGTGTCATAAATCAAAGCATCGAGTTCCTAGTGCATAAATTAAGTTCGATAATCACGAGAATTCTTAATCGTCAACTTAAACTCTCAACAAAGAAAAGTTCGAACTCGATCATAATTGTAACAACGGAAAAGTATAATGTCAATGAGCATTTAATGGAAAAATCTTCCTAAGAAAACATAAATCACATGACATATCGATTTTAGGATTAATCTAAGTTCAAACAATAAGTAAAGTCTGCATTCCCAAATGTTCATCTACTCAATTGAAATTTTCAGACTCGACCATGGGACATGGGTTGTACGACTTTTTTTCTGCGACATTTTACCTCCTGATGTATTTATATAGCTCCTATATGGCTATAAAAACGTGCAAGAAACGTGACTATACAGTTTACAGTTACACTTTACAGTAACGCTTATAAAATAAACACCAACATAATTCCCAAATCAAAGCCCTAACACTTCTGCAAATTTATTAATCGGTGCGTTGAAATTTCCAAAGAGCAACTACTCATGGATGACCAATACTGTTGCATAATATCAATTCAACAGAAAACTAAAAGGCATTGTTTCCGAATGAAACTATGCAGGTGTTTCGGCGCGTCTAATTCTATGCATCTTATACTTGTCTAGAAACTATAATATCGTATTTATAGGACAAACTTCTGATTTTATGGTTCTGGGTTATGTTATATCAGATCTGACGATGAATGATCTGTAAAGATGATTCGCTCATGGCGCACGTGCATCGTCATAGGTACGTGCAGCGATAAAAACCTAGAACGTCATGTAGATTGTAGAAGGTCATAGTTACTGGATAATGTACGTTTACGTGATGTACGTGAGTTGTAACAACGTGAGTTGTAACAACTGTGAAACAGTCCAGCAGTCCTATATATGAAGATTTACGGCGGGACAACCCTCGGGTTAAAAGAAAACTGCACTTGCTACAAAATACCAAAACATTACAGTTCACAAACACACTCAAACTGGATAATCAGTTAGATCGAACCACGTGGTTTCGAAACCAATACTACTGTTCTGTCATCTGTGTTGGTTAAAAAAATCAAATGTCAAAGGTACGGGTTTAACAAATACAAACACAACTGCAGAACGCTCACGTGCTTGGTGCAAAACACCACGTGCTCGGTGCTATATGATCAAAGCACCCTGTCAGCTGTTTTAGTTCTTTCTGATCAAAGTGAGCACTGGATTTGATAAACTGTAGACAACTGTACCAGTACCACTGAAGGCGACCTGTACAGTAATTATAATCGTATGATACGCGCAGCTGCAGGGTACTATTTTGCAGGGTAATATTTTGTATCTTGGCCTAGCTTTAAAAATAAACATTGCTCTCTCAAAGGAAGTGGAAATTTTGGTAGAATAATAAAAAACCCAGGATTTGTGAATAAAAAGGTTGATCATGGATACTTTCCAGCACTTTGTGCATTGAATACTTTTGGCTTTTGCATCTAACATTTAATGGTTCCATTAATCCACCATCGCAGCTGTTGGCGCTGCAGTTGGTGATACTCATTGGTTGTTTTCATGTAGTTCAATGGTGTCAGCTGACAATGGCAAGTGGCCAAGTGGGTGACTGCATGGATGGAGCCGTGGATTAAGCCGGTGACGGCACCAGGTTTATGAGCGATCACTGACATCTCTATTTCAGAATGCTATAGTCAAAATATCAAATATCAGCTGTTATAAACTGGAATAATGGTTTGATTTGTGAGAGAGCTAGTATTGATACCGGATACGAAAACATTACAACTAAACATGACTCATAGTCATATAGTGATGTTTTTATCACTACTTTAAAAACCTGCTTTACCAAATCAAACCGTTATCCCAGTAACCAGTTACATTTAGCCGACCAATAACGTCTTTCATTACGATTACAGAATGCCTGCTCTAGACTATGTAAAAGTAAAACATACTCATGAAAGTCAGACAAAGATTGTATAAGTGTGCAGATTATTCTTCAAGTTGAGAAAGGATTTGGTGGGGCACGGAGAAGGTCTGGGCTCTGAACAGCTTAACGTGGTCGGGTGAAGGCCAGTCTATATCGACAAGGGAATAGGGATAACGCACAAGAAAAGAAAAGAAAGCGTTAGTCCTATTCGAGTTTATCAGGGCGAGGCAGGCAGACTGGTGCACTATAGTTTTAGTTACCCTTGTAGTGCCCAGAGAATATTGGGCTATTGGTTTTAATTGGTAAATTTTATACAGGACTGTTTTGAATGTTATCTGAAATCTTTTTATAATCATATTATGATCATTCACAATTAATAGCATTAACAACCATTTATGCATTTATTTTGGGTTAATAAGGGTTTAGTTTTACTAACGTAAGATATTGTCATTGAAATTTGATAGATAAAAGACCAATTTATAAAGAACATAGAACACAAAAACTTTTGCTATCATAGTTTCCACAGAAAATAGTCCAGCTTAAGTCTACCTATAAGTAAAGAAGTTATAAGATTAGAACAATTGGCTTTTATTCTTCAGAATCGGTGATTGTGCATGATTTAGGCAAAAGAATTCTTTATGTTAATAATATTTTCGATCTGTATTGTATCTCAGTAATTTAGTTTATGATAAAAGATGTGAGCAGAAACTACAATATAGTTTCGATATTTAGTTATTTGTTTAAGGAAAGATTAGACTTGGGGCCTTGGGCGCTGTTCTTTAACTATCCCTTGTTTAGAACTTTTGTTTAATAATAAATATCAATTTAATAATCGGTGAAGGATTACAAGTTTGTAAATATTCATTTACTTTTCATTTGTAAAATTACGCGTCTGGTTATGCCAGAAGTTGTATTTATACCTACAAGTTTCATTTACCAAAAATATGAATAAGGAGCAGAGGAAAATATTTTAATATTTTGAATGCACTAAATCATAGATCTTCTTATTTTTATCATAACACAAGCGATAACAATTCATGGTTCTATATAGATTTCCTAATAAAGCACCCAAATCCGATTATGTCAATTATGGCCAGCCTAGGGCCTACCAAATTACCGTTCTCTGTTTAGAACCAGTCATTTGCCAGAAACTGCCACAGCTTCCTTATCCATAGCCAGTGTTTGCCAAGTCTTCGAAGTTCGAGCCCGGTTATTCAGCCGAATCAGTTAGCAGACATTTTGAATTGATACCTTACTGACTGTTAACAGGAACCGAACTAAAAGAAGATGACGCAGGTTGGGACCCAGCATTAGGAGAAGGCACGATGAGTCAAAAGACTATTCTAATTGAGATCATCCTTAACTCATTGTCTCTTTCATTGTCTACAACTTTTTATTGTAAAATAGTAACACGCTTCAATAGAGCTAGACATCGTTTGGTAAAAATGTTGTCTGGCCGCAGCTGACTGCTTATATATTTCTACAGACGGTCGTCTATAGCTTATTATTCTTAGATCACAACGGTATATAGCCAGGTTTCTTAAATACGTTTTGTTCGCGAATGACAGGAATAGAATGATTTAATGGGGTTGAGGTCACTTTTTTGATTTTTAACAGCATGAGGTTTATATCCGTTTGATTTACGTAAGTAAGTTACTTTGTGATTTTAATGACTCTGACTCAACAGTAGATGGATTAGTAAAGCGAATGGAAATGTGAGGAAATATTATCAAATAAGCAATTATTCTCCCGGATATTCTCGATTTTTTAAACCCATGAATTATTTCCTGAAAGGACACAAATAGTGACGATGACACAAATGAAAAAAAATTTGTTGTGTTTCAGATAAAAGTTTCGGTATTATTTATAAAAAGAGAAGATTATGCTGAAATTTTTTTTCAGTGTCGCTCATAATCTCGATTGGTGCAGTAACAATGTTTATCAAAAAGTCCAAAGACATAAATTGTAAACAATACCTGCCAGGAAAAATGATCCCTCGCAGTATTGAACTTAATTCGGAGCTTAAGTTACCCGTCACTCCCTTAATTAATAATAACTTAACTGTCGGTAATTCAGTAGCCCTATATTATTATTAGGGCTTATTATACTAGTCGTTAGTCTTTACTATCAGGAGTATCCTCCAAGAGAGTACAATATAGACTTACAATTCTATTATTGGGTCATTAGCAAAATGCTCTTAATTGAACTACAATTAGAGGCGTGTTCCGTCAGAGTATTACACAAAAAACCGATTTTACTCTTCATGTTTTATCGATATCATTAATCATTATATTTATACTATTATGTGATTATGGTTATGGAAGAGAGTTGTATTAACTGATTGTATAGTAGAGCAGTTATTGCGCCATAATTATTGATTTAAGACTTTTTGATCACTCAATTATAAGTTCCAGGAACCTGGACACGATGCAATTAATTTCTTGCGGCATCTCAATCGGCACTTGAACTTCCCGTCCTGTCAAACATCTTTCCTCTTAGTCTTATCTAAGATTTCACCGCGTTATAATTACACCAACACAGCTGTGATCTAACTAATTACTTAACAGGTGTGGCTCGTCTCTTATCACTAATCTCCTCTACCAGCACGCGTCTTGGCCTGCTACCCAGCATCTGCTGTTGTCATGGCATTTTTATGCAGCTACCGAGCGCGTGATATCCTAAGCTCAGTCACATTGTATCACAAGGTCGTAGCACTGCTCTCCCACGGTACGTCTGCCTCCGTCACATCCGGCCGGAAATCCAGCAGAGACGTTCATCTAAATTCTAAAATTCTTGCAATAATAATCACAAAACAAAGATAATCACTCCCCACCTGAATAATTAGACATATCACGTGACACAGCAAGTGAGGGATTATCCTATACCAGAGGAGGTATAATTGCTTATCCATTATACCTTATATGGCGGCTCGGTGGAGATGCCTATAACCAATGTATATAATCTGAAGCTCGGAGAGCTGTGTACTTTTACTGTTCTTGTGTTCTTGTATATCCAGTGTGCTAAGTAGATACTCATCGTGCGGTTTTACTGATGAATGTTGTTCGGATCATTGTTTGGGTGTAAAGTTTCTAATTTTGTGGATTTACAGTGTCGTGTATCGTGTGAGGAATGCACTGTTTCGAGTTCTGTACAGTGCTACAGTGTAAAATCTTAGCTGCCGTTCATGTTGCCTTATTTTACTCTGCGTATTTATTGTTAGTTAGCTTGATAACTTAATTAATGGAGGAAGAGGAAGATATTCTATGATGCAGTACAATATGACAAATATCATGATGAATATTATATTATCGACGTTTTTTCCCTTTTAAAAATGCGATAGATAAGGCGGATGTCGTTTTGCAATCATGATTAGCTTTTTGAGAATTTATTTCACTATTGAAAAGTTAGTTTACAGTTTCATACAAAAGTAAAACAATATAACAGACCGTGTATAAGGAAAACTACCTAGGTATCATTGTTAGTAACACTATAGAGCTTTTTACATCGTTAGTGAAACTTAAGATCCACATAGGACGTTGACTCTATAGTATACATTGTTTTACTGACCAAGCTACACCACATCTTCCTGCTATACTGGAAGAACTAATGTTTGAAGACTGCATTGTATAGTTTTTTTATGTGTTTAGTATTTTATCCTTCATTTTTGCTAAAATCTAATGAGCTGTGGTTAATGAGTTTTGAGGTTGATGAAGCGTTGCCGCTCTTTTCTTGGAATGCCGCTCTTTACACCAGTGGCTATACCACATTAAGCACGACATAATGAGGCGTGGCTTACTAAGCTACTCCTCATTATATTTATTTAATGTGGCATAGGTGCTTATATTTGGTATATTGATAAACTTTTAACCTGAACACGATTTTCGTTAAATTGTTAAGCTTAGTTTGGGGATTTTGAGGATTTAGTGTTGCTTCAAATTCCCAGTATTCTTGTTTTTACAATAGTTTTCAAAAGAATTATATTAGGTCATCTCTTCCCGAATGAAAGTACTAAAGACCGACACCGTCTCAATATCGCTTTACACTTTTACATTAAGTAAATTTTAAGAGTTCAGCTAGTTATTGCCTAGACTTCCAAACCTTAGAATTACTACGTTTTGGATCAAAATAGATTTAGATTTGTTTCAAAGACCGACTGCAGGTCTTCGTGATAAGGAATTTGTTCTTAAGAAATCGGGAATATAAGGAATATGATTATAGACCCTGGTCTATAATAATTTTACCTTACTTATTCGATTACAATTTACAATAAGCCTATAGGTATACCATTAGCAGAAAGTATTAAAAGCATCATTAAGTCATATTAGCGATAATTCTAAATAATAGTAGTACAAAAAAGCTCCGAATAGTGTACCGGACTGAAAAAAAAAGAAAAACAATCAGATCGAAACTTTTCACTACCAAAAAATGACTTGTAAACTGCAAAAAATATCACGACGGAGACATTATCACCGAACAAAAAAAGCACGAACGAAACAGTACAACAGGACAAAACAATAGTCCGAATGAAACAATAAAATAGAACAAAAAAGCACTATACTTTCAGCACACGCACACACCAAGATTGAAACTGTGATAATTAAGTGGTGACAAATGGAGAGGGTTTAAAAATACTGGTCCTGTCAACGACCAATGACACCAGTTCCAACTCCATAAGCTTCAGGAACCAGGGGAGGATGTTGCCGCAGGTTCTAACAATTAACACCCTTTCATGTTTGAACCCTGATGTGTTAAAAGTTTGAACTGTTCCTTTAAAGTTTGTGTGGGGTTATGTGAAACATCGGTCGTGAACTTTAAAAAGCTCAAACGGAAACTTGACATTGTGATTTACACGAACATTTCCATATATAACAAGTTAGATAATGTATTTTCAAATAGAAAGTGTTAAATGAAAGCTTTTTGGCGATGATCTGTACGCTGGTCTTAAGTTATTCCAAGGTATCACGTCACGATAAAGGCACTTCTGAAGACGTACTTAGTAGCTGCTGTTTAAAAGAAGTAAAGAGGAAACAGAAGGGATTACAGACTGTGAGGTTATTCCCAAGTTTATAATCTTTGAAGGGCTCAGTACGAATGACAGAGCATGTCACGTAGATTGCACTTGAGTGTCTTGTTGATTCTTGTAGTATAAAAAGTTCTCTGTAGAATCCACGGTACTCTGATGATACCAAAGGGCCTAAATGTAACCCACATCGTACTGATTACAGTGACATCGTGTGACCATGGTAAAGGTTAAAAACCGTCCGTTGAATCCACAGCGTGCCGATGACATCATGGTTACAGTAAAATGCCCTCTGTAGAATCCAATGTGCCGATAATACTGGTATCAGTAAAAGGTCCTCAGCAGAATCCCCAGGATGCTGATAAAACTGATAACATCCGTTTGCTTAGTCCTGGATTGACTGGAGGGGGCTCCCCCCATAATGATTTCAGAATTACACATTGGTTCCGAGCAGGTCTCACAAAAACAGCTGTACCGGTCATCTGAGTCTTTACAGTATTCACATTTACCGTATGTAGAGGTCATAGGCTCGTTCCAGCAACCCTGGAGGTATGGTTTAGTGAAATGGGATATATTAGGAGTGGAATCAGTGGTTACTGTGGTTACTATTAGTAACCACAGTAACCAGTGGTTACTGGTTGGTGGGGTTAATCACAAATTGAGGGTACAGCTGGGGTTACGAACTTAATACCGTCATATGCAGATTTCAACGCACTTTTACATAAATAACTATCATTTTTCCCCTTTAAAAAAATATATTGCCTCAATAAGAGCATGTACTACTATTTGTAGTGCTGATAAAGTATATAATAGCGATGACGACTACCTTTAGGGTGGGGAAAGATAACACATTAAAAATTCAGTCATTTGTAATTAATAGTCATTGCTTATATTTGGGGAGGGGATATTAGGTGTCCATATTGCGCCATATATTAACCGTCTTGACCATAATTACTTAATTATACGTCCACGATGACCAATTTGCCATCAAATAATCTAGAATTGATTATTGAGTTATTGGATAATAGATATTAGTTTTAACTGTATTTAGTTGTACATTCGCTAAACCTAACTAATTTAACGTTTGGTCGGGAAACACGATGGCTAAATGGCTGATAAAAATCCCTTATTTTAATAAGCATTTTTCTTTATCTTTTTTAATACTTCATGGATTTTTAGTTCCTCCTTATAAAGTTACAATTTACAGATTTTGTCATTCCATTTTTTCTTTGTTTACTCCTTGGATGTCTAGTCTCCCAAAAGGCTTTTATGAATCAGACCGAACAAGACACAATTAAGTTTAACGACACATTAGTTCATATTTAAAAGTGGACGGTGTTAATTCATAAGCACGTCAAGTTTTGCATCGGGTTTTTTATAATAAATGTAGAGACGCTGTCTTTATGCCGGAGTCAAGATTCCGAAAACCTACTTCACAGTATTTGATGACGGTTCGATTAAATAACGTTCTATTCCACAATATCCTTCGGCAACTCGGAGCCTTATCACCTTTAAGTTAAAGATGATACGGCTCCGATCATCTTTTATGGAACACATCATGCTCGTTACTGAACCTCAAATACGATCATGTCATCACTTTCGTCATACTATTAGCGGAAGCCGGATTTTTTCAACGGGAAATTTTCATGGTTGCACTTTGTTTTCTCTCAGTGGAAGCCGTATATTCCAAGATCAGACCAACAGATCGAGTCTAAAAGTCCACGATTTATGAAATCACGACTAGTGTCAACCACGACCAGGACTTGTTATTGGCTAGTGGGAGGCACCGGGAGATACGAGGTGAAAGCAAACAATCGGTAAATTCTTCGCACTTTCTAGATCCTTTAATTTAGAGCTGCCAAAGTGCATCTTCCGGGTGAATCAAAGCGAAAGAGAAACCATTCGCCCATTTTTCTAATTACCAAGCTCTGTTCAAGCTAAAAAAACTGGAAAATATAAAGTTCAGAACAAAAGTGAAATCTCCAATATCTAGCTAAACATTTTTCACAGAAATAGTGATCTGTACCTTTTCCAAGAAGCGCTGTCCCGTACTTAATGAACACGTGTCTGAAAGCAGCCGTGTCCTGTGGGGCACACTTCGTACTTCTCGTGGCAAGTCTTATCGTCTGTTACTAGACTGCAGTGCGTACACAGAACTGAGAGGAAATGGACTTACAATTCATCCACATTTCATTTCATTTCAGAACATTATATCCCTCAATATATTTTATCCCCCGACATTGATCTCTCAATATTCCATTATTCAATCTTTCATGCCTCGACCTTTCGTCACTCTAGATTTCATCCCCCGAAATTTTACCTCCAACCATTTTAAACTATGCTAATTGCTATTGGGTTTGTGTTAGATAATGGAATATGTTATAAAATTACTAGGGTTGGGGTAGACTTAGACCAACTACTGGATTTAGGTTTAACCTTACTTCTTTGGTTTAACATCAAGGGAGCAAACGGCGAGAGGGAAAATTCGCAGTCGCAAGTCGCAACCAGAGCCTTGGCATAAGTGTTCATTAATTTGTCCATTGTCAGAAAGTACTATTAAAGTTTTGTAAGTAGTGGTGCCTCACTGGCGAAGTAAGGACTTCAAACTGTGACAACACCTAAGTGCAGTATTTCTTACTGATACTATGATTTTAACTTGGTCTGTTTAAAGTAAGCTTTTTAGAATTGGAATTAAATAAGTTAATAACTAAACGCATGGTCACTAAGGTTTCCAACACAATTTCTCAATTCATTCTGGAGCATTGTGACACGATCTGGTGTAATGAAGTTATAGCACTCTCACTCACATGTACTGTTTGAGATTTGATAAGTTTCTGAAGATTTAGATCCACTTTTTAAGCTGTTACGCTCAATTTCCTCCCCAACTACCTTGTAAAGCAGGCGGATCAGCCCCTCATCATAGTTCGTCCTGAGGAGTGTGTCGTTGTTATCATGGAGTTAAAAACAAGCTGGACAGTAGTGTTTATAATAGTGCTGCTGCGTCACCTCAATGTCATAATTCTGACAGAGTCATTGAAAATACCTCAGGGTGCTGATGTTAAAATCATTTCAGTGTTAACTTCAGTGTTAAACTCACTAGCTTCAATGACAGATTCAATCAGCTACCCAAAGTTTAAACGGTATATTTTCTGTTGGAATTCGCTGATATCAGCAGCTAATTGTAGGTTTAACGGGAAGTTTGCACTCTGAGTATATCCGGATCTGCTTTTCAATTACGGAACGCCCCTGCTTAATACTTATTTCTATACATTACGTCTCATCAGAGGAGGACGGGCATGCAGCCAAACTTAGGTAATCTGAAGGAACAGCATACAACAGTTACTTGTATGATAACGGATGATAACTTCCACCGGATAGTCGATCATGGCACAAAGATGTAAGGTAGTAAGATATGAGTTTAAGTGAATCTTTGAAGCAGATTCTACCTAATGGTGCCTTATTTTGGGTGGAAATTACGTGAGCAACCATGTACTGTCTGATCAAATAAATTCCAACAAGGCCAGATATCACTTTTAGGCATTCTGGGCTCAGATGCTTATTAACTTATCAACTCAAGTTCGTTGGTCAGATCAACAGTAATTTGCCAACACCTCGTTTCCACAGTTTGATCACAGACCAGCTCTCAGAAGTTCACTGATCACTAATCAATTAACTGCTCATCACAGTTTACAATTATTCATAGATCAAGTTTAAAATCTATCACAGGGAACGGCAAAAAGGAGAAAACTCAGAACACCTCCTTGAGGAACACCCAAATATAGTACCTCCAATTTATCGTGACCTCCACAGATCCAACTTCTTCAGGCTCTATCTTCTTCGAAACTTTCCCCTTCGGCTTTACCGCCATCCCCACCTCCACAATTCCTGCAACAGCAGACAGTGTTACTTTAAACAAGGAGTTACAGCACGGAAGCAAGTTCTGATTTCTGACACCCTAAAAGTGGAAGTGCTTATCTAATATCTACTTACCTGTCTAGTCATTGACTACTGATTACCGTAAATACGTTGGAAGTAATTCTAAACTCCAAAAACTTTGTCTGGACGTACTTAGTAGCTACCAAGTTTATCATAATTTATAGTTACATCTGGCTTCTTCTAAAGTAGCTGGCCCTCAATTATTGCGACATAATATTTTCACACCTTGTTGATTAATTAAAGCGGCTGCAGCTAATGTCTTGGAAAATTACGGGCGTAGCAGGTTTTTAATAAGTATTTAAATATTAGGTCTATATTATTACGTTATAGTTCATAAGGTATTAGTGTTAATAGGTAAATGTCATCGGAAAAAGTGGGTATTAATTGATGTGTCGCTTTACTAGTAGACTGGATTGACAGACTCACTAATTCGTAACTTATTTTTAAATCTTGTCCAGTAATCAAAACTGCTAAACTCGAGATAAAATTCAAAATCGATCAAGAATTATTAATATTGATTTGCAAAATCCGATGATTCGGCTCGATAATTAAATAACTAGGTTAGTAGGTTATCACCCATCCAAGCTAGTAAGATTCTTACCTAAGATGAGTACCATCATAATATAAGTGAACTTTAACATTCCCATTTCGTAACCTGGCTGTCTTAAATTCCTAAGATCCTAACTCATTTGTAGCACTCACAGATTGAAGCCTTACTTGCCGAGTAAGTACTACGTTACATACTAACTTACTAAGTAATGAAATAGAACAATTGATGGCAATGCAAGCAACTCACAAACTCATCACAGTGAGGATGGAATACCGGCAGTTATATACGCTTATACGGTTATATTTTTATCTGCTGACTAAATAATTTGTCAAAGGCATTGGCCGTCTCACTAAATTCATACATTGATCAGGAAAACATCATAATTTTTACACGTTGAATATGGTAAATATTTGTTAACACACATATTATCTTATTAACTAATAAGATTACTAATAGTATACAAACACCTTCGCTGTTTGGTGAAATATTCGTGGCGGATAACAATTGGGCTAATAGATTGTGTAATTTCAAGATTCAATTGAACGTTTTTTGTATCACGTGATTCAGTTAATATGCCAGTAAACCACTAATAAACCTCTTGTAAACCCAAATAGACCAGTTACTCTAATAACAGACCACGACAATCTTAACCCAATCCAAACAAGCCGACAGGTCTGTAGCTTTTATTATCATTAGCCATTTCCAATTATAGAGTTAATTATGTGTATAATTAATATTGTATATGCCAGTTCGTGCACTGAGATACCAGGATGTAGTCCCGTATCCTGACACTGAAGACAGAATGATGTCATAGTTCAGCAGCTGTTGTCTTATCATTTTCTTATCGAGATCACACTCTTGGATATGAGAACGGTGTAAAACGATTTCCGTCAACGCTGAAACTTGGCAAACGTCATGATTTGGAGTATTGAGGAAACCAATATCCTACATAACATAACTATCAACTATTCTAGAAAGCCTTCTTTACTGCCATCTAATAATAAAATATATAATAATAGTTGCGTAATTAATATGATGTTAGCCATAATTTGCAAGGACTTTATATTTCCTCCGTGACTCTGTTTAATAAGCAGGATTCCTTAACATATAGGTACTATGCTTGCTCAACGTAATAACAGAGTAAACTCATTAGTAACCACCAATATACCAATTAATGACCGCTGTGATAGAGCACTGGTCTAAATCCTAACTTCAGATCACAACAAACTAGGAAGTCTGTAGTTTCTATATTATAGTATATTGGGCGACTCCTGTCCGACAGCGACTCCTGTCCGCCTCCAAAGTTAGGTTTTTCGGACAATAGTTTATGTCGGATCCTACCATACGATTTTCTTGAAACTTTCCATCAAGTATGATGGTTATATGCTGAATAATATGTGCAAGTTTGGGTGAATTTCTATTTGCCAAATTTGAGATATCACTTCAAACACAAGAAAAAGTTGCTGTCGGACAGGATTCGTGTTACCATTATGATTCTGTGGCAATTTGGTAATCTAGCTAGGCACACTTGGGGCACACTTGGGGCACACTTTGGGCACACCTGGGGCACAAAATGAATTTCCTGGGGCACACTTGGGACACAGTTGGGGCAGAAAGTTACTTGGGGCACACTTGGGGCACACTTGGGGCAAGCACACTTGGGGCAAATACAGCTGGGGCACACGTCTTGGGGCACAAAGTTACTTGGGGCACACTTGAGGCACATTTGGGGCAAATACAGTTGGGGAACAGCTGGGGCTCACTTGGGGCACAGATGGGGCAAAAAGTTACATGGGGCACACTTGGGGCAAAAAATGACTAAGGTAAACAATCTTCTGGTGTAATAATAAGTGACAAACAATGTATACGTAATTTTTAATTTAATTAAAATTAACCTAATTCCTGAAAACCAATACAACCAATACATTAATAAAATTATACATTCAACTATTCAGGATAATACTCTTCTCATCAGCTTATGAATTTCGCTATTAAAGGCTCTTCTCACAGATGAGTCCGATCGGGTGAGGTTATGACGCTTACGCCACATGAACTCACAGAGGGCTATCTCTTAGGCTTCAGAGTCTGCACGGGTCCTTCAATGGCCACGGAGCATGTGTCTCTTTGCGTGAAACCACATCCCTTCACATGCGTTGGTGTGAACGCCAGTTAGGGGGTCAGCGAAGCCTCTTGAATGGTTGACCACAAGATGTACAAATCCATACCGTGGAAGCGTGGAAGAGCACTGTAACCTCTCCACTTGTCAGTCAAGATGGTGGTTCCTGGGGCAACGTAGAGCTTTATCAAGAAGGAGAGTGTGGTGGTCCCTCCGGTTGTTAGGAAATTCCACTAGAAAACACTCGTCTGTAGTCCTACAAAATCCCCCAAGTATCCATTTACAAACAACTCTTCTTCCTCGGTTGTATTTCCTTTGTATTTGCCCCAAATGTGCCCCAAGTGTGCCCAAACTGTATTTGCCCCAAGTGTGCCCCAAGTGTGCCCCAAGTAACTTTTTGCCCCAACTGTACCCCAACTGTGCCCCAAGTGTGCCCCAGGAAATTCAATTTTGTGTCCCAGGTGTGCCGTGTGCCCCAAGTGTGCCCAAAGTGTGCCTAGCTGTAGATATTATACAGTGGCTGACAGGTAGTCAGTTTGTGCACTGTGATACCAGGATGTAGTCCCGTATCCTGACACTGAATACAGAATGATGTCATAGTTCAGCAGCTGTTGTCTTATCATTTTCTTATCGAGATCACACTGTTGAATATGAGAACGGTGTAAAACGATTTCCGTCAACGCTGAAACTTGGCAAACGTCATGATTTGGAGTATTGAAGAAATCATAAAATATGCTATGATTAATCTAGAAAGCATTCTAAGACCTAATCTGCACAGATTTGTTCCAGTACAAACTATACCCGGTCTCCTTAATGACTTGTGCTAGCTAATCACACCGGGTACACGTGAAGTTTCCATGGTTACCCACGTGCTTAGATCTCTTGCCTGTAATTGGCTTGCGTCTATAAATCTCACTTCTCATTGGCTGACAGCAATACAATAATCCCAATACAAGGAAAAGCATACCTTAATATCAACGGAGCTTTTCTTTATTATTAATAGATTTATGTTAATATGAGGACCGTTATAGTACATCAGCTATTTTATATTTTACTATTTATTGCTTGTGAATCCATTTCAGCGCTGAAGCACTCAGTGGGTTCCTTTTTAACCTCTTTGTGTCGTTCAAATGGGTGAAGCTATTTACAATAGTCTTCATCACAATGATAGAATGTTAACAAATTTAGCTTAAAAATCTCTGGAATGATAGACACATTTCATGAGTCCAATGTATAGTGTATACACTGGAAAAGTTTCTATAGCAGTTTGTATAGGCAGATGCTATTTTTTGCTTGTAACAATTAAGCGTTTAACTAGGTTTGCTATTCTCGAACGACTTGCATACCTTACTCGGGAATATTATAGCGGGTTAATTTATGACTGGGAAAATTAATAACCGGGAAAAATATGGCGGAATTTCCCAAAACCCGCCAAATTATCCCGGTCATGTATTTACCGGTGGCCGACCTTTCAAGTTTTTTTTCAGAGGTCAACAAATTTTCAACCGAAATTTCTGTTTTTGTTACTTGTTAAAGAAGTTATTTCAATTTACAGTTACTGATATTACTCAGAAATAGAAAAAAAGACACGTCTAGTATTTAAAGGAAAATAAATCTATAGCAATAATAAGTCAAATCTTCATTAAAGCGTATTCTCATTCTCATTATCGCTAATGTCGGGAGCAGGACTATTGAGCGGTGGACTGTTAAGCGTAGGACTGTAGGTCGGTGAAGGTCGGAAGTAGGACTGTAGAGCGGTGTCAAATCGCCAGGGTAGGACTCTAGAGCGGCCGCCCTTATAGATCTCACAACATGAGGACTTTAGAGCGGTACGATCCTAAAATGAGGACTGTAGAGCAGTGGACTGTTGAGCGGTGGACTGTAGGCCGGTGAAGGTCGGAAGTAGGACTGTAGAGCGGCCTTCCCTTATAGATCCCATAACATGAGGACTCTCGAATTTGATATACGAAAACTGGATACTCCGTGATATTTATACCATACCTTCGAAATCCTAACAAGATATCGCACTGCGATGGGATCTGATCTGAATCAGTCCCGTCACCAGATTGATGAACATGAGATATCCTTAGTAGGCGCTAAAGCGTCACGCGATGCGATCCTCATTCATAAATGATCTGCACGAACTAGCAGGAGTTGCATTCTGTGGGCACGGCGAGAAGGCCTCCCTCATTAAGTAAGAGGCCAGAAACCGTTGACCAGAACAGAGAGAGAGAGAGAGAGAGAGAGAGATCTGCACGAACTTGATCGGTACTCTACTTAGCGAAATCACATTGATACGAACAGTTCAATTTATAACTTAGCTTTGTTGAGTGTTCAATCTTCAAATTTTCAACTGCTATAGAGTCCTTATGTTATAGGATGGTACCGCTCTAGAGTCCTCATGTTTATGGGATCTATAAGGGAGGGCCGCTCTACAGTCCTACTTCCGACCTTCACCGGCCTACATGTACAGTCCACCGCTCGCGCTCAACAGTCCACCGCTCTACAGTCCTCATTTTAGGATCGTACCGCTCTAAAGTCCTCATGTTGTGAGATCTATAAGGGCGGCCGCTCTAGAGTCCTACCCTGGCGATTTGACACCGCTCTACAGTCCTACTTTCGACCTTCACCGACCTACAGTCCTACGCTCAACAGTCCTCCGCTCAATAGTCCTACAGCCCTAATGACCCCTCCATTATCATTATTGATATCCCCCTGCTGCTGACCGTCAAATTCGAAGTTGTATTGTTGTCTTAACAAGACTTTCATTTTGTCCGCTAATGGGGCTACTGCTCTGAAGGTCAGCCGGAGCTTAATTTCCTGCCCACCGCTTGGTATTGGGGAACGTCTTGGCTTTGCATCTTCAACTGCTCCAGTAATCAATCCACCGTGGACCATGAAATAGTGGCACAGTTTACTCACTTCATGGGCAAGAAAAGTGATAATCACGGTCCACCCTGAAATCTGATTTCTATAACCAAATTGTGATTTTTATAACGAAATTATGGTAGCAACCGCCAATAAAGTTACAGCCCTCCATCCACTGCTTCAAAAGTCTTCTCTAGCACATATGAGACTTCAGGTAAAATATGATGATCACCACCCCCTTGGAACCCCATAATCTGAGTCGGCGGGTTTTTTTATGACTGGTAAAATTTTTGACCGGGAAAAATATGGCGGAATCTTCCAAAACCCACCACTTTATCCCGGTTATAATAATCCCGAGTAAGGTATAAGACTAAAACATGGTACCTATTATTTAAGGGTGCATTAGTATTACTCCTTACAGTCGCTTTGAATACCTTGTAGAGTTTTTGTGGGGACTGGGAAAGTCTTAACAGTATTTAACCAAATATGATGAAGAAGGGATCATTAAAATAAAATTTAAACATAGGGTCGCTTCTTTATCTTTAAATCTGTGATCTTATTTTTTCATTACCTTCTATAACATAATCAATTTTCTAATTTCCATAGTTTAAAATACTCGCCAACTATTTCCAGTTTCACACTAGCCCCCTGTCCAGGATGGAGTAGATGCTAGTTCCTGAGGACCCGGAAAATGAGGCCCTCCACCCCGTGGTCACCGGGCACTCCTCCTCCTCCTCCAAGGTGCCCATCATGTCAGTAAACAAGAATCACCTGCAAGTGGAGTACCCCCAGAACAGTAGGAACCGCTACCCTAGCTCCAATAATGGGTAAGTTCAGTTTCAGTCATAAAACAGAGAGAGGGGTGGGAGGGGGTGAGTCTGAATCCACTGTTTTCATCCTTTCTACTTAAGTGATACATTTTCTTACCATCAATTTGGTAGTCTACAAATCGGTGGCAATTATCTTTTGCTCAATCTGTAATTGTGCGAATCATTCTGGATCTGATGATATTCTGTCGGCGGGATGCCAAATTCACGATGAGAATCAGTAAGTTTGAATTAGCCCTAGTGGTGGAGTATCAAAATTGTCGGAATTATAATCGATGATGCTTCAACAAATTACTTAAGGCATAGCTACTCAAGTGATGAAATAAATTAAACTCCAAATTTCAAATAATCAATTAATAATAATAGTAATAGCTAGAAATTTATGCATCGCTTTATAGCCAAAAAACTCAAAATTCAAAGATTTAGTTCAAGCCATCTAAAGCGACTCATGAACATGTACATAAGAACTTACAATTTTATGAAGTATGGTTTTCATGATAAAGATATTATATGATACTTATATGAATACTTTTTGAAAGAGATGAGTCTTTAGTCTCTTTTTAAACAAGACAATATCAGTCAATGTTCGCAATTAAAAGAAGTTTGTAAATTATTCCACCCTCTCCGAGATTACTCCAAAATCTGTCATCGTTCTACTAATCACTGATTAATTAGTACTATTATATAATATGTGAGTATTTAGTATACCCCTCCTCTAGATTTATAATGTGCAATTGTGCACCACCCTCAGTTACAGTTGAGCCCAGATTAAACCGGGACTCTTGGGAGTATTTAAATCTTTTGGTGACTTATTCTTTCAACACTACTGAATACTTGAATATGACAAATAATTTGAGTATGATTCGGCAGAAGCTGCATTGATACTTGACAAAGAATCTGTCAATCAGAAATTTAACTTTAATTATATTTAAACTGCTTTTTTGTTAGCTAAAAGTCAGAGAAGCGCCAAAACAACTTTAAAAAATACCATGACACTAATAAGTCAACGCCCGACCCATCTCTTCAAATATATACGCTCCAGTAAATCTAAATTTGATTCAAAGCAAATGTTCACTGTAAATTTCCGTTTGGCCGGATTATCTCAACGAAGTTACATTGCATTATACCTTATCGGACCTTATTTGGACGGACATTACATGAACGGACATAATTATGATCGGACATTAATATGAACGCTCGAAGGCATTCAAAACCATCAAAAATCAGAATTTTTTTCAATTTTTTGACGTTTTTTAAATTTCAGCAAATGATTTTTAAATCCATTTTTTAAACAGTAAGTAAGAAAAGCAGTCATTAAGCAGTCAAAATGTTAGAATATGTGTACATGATCAGTGTCTAATATCACATATCATCTTCATCAAATGGGTTTTCGTGCATGAAATAGTCCATGCTTAAACAAGCATCAGTGATTTCTAGCTTTATGGAAACCTTTTTTTATCAAACTACCCCGGTCCTGCATTTCAGTGTTAACTTTTACAAGCCATTCGGCGTGAAGTGGTTTTATCTTAGACAACTTTAGGTTAACCTTAACATCACGTGGAGCTTTCCTAGCACTGTTTCATTACCTCCCCTCAGTAATATGAACTATAACAACGTCGGACAATGTCCTTGGCAACACGATTTACCGTAATATCTAGAGGCTGGAACAAGTTTGTCATGTTGGCGGGGAGGAGCTCATGAACTATGTTGTTGAGTGCCATAATTTCGTTGACTTTTTCCGCCAAGTGACCCAATTGAAAACATCATATTCTAGTAGAGTTTTCTGTGCCTCCGGCAAACCAAGGATAACCTTTCCGTCGTTAATTTACCGTTACGGCACAATAAAGCTTTCATAGTTGTCATATTCTTGACAAAAAGTTCGAAATGGAAATACTTTTGAAAAAATTTCAACGGACTTTAACTTGGACGGACATTAATTGAACGGGCTTTATTTGAACGGACATTAAGATGAACGCTAGGGCCTCCAGCGTCCAAGTAATGTCCGTCCAAATAAGGTCCGATAAGGTATAATATACCATTGTGTATGCCATTATTGCCACCCCGGCATCCCCCCACCAGTCTCCACCACTTCTATTTACATCCGAGCTACCTTCCCGACCCCTTCTAACCCACCCCTCCTTCTGTAGTGACGGAGGACATGACGTGGACAGTAGTACGGAACTATGGGACGAGCCAGAAGAAGACCAACCACATTGTTCCCACTGTTCCACCTCCCTCCACGACCAGTACACTGATTCACTCCGGGGCAAGTTAAAGCAGCAACAAATCACTCTCATAGAACTCAAGGTACTTGCTTTGTGTGGTTTAATATTTGTAAACAGAGGGCTGTATATTATTCTTACTAGACGAACTAGAGGTAAAAACGTGGTTGAGGATTTTAGGGGCTAATTGATTAATTTAAAGGGCTAATTAATTAATTTTGGCGCCCGCTGGGAGTTGTTCATGATAACCTTTTTTTCGTGTTTAAGTAACTTATTGAGGCAGAGGTGGGAGGGGCAACCTCCATTGAGCTCATTGACTCAACCTGGCATAGTTCATTGAAGCAATATCAGCATTACAACAAAGAAAATGCCACCATCTCACCTTTCCAACAACGCTCACTCTATAGAATCCAAACTTTGTATCGCAAATAAATGAAATTGAAAGGAGAGTGAGAGAGAGAGAGAGAGAGAGAGAGAGAGAGAGAGAGAGAGAGAGAGAGAGAGAGAGAGAGAGAGAGAGAGAGAGAGAGAGAGAGAGAGAGAGAGAGAGAGAGAGAGAGAGAGAGAGAGAAGCTGTGTTTCTTGTGTACGCGGGCTGGGCTGGCAAGATCCATCAAACCATAAATAGCAGAAAATGATTTCTAATTAATAGCGTTAGCCAAAGTGGTGCTAGAGAGAGAGAGCGAGAGAGAGAGAGAGAGAGAGAGAGAGAGAGAGAGAGAGAGAGAGAGAGAGAGAGAGAGAGAGAGAGAGAGAGAGAGAGAGAGAGAGAGAGAGAGAGAGAGAGAGAGAGAGAGAGAGAGAGAGAGAGAGAGAGAGAGAGAGAGAGAGAGAGAGAGAGAGAGAGAGAGCGAGAGATGGAGAGAGAGGGAGGGAGATATAGATATAGAGCTGAATTCTGTATCGTGTAATGTTAAGGTATCAGTGCTCTGGCTAAAATTTCTTTATGCTCGAAAGTTTTTAATCGTGTGTGATTGCGTGTAGTCAAACCTTTAAACGATGGCTTGAACGATTTCTGTTGTTGCTTTATGTTGGATTGGTATCTACTTCTATGATAAAATGAAAGAGCTGCGTGAAGATCGGGTAAAGTTGCTTTCATAGCCACTTGAAATTGAAATCACTTATTTCCCAACGGAATCTAAGCAGTAAGCAACTGTTTCCGCTCCAATAATCCGTCATATTGTCATATTATTAGTAGAAAGAAGAGGAGTTTATAAGCGAACTGTTTTTAATGTTGAGTTTTATTGTTGAAGACAAAGAGATCGTTTAATGTCGATACCATACATTAACATTTAACATATGTTTAAATAGATTATGTTGCTGCTTTATGTTATTTTATAGTTGTTCATGATTATTGACGATTTACTATCAACAACCATATAAAAATATAAGTTAAGATAGATCAATAACTTCGTATTCTGTTCAGAAAACAGTGAAAGAGTTGGAAGCAGATAAGATCCAAGAAGTTGAGCTGCGAAGGAGGGTTGAGGACCAAGCCGAACAACTCCGAGATAAATCTAGCGAGGTTGAGCGGCTAGAGAAGCTTCTGGAAGAGTTTGATAACCTAGCGCAAGAGAACGATGGTAAGCTTTTGAAATTGTGAAATTTCAGTTCAATAGTTGCTGAGTAAATAACGTTGGAGTCTACAATTATCAATAATTTACGTCATTTATTCGTTGCAGAAGCGTTTAACGAATACCATGACATCAAAATACTTATCTAACCCCTGCCATTAGCAACCCTTCATTTTCGTTAGATCTGAAGTTGCTGCTGAGATTGAAAGATGAGGAGATAAAGATGTTGAACAAGGATGTGAGCAAGTTGTCAGAGAGAGTATCAGACTATAACGAGATAGAGGCTCACAACACTGATCTACAATCTGAGCTCTTCTCTCGAGACAGGTTCGTGTGTTATATCTTGTGATGAACCCGAACGAACATTTTGCTGTTGCTGCGTTGTAGGTTATAATACCAAGAAGCGCGCCGAGTTGGACTCGTCAATATTTGGAACAAATATTTTACGAGTATCACCCGTTAACTGCTGCGATATCCGATCTGCAGTTACTAAATTGTTTAACTGAACCCCTATCTTCAGAGAGGTGATGTCCCTGAAGCACAGCGAGGAGCGACTCCGAACTACATACCTAGAACTGGTAAAGAAGAACAGTCAGTTGGAAGAGAAGCTTCTAGAACAGGACAGCAGACACGAAGAAGGAAAGCAGAAGTTTGAGAACAGTATCATGAAGCTGACCGACAAGTTGATCCAGCAGAGGAAGAAGAGCGAGGAGCTGGAACAGACTAACGCTAGAGCTGTCAGGGACTGCAGGTAGGGGAGGTGTTGTGTTTATAGGGAGGGGGAGTAAAGGGGACTGAGGCGCAATTTCGATTGAGAGTGAAAGAGTTTGCTCCTGTACTTAGGATGCTGTGTTTGGGGAATGGGGCTGTGAGGGAGTAAGACAATTATGTGCTGTATTAAGGAACATCACAAACTGAATTTATTGATTGATTCTTGGCTCTGCCCCCACAATGAATTGAGCGACCAAATGTAAAATAATACCACCCTAATCTCTCCAGGTTAGCTGTCAGGCTACTACAATGTGCTAGCCCTGCCTCCAACTCCCACGCTGCAAAACAGCACCAGACAAACAAACTGTCATTTATATTCGGGGATGCGAACAACAAACCTATCAGCAGCAACGACTCTAAATCTATCAAAGTACGATCAGTATTGCACTTGTAGCGATGCTTTGAGAGTATTTTTTAATTGAATGGGCACAATTGTTCTTTAGAATCACGTGCACAATACCTCTTAATTGCCAGTACCACGCTCATGATAATCCGCCCTTTCCACAGAAAGATCTGAAGCAGTTGAGACAGAACAGCTTTGAAGACGAGAACAGTTGCCCACCAACTCCACCCAACTCCACCTCCTCCCCCAACACTCCTCCCTCTAGTACCCGGGGGGAACAACGACGCGGAGTGTCAGTCAGGCGTCAATCAAGTCGGGGTGCATCAACTAGGAGTGCTCCAGGGAGCTCGTTACCAAAGCAGGGTAGTGTTCCCGGGCAGAAGCAGGAGGAGGGTGATGTGTTCATGAAGAGGAACCATTCTACTAGCTGCTTGGAAAGTGAGTAGAGTGTTCGAGTTAGGATGTGGTTTTGTAGCTCACAGCTGTGTGATGTTGGCTATCAATCATTATTCTTGGAGTAGCGTGAATTTTGCTGTCCAGTGAATGTGGCTGATGAGTGAAAAAGGGTTATCACTGCTATAAATTAAGTATGATGCACTAAATATGATGCACTAAGCATGACGCACTAAGCATGACGCACTAAGTATGACGCACTAAGTATGACGCACTAAGTATGACGCACTAAGTATGATGCGCTAAGTATGACGCACTAAGTATGACGCACTAAGTATGACGCGCTAAGTATGACGCACTAAGTATGACGCGCTAAGTATGATGCGCTAAGTATGATGCGCTAAGTATGACGCACTAAGTATGACGCACTAAGTATGACGCACTAAGTATGATGCGCTAAGTATGATGCGCTAAGTTTAAAATGTAATGCGCTATTGCGCTAACAAACCCTGCTAAACACGCTTTGACCGCTATAACCGTGACATCAGGTTTACAATGCATGTCAAGAACACAGAGTGCTCACAGACCAACAGGTGGGTAGTATTTGACTCAGACAAAACAGGTACCATTTCTGATTGGCTGCTCTGCTTGCTAACTGACGGTACATTACACTTTATTTATCTTTTTGGCTAAGTGCCAGCCGCCAGGTTGACTGACTTATTTAATGACTTATATTGTGAAGTTTAATTAATTTGAAACAAGAAATTACGCCCAAAATGTTTGGCTTTGTTTGCATTCGCTGCATTTGAGGATATGGTCACAATGTTAATGTTATGTCGCTTATGCTCATCAAGTGTGACTTTGGCCAAACGTTATAATTAATCACCGTAAATCAATCTGTGCACACTGCACAACCCGATCGAACTCGACCTACCTACCAAAATCACTGATCCCACCACCACTACTAATTAGTCGTAGCCATACATGATTACCAATAAAAAGGCAGTCGATAGAACAAATGGGAAAATAAAGCAATCAGATCTGTGCAAATTTTTAGTAAATTTATATTTTTATAACTTATCAACATACAAATCAATATGGCTTGCATGACTGATCGTACCTTCCTCTTATCTAGCGAGAACTAATTTTAACGACTTATCAGCTGTATATTGGAATATAAGGTGTACGAGCCTTTTTATCACGCTCTTAATTGTTGGGTTTTGTTTTTTAGTTACTACTTTATAAGTTGATCTAACAAAATTCTTTAACTTAACCAATTATTAGTTTCTAATAACCATTTGCATATATTAACCAATTCATTAAATTAACCAAGTCTTGATTTCTAATACTGACCAATTGACCACCTTGCAGGTGCAGGTTGTACAGATTTACATCAGGAGTCAGTGATAGTGCTAAAGGACTTGCTACAAGGTGCGGTTATAATGACGCCCATCACGGGTCTTTGAGTCAAATTTAATGAGGACTGCTGTTTCTTTGAAGTTGAACTTACTCGTCACATGGATCTAAATTGTGACAACTCTCGTAACTTTAGAGTGGATTATGTTATATATTCTGGATTGAGTCCAAGGTTGGGTGATTTAACAAATGATATTTCAGGAAAGAAAGATGCAATCCATGTCTTGAGAGTTGAATTGGGGAAGAGAGACAAAGAAATCGGATTGTTACGGAAGAAACTGACGAATAATCTTAGCGAGAGCATTAATTCTAAGGACATGGTGAGTAATTATTTTATCAAGGTTTCATAGGATTGTAAACTGGTTGAACATTATATGTTTCGCCTCTTATACTGCTCTATTTTGTTTGAAGTAACTGCCCAGAAGTAACTGCCCACAAGCAACTGTTTAATAACTCCCGTTATTCGTATCAGAATTGCACCAAAATTTTAGAGCATATAGATATGGGTCAAACTTTAATTTTCTGAAAGTTTCGTAAAATTTCATTGATCTGGGCCACCCTGTATATTCTACTTTGCTCGGCAAGCAGCAATGGTTTGGAGTTTTCGATAGATTCATAAGGGTTGGAGTTATGGAGTTATGGGTAGGGTTAGGGTCCATGGGGGTAAGCGGTAGGGTTGGAGTTATGGAGTTATGGGTAAGGTTAGGGTCCATGGGGGTAAGCGGTAGGGTTGGAGTTATGGAGTTATGGGTAAGGTTAGGGTCCATGGGGGTAAGCGGTAGTGTTGGAGTTTTGGTGGCAAGAGATTATTTTTAATCTCAGGGAATAGTGATCGTGTCACCGATAACCTCTCCTATTCCAATGACCATAGTGCGTGATGAAGAATCACATCCTTTTCGAGGTGCTACTATTAAGCATTGTAATCTGTCCTGGGTGACTCCAGTTTAAACAGATGACGTGCAACAAAACACTATGGATCTAGACAGGCAAAGGTCGATAAAAAACCGGGTGCGAGATGCTGGCAACTTTTCCTCTCTAAACATTTGCTGCAGAAACATCACAAAGTAACAACAAGAAACGGTGTGTGGCTCCCTCTGCAAGGACGGATGATACCAGTATGAAGGTGGCGGGGAAAAGCCTAAGGGACCCCCGTGGCCAGATGAGTGTTGGGAGAACACGTCATTGTAGCAGATTTATTTCTCCACAGATCACCCATGTGGACTCCGACTCTAATAAGAAACAGCCAGCGAATTATTCTAAAACAGGTCTTACATTTGGGACATGGAATGTATTATCTCTGACAAGTAGTTCAAGTCAGTTGTTCCAGCTATCAGAGAATTTCTCTGAGTTTAAGTTGGACTTGCTGGGTATAACTGAGACCCATATGCCTGGTACAGGATCAGAGCTACTGGATAATGGCTCCTTACTTATTTATTCAGGGAGGACGGACGGTATAAGAAGGCGAGGTGTCGGTCTTACCCTTTCAAAGAGGACTAAAAATTCATTAATTTCCTATCTACCAATATCTGACCGTTTGTTGAGTGCAAGGCTGCATAGTCAACACCTGAACATCTCTGTTGTTGTGGCATATGCGCCAACTGAGGGGGCTTCAGATAATGATAAGGATGAATTCTACCAGCAGTTGTCAAGTGCATTCGATGAGCTACCCCGACATGATTTAAAATTACTGCTTGGTGATCTTAATGCTAAGGTCACATCCGACTGCAGTTCTATGTCAGGTGTCATTGGTGGACACTCGCTTCACAGCTCATCAAATGACAATGGTACCCGATTGTTGGACTTTTGCATTGCCCACCAACTTACCATCGGGGGCACTATGTTTCAGCAAAAGGATATACATAAAGGTACGTGGAGATCACCTGATGGTCGTACTGTAAACCAAATAGACCACATCTGTATCAGTAAGAAGTTTGGAGGCTCCTTGCTAAATGTAAAAGTTTGTAGAGGGGCTGACATTGGGTCTGATCACTATTTGGTAAGAGCACGACTGAGAATGAAGCGTATGTCAGTGAAAAAGAAGCAGGAACGTAAGCTTGAGATTCCTGCTATTGAGCATCTGCGTGATCATTCACTTGTTTCCGAATACAATATTGTTCTGAGAAACAAATTTGACTGTTTGGAACCTGAGGTTGACCTGGAATCAATGTGGGACAACTTCAAGACAACTGTCCAACAAGTTTCCATGGAAATCCTTGGGCAAAGACCTCGAAAAAAGAAGGACAGGCACCAATCTCAGAAGACAAAAGAATTATTGAAGAACCGTAAGGAATTTAAGCGTAAAGACCCTAATTCGAACGCTAACAGGTCAGAGTATTCTAGATTGAATAAGCTCTTTAAAAAAAGTAGCAAGGTGGACGCTAACAACTGGGCACGTAGAATGGCCAATGACTTGGAAGAAGCTGCGAGAAAAGGTCAGCAACGTGAGGTATGGCAGAAGATCAATGTCATATCTGGAAAGAAGAAGAAGCAGTCAACTGCAGTTAGAGACGTATCTGGCCAGTTGATTGCCGACCCACATGCCCAGAAAGAAAGGTGGAAAGAGCACTTCTCTAGGCTATTGAACCCTCCCCCGCAAGAGGCCAATATTTCTGACCTAGACATCATCCCTCCGCAACCCAGTTTTGACGACCTTTCCGATTCGGATGAAGCTCCTACAAGAAACGAGATTGTTGATGCCCTCAAAAAACTCAAGAATCACAAAAGTCCAGGAGTGGATGGTATCACCAACGAGCAACTTAAGTATGGACAGGATGGGTTGGTCGATCAACTAGTTGTGTTGTTCAAGAAAGTGTGGGAAGATGAGAAGATTCCTGAGGATTGGTCCAAAGGTGTTATTATCATCGTTGGAAAGAAAGGTGACACCTCTCATTGCGCTAACAACAGAGGCATTACATTAAGATCCACAGCCTCGAAGCTCCTGCAGATGATACTCCTGCGGAGACTTAGCAATGGCATGGAAAGATTCCTCCGGGAAAATCAAAGTGGTTTTAGACAGAATCGCTCATGTATTGACCAGGTTTATTCACTCCGCTGTATTATACACCAATGCATTGAGTATAATATCCCTCTGTATATTAATTTTGTTGATTTCAAAGCAGCTTTTGATTCAATTGACAGGCAGTTCATTTGGAGAAGTATGCAGCACTACGGCTTACCTGACAAGTACATTAGAATTATGAAGGCGTTCTTCACTCACACAGTTAGTGCTGTTAGGGTCAATGGAGAGGTTACAGGTTGGTTTGATGTCAACTCGGGTACTGGGCAAGGTGATATACAGGGACCACCAGTCTTCAACTTTTGTTTGAATTTTTCGGCATACCTTATGGAACTGAACAAGGTCATTAGCAAAGGGGCTTTATTACAGCTGCCAGCCCCCGGGGTAGAAGAGAAACATCTTTTGGACACTGATTACGCTGATGACATGGCTATGTTAGATAACTCAAAAGAGGGGCTGCAGGAAACCACTGACCTTCTCTGCAAATACAGTGCCTATGCGGGTCTGAAGATTAATGCTGGCAAGACACAAAGCATGGTTGTCAGCAAAAGTGCATCGCAGAGGCCGTATTCTAAAGACGACACTATGGACATCAATGTGGAAGGTCTCCCAATACAGCAGGTCAGCAATTTCACTTACTTGGGTGCAATCATCAGTGCGAATGGAACAATTGACAACGAACTTTCAGCTCGAATTCAAAAGGCCTCTGGGGCATTCTATCAGCTCAGCAGTATATGGTACAGTCGCAACATCAAGACTCCAACGAAAATCAGGATTTACAAAGCGGCTGTTCTCACTATACTGCTTTATGGAAGTGAGGTATGGAATACCACACAGACGCAGATGAAAAGATTTGAGGTGTTCCATCATAGATGTCTCAGGAGAATCCTGAAAATAAAATGGTTTTATCATGTATCTAATGCTGATGTACTTAAGCGGGCTAACATCGCCCCTGTTGATACTTTCGTACGAGCAGCTAGACTCCGATGGTTTGGCCATGTGGTGAGGATGCCAGAAGAAAGAATACCCAACTATCTTCTGCACTGGATCCCAAAGCATGGTAAAAGGTCAAGAGGTAGACCTCGGAAAAACTGGTTGTCATGTGTCCGGGAGGATGCAGCAATCTTCACAGGTGTCGATAACATCACGATAGAAGATGCAGAACAACAAGCTACAGACAGGGCTCACTGGAGAGGTCTAATACACCGGAGAAAGGAGTTACTTTGTGGTGCAGGCCACTCCAACGACTAGGAGGAGACCTTTTCAAGTACAAGTAAAGTAAGGGTCTAGGGTTAGGGCCCATGGGGGTAAGCGTCAGGGTTGGAGTTATGGAGTTATGGGTAGGGTTATGTTAGGGTCCATGGGGCTATGGGGGTAGCGGTAGGGATTCAGTCCACCAACCCTCTCATAAAGGAGTTTGATTTTGTCCGAATATTCAAATAACAAATAGCTTGATTTGAATTCTGTCTCAAATAGGGATGATTGTTAGAACAATCACAGAAGTTACTTATCCCAAATAAGGACTCAAGAAATGATAATTCACAGCTTTCTGCTTTCACAGCTTGGCAATAAAATGTGGCCATAGTTTTTACTTTTCACGTCACGATTTAAAGTGGTTGTTTTGATATAACAATCGATAATAACGGCTGAAATCTAGAATTGATACAACTTCAAATTCAATAAAATCAACGATGAACAATCGATCCAACTCCTTAAGAAATCCAGTAAGTCAATTCCATTCCCGATTCACTCCAACTAACACACGTGTCCTATAGCAATCCAGCTGAGTTTCCATCCTTCTTTATTCGCTCTCTCCGCTTTAACACCTTCCTCGGAGTACACCGTCAAACTCCACTGATCCACATCTCTTAAATGAGAATTAGGGAAGTTGTTAAAAGCCCGCACGTTTGCCATCACTATGGGGGTACTGGTGAACCCACAGCTGGTTATATCCACTGAAATGTAGCACCGTGTGAAGTGGTAACTGGAGTCTACCCATTTTAGGGAGCCCACTCCCGCGCAGGTCACTGCACAAGGTCCCGGGTGAGGCTTACCGTCAGGAGTACTAATAACATGAAGGTCAGAGCACATTGTCACGGCTAGGAGGGTGCAGACTAGGTACAGGACTTTCATGTCAGGTGCTGCTAGGTAACTGAGCTGCTAAGTAAACTAGGACTCTTCCAAAAGTACAGCATAGTTTGACTGCGAAATGTAGTCAGTAAGTGCGATTGACCGACCATCACATACTGCCTTATATTCTACCACGCGGTTACCATGTGACCGTCACATACTGCCTTATATTTTAACACGCGGTTACCATGTGACCCTCCACTGATTGGATTTGTACTGTGATTTAAAAGTTACTTTGAACGTGTCAATTAGTTTAAGCTGATTTGAACGAGCTTACTGAGTGACGTGGTAAAAACTCTAATGAGGAGCATTGGAGTGAAATGTATATACCGACACTAATTCGATCGGGCTAAACTGTGAACCTTGACTTAAATTTGTTTTTATATACAGGGTGTACCCTTAAATTCAACTATGTTTCTGACAAAATTTAGTTAAAAATAACCGTAAAGTTTGATTTTTTCAAAAATTATTAAAGTGGAAAAAAGTCACACTTTATGCGGTTATACTTATACACCTTGTATATATAAAAGAGGAAACATTTAAAATAAATCCCATAACCAAAAATATCCATCCCCTATAACCATTATATTATTCATCTTAGGCGCCGAACGAACGGATAGAAAATTTGGAGACCCGGGTAGGGTTCCTGAACGACGAGAACTTTAACCTGAAGTACCAGTTGGAAATCTGCAGGAAAATGTTAGACAAAATCTCGGGAGTTGCTCCCAACCCCTCTTGAACGACTGAATGAGGAATACCAGGCCAGATTTCTGTCACTTTACTGTCATCCTACCTCGATTTCTGCTCTTGAAATTAAAAAATTATTGGATGAGCAGACTGAAATTATTTGTATTGCGTTACTCGGAGTGTTAATTAAAATCTAGGGAGAACTTTTTTGCTGCCGCGAACATTCGCGAATCAAAGAAAAATGTGCTCAATTATTGTGTTTTTTGTTGCCAGCTTGTGTAAATATATTGGCCGTATAATTGTATAACATTATTTGGTTTGATACTGTTTCTAACATTCTTACAGGGAGCCCATTCAAAATTATAGAATATTTATGAATTTCATTAGCCTGCGTTAGGAATAGGTATATTCAAATCTGTGAGGTATCTCAAGAAAACGAAAGAGCAACCGTGTGGTTGCCTTGACAATCTGTCGATCAATTAGGAATTCAATCATGGACTTTAATGATCATCGTGTGAAGTGGGAGTTTTGTTAAATCTTTGAGCTTCGACTTTTCAGCTATCTAAAGGATAATTCGTAATTGTGTAATGACGAATTTAACTGTTATTTACGGTAACTATTGTTGACGTTTGCCACGAAACGTAATTTTGAGTTTCAATTGTTTTAAAATAATAATTTCTTAGAGTATTATATAACTAAATTGCTTGATTATGAATCAATTAAAATTTCGCCTTAACTTGTAATTGTATCATGATGGAATGGTTCATCGATCCCAAAGAATCTAACCATAGAATTCCAAGTACAATAATGTATAATTATCGACTCTCAACTATAAATGACCAACTTCACGATATCGAGTAACGAGATTTTATTTTTAACAGTACCACAACATTCAGCTCTCTTGGTGACCACGCTAGATCCTCAAACGAGAATCTTCATCTAGTTCAGTTGTTCTGACTTCTGGGTGGTTTGGTCTTTGTAGATTTGTCCGGGCTTTTAAGTCAAAATTAGCGAGATGACCCAGGTTAACAGATTGACCCATAGACATAGTCTCAGTTTATATTTTGACTTTGTGAAGGACCCTGAAGTTAACCAAAAAGAAGTGATACTCTTTACCAAAACCGAAAATTGGGTAGTGTAGATTGTGGACCATCGCCAGTGTTTCCTTCTCTCAAACAGAAGGAAATGATATCAATTTGAATTACCGTTCTAAATTTAAAATGATACCGATCAGAATAAAATCGGTCGCTCGCTTTTCCCATTTACAATTGTGATAAATTAAGCAGCACTACACAGAGACAGTACTCGTCAATAACGATTCTATAAACCTCAGCTAATTGGACACTAACTATCGCCCTTTACTTATAGAGTTATAGTTATACCGAAGTACGTTAGGTATTGGTCCGAAAGCAACCCAACGATATTTCTACAAAGTGTGATTGATGTAATAAAGAGGTAAACCGTAACTCATTTATACAATTCGCAAGGGCCGTGAATGAATGAAAAAAGCGAGCGGCCGATTTTATTCTCGGCATCATTTTGCATTTGAGAACATTTCCTTTTGTTTGGGAAAAGGAGGCACTCATGGCGACGGTCCAATTCTGGATTTTGGTTTTTAAAATGGTCGGATGTTCAGCTACCGAAAGTAAAATTGATACCACGTGCTCATGAATTAGGGGAGAACACCTTGTGACGTAATACTGGTTAGAAGAATATAAAAGTGACTGCAAGACTTGATATGATTAGATGTTGCACAATATTATTACTTGTTTGTCTATTGTTAATGGACTGACCCAGTATACGTGCTACAATTCGTGCACTGCTTTATAGATCATATCATCGGCCGTCAATTAATTAGTGCACGAGATAATTATAATCTCATGTGTACCATTATTAGATTATTGGTATTTGGAATACTTGTTCACATATCAGAACGTCATTAGTTCTTTTATTTGCTTATTTGCGTATTTTTTATTTGTTTATATTAGTATATGAATATTAGTATATTAGCAACAGCTTGGCACCGTCCAGCTTTCAATCAATCAGTATTACGAATTCGATCGTCTTGACTTGTAGTTGTAAATATATTTTTTTATGAAACTTTTCACCTCGATAGCTCATCCAGTTTGGTTTACTGAATTAGTGGAAGCCGCTTGGCCGGGGATTGGTAAATAATAAATTGTATTGGCAGATCAACTACCTTATATTATCTACATGATCACTACAGTTTTTACTCCTCACTTGCACTGCACACAGCTGGTGCAACTCATAACTTCAACATATAAGCGGGAGTAATTTACAATGAAGCAATCTGCAATAGCCATGGTAATATATTAGGGGTCAGCTGTAAAGATTGTAAGACATAGACGATGCAGGATTAAGTGCACGTGTTAACCGGAGTCACAGGCCAATCAGAACCCAGGATCTCAGGATTAAGTGCACGTGTTAAACGGAGTCACCCAATCAGAACCCAGGATTAAGTGCACGTGTGAACTGTGAACCGGAGTCACCCAATCAGGACCCTCGCTGGGTGGGTGCCTACCATTCACTGCGGCGATTATTGACCGAATGAAGAAAGGTTCGGTGAATACTTTCAAGCTTTTACAATATTCAATATTCACTCCTATACTTCTCGTTAGAATTATCAAATGGATTTAATTACTCCTGACTCCTGTTAGTTCGTCAAGAAACTAAGAAAGGGGTGTTGAAACTTGAACCACTACATAGTCATAGCAGTAATCAACATATCTTTTAGATACAAATCTTTTCGAAATATTTGAGACTGGAAATCACAATCCTGAAAGTAAACTTAAAGTTAAACACTATTAAAAATTTAATAATTAGTTTTAGTTTTAAATTTTTCACATCCACTTGGAAACCATGAGATCTTTGATTCCTATTTCCCCCATTTTCCCCGTTGCCACACACCTCGGTACGGCAGAATTAATTCGGGCTGAAACTAGTGCTAGGTGTATCCTAGAACCCACGGTCAGTATCTTCTCGGGCCATGATTAAAATTTGAATCCGTTCAGATCGTGCCAGACTCTCGAACTGTGACCTGGATTAGTCATTTCGACTAATTCAATAATTCCTACTTCATTCGGTTTCACTTTAAGGACAAATTACGAATGATAAGAGCTAACCAGGTGTTTCTTACACCTTTACACTTCGTGAGGATCAAGTGCACGTGGTAGCACACGTGCTACCTCAAATTGACTTCACGAGGGTTGTATATACCGCTTAATATTTTATCCGTGGAATCTTGAGTTTCAATCTTTATGCATATGATATAATTATAAAACGGTACCTTAATTCCTGCTTCATTCACTTTCATTTAAGGACAAATTATGGATGATAAGAGCAATAGCATGACCAGGTGGTTCTTACGCTTTCTGAGGATCACACAAAGGGCACGTGGTTATAGCACACGTGATACCTCAAATTAACTTCATGACGATTAAGGGTTTTATACCGCTTAACATTTTATCCGTGGAACCTTGAGTTCCAATTTTTACGATATAATTTAAATAAAAAGCTAAAAGATACCAGCTGAGACGAAGCCATTATGTTTCATTTATATATTAATCCTTGGTAATCGCTAGAAAACTATAGCTATGTTAATTCATCGAGTGAATACGATAATTTTATCATAATAACGTTTAAAGTTACAAGCTACAAAAATTACTTGAATAAGATCTTAAGTTTGCAGTGATCACTTTTACTTGTATTTGTGTCTGAGAGGCTTCAATCCGCCCAATGATGAAAGAGAAACTTCGTTTATTATACAAAAATAAAATAAGTTAGCAGTCATTTTCTCAGGGACTCAGTGATTATTTTAATTTTTGTTGTTCATGATTGAGTTTAGATTAAGAAATTCCAGGTTTAAAAATACCAATTAAATTGGAGTGTTAGTTTATATGGTTAGGGTTATTGGTTTTGGCAAGGGCTTTGGTAACTGTGCTAGGGTTGGGATTAAAGTTTGGCACGACCGTTTCGTTTGTCTAGAAATAAAATACCGTGAATACCGAAGTCACAAGATAATTTTTCGGGTGAGCCATTCAACATGAAGATTGAAGAGCCTTATCATTTGAAGCTGTAAATTAGTTCATAAAAGATCATTGTCATTTGGAGCAGTGTCGTGGTCTGATTACAACTTCCAGTTAGTTGGCCAGTTAGGGATCTTAGTCACGTGATTAGAAAACCTGATATTTTTGAGTCACGTGATTTGAAAACCTTATATCATGGAGACTTGTGAAAGACACTGAAATTCCAACGGATCTTAAAAGTCTGATAAAAATTGCAATTGTGCCCCTCTAATGACTAAATATTTGTCCTGGTATGAACTAATTTAGTAATTTGCAGTCGGGTAGGACTAGGTATTAAAGTTATACGGTGGCGTTACACTTATGATTTACGTTTACCCGGTACCCCGCAATTATCAAATAATTTGAATGAATAACACCACTAAATTCATGGTCTCTAATTGTGAAAATTATAGGATCACACCAAGTCGAGTTGGCACAACATTTTTGTTTCTAATTCTAATAAATTTGGTACCAATAATTCCACCGTGAAGCACGGTTATAGCCAAAAATACTTTATGGTATAATAGTCGCCGCGCGATTTTTTTTCGCCCAAAATTTGCAATTTTTCTTTAAAAAGGTTGCATTGCAATGCGTAAGACTAATTATGCCTACGTACAACTAGACCTAATCGTGCTTCACTGTAAATTTTGACTTATATTCGTGTTTACACTTTGAGGCAACTTTTAGTTTTAGTGCAACATTTATAAAAATCGGAGACAAAACTCGCTTATTGCACACAACACTGACTACACCAGTTATGTATGCCGTAGGGTACGCATGTTGGAATCTTTTTTCTTTTTTCTTTTCACAAGGGAAATAGTGAATCTTACAACTAGAACTTAAACTTTTGAAAATAGATTTCAATGCGATTAAACTGATTACACTCTTACTAATTTCGGTCCCGGGAGTTTGCATGCGCCACTGCGCTTCTGACCATTTTTGGTCAAATTATCACTATATTTACCAATTCACGTTCACTAAAATCTGATTTACCCATGCTTCATTTAATCTTCGGAAAATATCTTAAACATGATTCATACAATGCCTAAAGGGATAACATCACAATTCACAGTCTTTGGTGGTAAAATATTAAAAGCGATATTTTCAGGTACAAATTAGTGAGAAAGAATTGTATTTAAACTTTAGTTATGCTAGGTTAAAATATAATTAATACTCGTCCAAAAGTTATATACCAAAGCTATTATGTCCCTACAACGCCATGTGATTCAAGATTGTTTAAAGACTTGGAACTGGTCCAGGCCTAATTGAGAGTCAAAGATAAATGAAATTCAATCCAAGATTACAGCAGAACTGGTAAATTTGATTATTCGAGGTTTAGCCAATCCCAGCTGCCTGACACGATCACATATTTCATCACAGGTTCATCAATCTAGACGCCACCGCAACAAAAATAATTACAGAGACCCTGAGAAAATGACTGCCACCGGCCCCTGTATAAGTGCTAGGTAATTCTGTAATTAACGAAGTTTCTCTTTCAACATTGGGCGGGCTGCAGCCTGCACAATGATGCTAGAATGAAAGTGAAAGTGATCAACAAACAATCACGGAGTAGCGTGAGGTTGAGCGACGCGTTAGTTCTTTGGTCTGTTAAAAGAACCACCAACTCACAATGACTCTCCATAGTCACTCTAGCAATTGGGAAGTTTGTTTCTCCACTAATGTTACGAATCTTGACGCATGGCAGTTTTTACTTTTGTTCGAATATTGTGCTTCCTGCGTAAAACATTTCATCAGTAGAATTACTGTATATTCTGACTGTGTCATTACATTGTCACACCATATTCATGACCAACTTATTATAAAATTTTTCAATATTTGTACTTTGTTCAGTTTGATCACGACAAACTTCTCCGAAGTATTTTAATTTAAACCGTAATAATTATATTTGATAGATAAAGAAAATGGACTTCAAGCTGCTTTTACTTCTGGGACTTATGGTCTGCGTTGTCTTCACTGGTGAGTATTATTACTTAAATTTAATTACTTTTTTATAATTTCAAATGTGGACCTATGTTGTTTTTTTTCTTGAGAGCAAATTGTTGACTGCACAAACTGTTTTATCTCAAGATCTAAATTTTGAGCTGAATAAATGATATTTTCTACCCTAAATTTTGGCAAACTTTGGTAAGTTTTACCAGCAGAATAAAATCGCAACTTGTTCAATGTAAAATTTTCAATAAATGTATTGTTGCCTGCTTGCTGCTGATAATAACCTTGACCTCTAACCGGTGTAGACTTGTTTAAACCTCAAATCTTAAAATTCTTCATTACTGTCTCTCGATTATACAGGATGATTTCTCTGATTTTCACAGCTTTTAGATCTGTGTACAAACTAAATCTGTGCCACCGTTAAATCGTTATGTGCCCACTGCCCAGTGACAGTGATAGAATAACATTTTTTGTGGTGTTACTTTTACTTTATCTCAACATAGAACTCACGTTACTATCTTTCAGTGGAAAGTGGAGATGGAGATAAAGATACTGAAGAAGGAGGTGAAGATACTGAAGGTGACGGTGAAGAAGAAGGTGAAGGTGACGGTGAAGAAGAAGGTGAAGGTGACGGTGAAGAAGAAGGTGAAGGTGACGGTGAAGAAGAAGGTGAAGGTGACGGTGAAGAAGAAGGTGAAGGTGACGGTGCCCTTGCAATGTCTGCTGTTATGCTTCCTCTGGCTGCAGCTCTCTACCAACTGGCATAAGGTAGGATTGTAATCAACTCTGACTTATACTTCTATCACAATTAATTTCTACGATAATTTCATCACATTTTACTTTTTTTAAAGTTTCCAACTAAACAAATTTTTTCTTCAGAATCTTCTAAAACCTGGATCATTGGAAAGCTTCGTCCGAGCTGCCGAGTGAAAGTTATTCGACACGATCTGACTAACAGCTACAATGTTCCTCTGGGGTCTTCTCTTAGCTTTTAGTCGGACTCACGAATTAAACATTGACTGTTAGGCTTCATGTGCAAGGAGCAAGGCGGTGCTTTTTACTGTCGGTGTCCAGGCCAAAGAAACATTTAGTTGTAGTTTTTATACATGTACAGTGTACACTGCACCCTTATTATCGTTTTATGGAAAAACAAGGCATCTGTTTTCTTCAGTATACAATTTTTTAAAGGATAAACTTTTCAGAAAATTGATACGTTAACATTTGTTATCATTTATACTTTCAAGAATAAAATTAGAATTGTATGATATTGATATCCTTTTTGTATTTCAGTTCAATTTTAGTTTTATGGCAACATTTGTGTCGACCTTAAAATAATTGTGAATGATACGGAATGATACCAATAAACGTAAAAAGAATGGAAATTGAGTGGAACTAGTTTTAGCTTAGGATAAATTAAACTTGAGTATGCTAAAACAGCATATATAATACAAATAGTAAATTATAAAGTCCTTCTTGTTTCCAATATAACCAGTGCAGTACCAAGTCACATTCCATGCTATGATATAATAGTAATAACTTATAACATGTTAGTTGTACTGCGATCAGTGACCACTCGCGAATTTTATGATTTAGTGGCCTCCAAGCGTAAAAATACCGCCCCTTTATAAGTTCACTTCAGCTTTATCAGAACGTTTGAAACAAAATTGTCAAGTTCCTAATTTTGAATTTGGTTGTAAGCAACCCCACAAATAGCCTTCCGAGTTATATAAAGAATTGAGTCATATTCATTTTCACGGTATCGGTCCTGGGCACCTGATAGTAGACAACAATCTGGCACATCTTTTCTCTGACACTCCGAGATCTTCAAACAAGTTTAGCAACATTTTCTTCTCCTGAGCAGTGTTCTTACTGAGTCTTTTCAAGAGTAGCTGATATTTCCTGTCCATTAGGGAGGATTCAGTGGTAGTGTCCCCGTACTCGCACGAGGTAGAAGAAGAGTTTTTGTTTCCTTCACTGATCTTCTCCCAGATTTCCCCTCCAGTCAACGGGTCTGGAGTGTTTGGCACCAGGAGGATGGAGCTAACAACATCATCGTCTCCCCCTCTTACGTGATCATGTCCTCCTCTCGCGTGATCCTCTCGCATTTCTGGGGATTGTGTAAAAAAGTTTGTGGAGAAGTTCAGTGTTGAGTCGCCCTCGTCTCCGGTTTTGTTGTTAGATGTCGAACTGGACATCCTGATCCGCTGATCCTTCCCCTGGATGTCCTGGTTAACGTGGTAAGTCACTGTGTTGTATTGAGTGTTCGCATGCTTCTTATCTGCTTTTCTACGTCTCTGGTTTACATTGTAGGTTGTCTTGGTGGGCCTGTGAGGACTACTCTTCGTGTGTTTTTTACAAAATAGCACTGGTTGTTGGTTCTTTGAATGATTGGTACCAGTGTCTCCTGGCTTGTTTCTAGGTTTCTTCTTAACTGTGGGTCTGGTGTATTTATAGATATCCCTAAGGTTGGAGAGAGACATGTCTGAGGAGACTGTTTGGGTGGCGATGTCAAGGACCTTCTCTGAGGATAAAGAAAGAGAGTTCTTTGACAGAGTCTTCACAAAGACAGGTTTGGAGCTTGGTGTTATGGTGTTGACTTCTGATGCTGGTTTTGTACTGGTTCCTTTACTGGGCCTAATCAAAGGAATGGTCTGAGACACACTGTCCTTACTTGGAATTGTACCACTGGTTGTTTCCAAAGTCGAGTTCTGGCTAGACTTTGTTTGATATTGTGCTTCCATTTCTCCAGTTTTGCTGTCTCTAGTATCAGTCTGTGAGTAACTTGACGTAAAGTTTACCACCCTTGTTTCTGTCTCAATATTATTACATTCCTCTAATATTTCTGTGCTTTCCTCTACAAGCGGTGAAGTTGCTCGGTTAATGTACTCTATAGTAGGTTGTCTCTGGAGAGGTACCTGTTTAAATTCCTCTATAGGAGAAACTGCCATCTCAACCGTCATAACTTTACTTCTCGCCTTTCTTATCTCTGTGAAATCAGTGGAGATAGTCATATTATCTTTCCTGTCACTTGTATCCTGTGTTTTTACACTGTCAGTTGCTTCTTCCTTCCTTGCATAATCCCTTCCACGATTTAATAGATGAGGTCTGTCTTCTTCATTAGGATCATCTTGACTGTAACCCACAATTTGTTCCTGCATTGGTGCAGTGATCTTTTCTACCTGGTTACTACCTAGCGAGATATCCTGAGAACTGTAGCTGGGAGTCTCTACAGGAATCGGGGGACCACATAAAGGAGATATCAGAGAAGATCTGGTGCTCTCACTTATACTCAGGACAATCTGAGGCAGACTTTCAGAGCTGGAGGAGGATGTTATGGGTGTAGTCAGTTTTCTAAACCTCACTAGTTTGGAGCTCGGATCCATACCTAGCGTGCTGGACGGGACCAAGTGTTTGGGGTAGTCCAGCTTGTGAACGTTCCTCCGGTAAGTCTCACCATCAGACATGCTAGACGAGGATATGGAGTCACGAGAGATGCTGCTGAGCCTTGACCGATGTTTACGTCTGAGCGGACTGCTCTGATAGTAGGAGTCGCTGGAGGTGTAGTTGCTCTCTTGAGGGAATCTCTTGCGATATTTCTTAATGCGGGGTAACTCCTCACTAGCCCACCTGAAGTTTTTAACCTGGTTTCTTGATAGGTCGGATACTGAATTTTTCATCCTTACGTCGGGCATGGACACCGACAGAGCAGAGTTGCTCTTCAAGTTTTTATTCGGAATTTCGTTTTTCTCAGTGTAGTCGACAATGAGGTCCTCTAAACTTATAGATAATTTGACACACTCCTCCAGTTCTCTCTTGATTCTCATCACCTCTTTTAGTTTAGCATTGGCTCTTCGACCAGTTTCATCATCGTTTATAACTTGTGTACTGTTGTCATCTGAGTTAGAGATTCGTTCGGGTGTCAGACAGTCAGATAAACCAGCAGTATTGAGATCACCAGGTACTCTGTCCCAGTGAGCCTCTCCTGAACCGTGCTCCAGTTTAGGTTCCTGAAGACTAGAGTTGCTGCTACTTAGTGATTCTATCGGAGAGAGATCCACTCCTTCCCTACCCTGGGTCTTATGTTAGGGAGAGATTTACTGAGATCCCTGTTCTTGGTTACTGGACCAGGTCCTGTTAGCAACATCTCCAAACTTGTAGCATTTGTTAAACAAGCTTTTATCTGGTCCTCTAGTGCTGCATTGGGGTCCTCTAGTGCTGTACTGGGGTCAGGAGATATTAGTCCTCGTTGATAGGACTGGGCACTGGCACTTCTCCGTCTACTCGTTGCTCGACTATTCTGAACCAGATAAAATTCATCGTCACTGCTCGAGGTCTTACCCTCTCCGCCAAAAGAATCACGACCATTCCTTGCTCTTCTATTGTGAAATTGGAGATTTGACTGATACCCTTCTTCTTTGACCTGCTTGTTTAAATCTACCAGGTATCCCATACAGTAGGTCAATTTCTCAATGATTTTCAGGACCCTTTCTTCATGCTTGTACCCCTGTAAACCAGTTAGGTCCGCTAACAAACCCTTTACATCTTCTGGTTTATATTCTGGATCACTAAAACTCCTTGTCACTCCTGATTGATCCTCAGCAGACTTACTTCCTGTTTCTTTAACTGGATAAACATCCTGCTGTTCATTATCATCACTGCTGACACTGCTCGGCGATATGAACTCATCTTCCTCAAGAAACGTGTCCATGTCAAGGAAGAACTGATCCAGAACAGGATCACGGGAAGGAGGTCGAGGAGTCCCAGAACCTGACCTCGTGTCTGATAAAACCTCATCACAGGTCATGACATGTTCTAAATCTAGCAGGTCCTCTTCAGTGGGTAATTCTGCGCTTGACCTGTCTCCAGATCTACAATATTCTTTCTGATCTGCTAAGTTCTGATATCCAACCCTCTCTGGATCAATATCGCCAGACATCTCGTACACTTCTATCCCTGATGTAGTGCTACACTCCATAACACCCTCTGATCTGTCCAGTTCAGACCCCTCTCTTGCGATCTTCCGTTCAAACGCGGAAAAATCCTCACTGTCTGAAGGTTCATCGTATGGTTCATTTTTATCCTCACGGTCAATGTGATCACTACTCGTAAATCTGTCATTAAATTCTGATAGATCACAGTCATCACTTTTTTGTTCCGCCAATTCCCGCTTTTGTTGCTCTTCCATCTTCCTCTCAAAAGCCGAAAAGTCTTCGCTGTCAGTTTGCTCGCCTTCTTCCTGATGCTTTAATTTATCTTCCTCTGCATTTATCCGTCCTTCAAAAGCAGAAAAATCTCCCGAGTCTGTGACGTCCTCTTCCGATAATTCTAAAACGTCAGAAAGTGGAGAGAGGGAGGGCGGATCCTCTTCAGAAGTCTCCATTGACTAGAAGTTATGCGAGTTATTTATTATAAACCATTATGGTATTGTTAAAGAGAATAAAACTTGGCTACGTAAATCATCAAAAGTACAATTAAGTGAAATCAAAACTTATTAGTTATATTACTACAAAAAAATTGATTTATGAGCGTGAACAAATGACACAGACAAAGGCATACATTCATTAAAATATCGTTTTATTCTGGACTCTATAATTAAACCAATTTGCTGAGCTTACACTTTTTACTTTTCATTTCCATATGATTTCACATAAATTTGTTTGAGAACTTCAACAGAAAACTTTCAATAGCATTGATAATATCATTCTGAGTTTGATGATCATTACCATCACTTATAGATTGATATATTTATCATCATTCCTATCCCCAAAAAGGGTGATCTTACTAATCCAGGAAACTACCGTGGCATTTCACTGGCACCGGTTGCAGCGAAAGTTTTTAACAAGCTCATCCTCAACCGGATCTACCCATTCATTGATCCCCTCTTGCGGCCAAACCAAAATGGTTTCCGTAGAGGAAGATCCACACTCCCACAGGTCCTTGCCCTACGTCGTATACTCGAGGAATGCAAGATCGGAAATCGTTCAGCCGCAATTGTGTTTGTCGATTTTTCGAAAGCGTTCGACAGCATTAACCGGGATGCCCTTTTCCACATCCTCTCCCTCTACGGTATCCCTACTCCACTTGTAGATGCTATCAGGCTTCTTTATGACTCATCGTTCTCTCGTGTCCAGACCATCGACGGCCTTACTGACTTTTTTAGGACACTTATTGGAGTTCTTCAAGGGGACACTCTAGCACCCTTTCTCTTCATCATCGTCCTTGACTATGTCCTCAGAAGCTGCATGGGTGACGAATTCGGTCTTACCATCGTGCCTAGGAAAAGCCGAAGAGTGCCTGCGGTCAAAATCACAGACCTTGACTTTGCTGATGATTTGGCCTTAATTTCAGACACCATAGAGCAAGTCCAACTTCTGCTGACAGACCTTGAAAATGCAGCCGCACAAGTTGGTCTTGCTATGAATGCTTCTAAGACCGAGTTCATGACCATCAATATCCCTGACACTGTCGACTTACATTCTACCTCAGGCCGCCAGATTAAACAGGTTGATGACTTTAAATACCTCGGCTCTTTCATTGCGGACAGTAGAAAGGATTTCAACACAAGGAAAGGAATGGCCTGGTCAGCCTGTATTAAACTGCAAAAAGTCTGGTCCTCTGGCATTTCCGAACAACTGAAAGTCAAGTTCTTTAGAGCCTGTGTCGAACCAGTATTGCTCTATGGATCAGAGACATGGACCATAAACAAGCAGCTTGAGAAACGCCTCAACGGATGCTACACCCGTCTTTTAATGAAGGCCAAGAACATCTCGTGGAAGAAGCATCCAACCCTCAAGCAGATCTATGGCAACCTTCCATCTATTGCCTCAGTGGTTGCGACGAGGCGTTCCAGGTTTGCTGGGCATTGCATGAGAGCTTCTGACCAAGTTATCTCCACTATCCTCCCCTGGCGACTTGCCCAATCGGGCCGTGGAAGGAGACCACTCACCTTCCTGGACGTAGTAGCTCGTGACACTGGGCTCCAGTTAGACGACCTTCGAACTGTGATGTGCGATCGAGACGTGTGGAGGCAGACAGTGAATGGGATTTCGATTGAGGATCGCCCAAAGTAAAGTAAGTATAGATTCACATCTGGGTATTGTAAAAATAGATAATTTCTAAACAGCATGTACCCCTCTTCTGAATACGGCATACTTTCCTCGGAATAACGAAATAGAAATGGTCATGATATCAAAAATTTAAAATATGCGGTCTCTGTTATATAGTGAGTATTGCGATATTCATTATCATACAATACCTACTCGCTACAACGTTAAATTTGAAAAAGTCTTCCGGGAACTATCAGATTTCACCTTATTCATTCTGGTTTGACGTGTTTACCTCTAAAGGTTGGGAGCTGACACAGCTCTTGGTATAAGTAATTAGATCAAGCCTGGAATTCCATACGACGTCACGGATTCCTACAAAAGGATCCAAAGGATCCATTAACTCATTAATCATCCTCGTTTTAACGTTTATATTTGTCATGACTTCAACAAACTCTAGTAGTAGAACCTGACTTGGATATGTTACAGCCTCTTCTAAACTCGAACTGAAACTATTGAAGTAATAAATGGTTTAACATGGCTAAAATTGTGGTATTTTACAAATTATAACTCCGAAATCCGAATCTGATTAAAATGCTCATCAAATTGAGGCGTGGTCATTCTTAGTGGTTATCTCACTATTAGCTATTTATGTAGCCTTCAATCACATTCCGGTCAACTTGACAATCTTAAACAGTAAAATCGATTCAAATAAAAATCAGTATGAAATAAGATAAAATAACGGTACTAGCAAAAAAATAAAACTGGACAAAATCTGCAATTTGGCAGTTGAACAAAATTGAAAAGGTCGCAAAGTTAAATTACCACCGAATTTAACTAGGAGTAGGCCAGTAGGGTTGTGGTGGACACGTGGGCAGTAACTGGCTAGTCGGTCCGCCTCACAGATCTCCTACAACAAATTCAGGATAACAAACCTATCCAAATAGTCCCTCAACAAGAGAAGAAGTGCTCTGATAAAACCAGTGCAGGTCAGTAACACTGATTTTTATAGTGCAATCATATACCGGGTCCCTCCATTTACCAGGTACGTCCATTTACCGGGTCCGATTCATATAGGGCACTTTTCCTTCCCAAATGAGGCTCATGAAAGTTTGACCGGATAGTTAACTAGTAATCTGACTTGCACTTAATGAGGGGGGTTCTCACCAACATTCTACTGTTTCCCTTTTTTATATACATAACATTAACAAGGGATGTACATTACTTAATGAAAACGTGGCGTCGCTGGAACATTGAACAACATATTCTTAGGAAAAGAAAGTTTGATTGATTCAAACAAAGCTACTCACAAATTGGTTGCTCTAAATTTATTTTTCAAACATTTGGAAGTATCAACATTTGCTACAATTACAGTGGAACCGTACTCCGTATTTAAGAACGTTATCAGTTGAAATCATAAATGATAAATGTCACAGATTGTACGAAAAAGAGCTTCTCAATTGATCATAAAATATAGAAACGCATTTGAGGGGCTGTCAGATACCGTTATTGATTATACTTTACAGTAATCTCCCACAACAAATTTAACGACATAACAATGAATATTGAAATATTTTAAATAATCAACAATAATTACTCTTATCTAGATCAGGAATAGGCACTATCCGTCGCGGAGTAGAGTCCGCGGCGGAGCCGCCGGACTCCGAGCGGACTCCGGCGGAGCCGCCGGACTCCGAGTGGAGTCCGGCGGTGCTCCGCCAAAATGTATTTACACTGGACTCGAATACATTTTGGCGGACTCCGAGCGGAGCCGAGCGGACTCCGAGCGGACTTTAAAGTCCGCCGCGGACTCCGAGCGGCTCCGCGGCGGCTCGGCGGAGTGTCCGCCGCGGACTAAGCCACTAGGCGGACTCCGGTCCGCCGCGGACTTCGGCGGAGTGCTTGGCGGACTCCGGCGGACCTCTCCGGCGGACTTGAATCCGGCGGAGTCCGGCGGAGCTTGGCGGAGTCCACCAGCTCGGCGGACTCCGCTCGGAGTCCGCCGAACTCCAACAGAGTCCACTGACTTCCGACCTCCGACTTCCGACCCTCGGCTAAATTTGTCACGTGACATACAACATAGCATTTTGCAATATTGTGGTCAGATGAAAAGGTCGCTAGTGATAAACCTTAACCATTACCCTCACAATGTCAATAGTGTACAACTCTAGTCCTAACTTTGACCCTATAATGTATAAACGTTGACCCTAACCCTCCACCAAACCGTCAGCAGCGAAATATCAATGTCATTGACTGATCACGTGACCAAAACAATTTTTGTCATATTATCACAGTGCTGGCAAGCACGAGCGGTGTCTTTATTGGGGGTATACTATGTACCCCCTTTACTATTGTACCCCCTTTATTATTATACCCCCTTTACTATTATAACCCCTTTACACCCCCTTTGGTACACGTCGGAAGCCTATTTCGTGCACGCGAAGCGTGCACTCCGGCCGGAGGCGGCGGCCGAAGGCCGCCGCCTCCGGCAGGAGTTTTTCAGGCATTAAAACTCATCGGAAGTCGTTCAGCAGATTTATTTTTAGTTCAAAACATTCTAATTTGATGTCAAAGATGACAGAAATAACTAATAAGAAATAGTTATGTTGAGATTTTTAAGAAATTTGCATAATGATAAAATACGCGCCAGCACTGTTATACGAAATCCGGTAAAAAACCCGAAATCGCCATATTCAGGTGCCTTACAAACCATGTTAAAATTGAGTTAGAGATCTGAAACTTTGCAGGGCGTCTAGACGTTGACCTAATCGACTGTAAAAAAAGTTTCAAGTTTCAGGAGCATCGGGAAATGGGTTTTCTAGAACCCCTGTTTTACGACAGATTGTCGGGACATATACATATATACATACATTTGATGGTGTGTGACTGTAACGGGTCCGCATGACTGCTAAAGTCAGTACGTTTAACGCCTCGAGGAAGATCGCAGGATTCCTAGTCTACGCTACTCTTTTCATCATGGCTACGACACTCAATTTTGGGACATGGAATGTTTGCGGTCTATCGACCACATACAGGCAACACTTTGTTGCAGAGGACATTGACAGATATAACTTAGACATTTTAGCACTTCAGGAGACCAAGACACGTGAATACTTGGAAACAACACTCCCTGGACATCATCGATTGTTTTTGTTTGATCAGAGACACGATAGACACGGTGGACTTGGGTTTATTGTTAACAAGCGTTTTTTGGAATTTATAGTATCGCATCATCAGATCAGTGACAGAGTTGTTTATATGGACTTTAAATTAAGTGCTAAAAGGGTGGATCAACCACCTTGTCATATCAGAATTGTTAATTGTTACAGCCCTACGAATCCCAAGTCAGTTCAGAATCCCCGAATAGCAACCCAATTTTACGATGAGCTACTCGAGGCTATCAGTGTTCCTGCTAGATTTGAAGTATGGATGTTAGGCGACTTTAATACCAAACTTGGCAAAAGAAGCCCTGTTGATGTAGAAAATGGTTTACATGTGAATATTGGTAGACATGGTGTTGGGAGGAGGAATGAAAACGGTGAAAGGTTGCTACACTTTCTCACTGCTAATGGCCTGTTTGCTGCCAACACTTCATTCTCCCATGACAGCAGACACATTACCACACGGACTGGTTGGATTCGGGATCAAGCAACCAGGAAAAGTAAACCTTATTTACAACAGATTGGCTTCATACTCTGCAAGTCCAGAAGCAAGGCACTGCTAACTGATGCCAGGTCATATGCAGGTGTAAGAACCTCGGCCCCCTATTCTTTTTGTCGCTCAGTTAATAACTGAGCACCGGGAGTTGACACTTACACTTCATACCTAGTTCATACCGTGATGGACCGGACGGGACATCTCTAGGAGCGAATGAAGGCTCATTAAGAGTTGCAGTAACAAGGCTTCCATCAACTTGTGGAGCGCGCCAATCACCGTGGCAACCGTACGAATAGCAACCAATCACGGAGCCCCCGAACCGGTGTCCTGACGGCGAAATCTCATATCTCAGTGCACCAGGAAAGGACGAGATAAACCGAGCTGATACGACCAATTATCGGACCTCTGAGTTTAAACGGTAATTACCAGAACCTGGGAGACTATCCGAGATGACGACCCGGACTTCTCCCCACTTCTACTCAGTTCCATTATTCCAACTTCGAGTTGGTCACTCGGCCTCCGATCGTTCCGACACTGACCCTCTGGATCTCTTCACTTCTACTCTGTTCCTGCCCTTATCCCTAAGATGACGCCCTGATTCTGCCTCCGTGCGACTGAAGATGATCAGACTCATCTCCGGCCAGCGATCAGACTCATCTCCGGACTTGTTGAGGAAAGTCGACTCTTTAAGCTGCGGTGGCGATATGCAGATTAGAGAACCAACTCTTCAACTGTCCACCCCTCCTACTCATCCTAAGGTCGGTTAGCTCGGTCGATACTATATTTTATTGTACTATACTATGATACTTGATACTACTTACCTTGATGACCAGATGTTCTGCTGGTCTTTTCATATACTGTCTTTAATCGCTTACACTACCACTGCTAAAACTGCTATATTGCAAGTCTCCGAGACTATGATTGAAAGTTGAGTCGCTACAATTACTAAAAGTGTGCAGTGCCGCAAGTAAATTTGAGTCCTTGACACAGAAAGTCGTATTTAATCACAAGCTTAACTCGTACAGTTTCAGGAGGATACAAGTTCTTGGCGAATTAGAGTAACACCATACTGGTGGAGACTATCGATCCCGAAGACCCTCAAGCTAGTCATCATTAGAGCGCTCTAGCTACTAGTAGTTAGACCGCAAGTTATTAAGACTTGTAGTCAGTACTATATACCAGGCGTAGTTAGATCCTATACTGGTTCTTATAGGATGGAGCCCTATAAATTGCGTAGACCTAGTGACTAGTTAGTAGTTACTCCCACGGGAGGTTCCTACAGCAGGTACAAAGCACCGCAGTGACCACAAACTTGTTGTTGCCAAGGCAGATTTTTCGCAGCGCTTCAAGTTGTGCAAGGAGAGCAGTGCATTTCAAAAGACTTATAACACAACAACCTTGATTGGAAGCAAACAAGCTCAACAACAATATCAGCAAGAACTTCGTCAGAAACTTGAGCAAACTGTATCAGATCCTGACTTTATCTCCAACAACACGGAACAGCAATTTGATATGCTTTTTGGTGAAGTTAAAGAAGCTGCTGTTTCCACTGTGGGTTTTCGCGAGCCACAGCGAAAGAGGAATCATTCCTCTGACAGTCAAGTTGTTAGCATGTCTGAAGAAAGGAAACAACTTTTACAACAACTGAACAACAACGAATACAGAGACAGGACAGCTCTCAGAGCTAAAATTAACAGGCTCTCAAACGACATTACTAAACGGTTGAAAACATTGAGAGTTGAGTTAGCAAACAGCCTAGCTGACTCTATAGCCACCATAGACGAAGGACGGAGAATGTTTGAAGCTGCTCGTCAACTATCAGGCAAACAGAAAACGGGTGCAGGCTCTGTGTCTGTTTTCAACACTGACAACCAACTGGTAGATAATGAACGAGACAAGGCTGAAATCATTCGCCAGTACTTCGAAAAACACTACACTGGACCTGACAGTGAACCACCACTAGAACCGTTCACAGGTAACCCTAGGCCACTTCAAAACCCCATTACAGCGTTTGAAGTTGAGCTTGCGGCCAAGAAACTCAAGAATGGTAAAGCTGTTGGACCAGATGGGATCCCAAACGAATTTCTTAAACACTCTCCTGAAATCTTTTTTTCCACATTTGCACAACTTACTAATCGATCCTTTGAGCTCCATGAACATGTACCTTCTTTCACAGAGGGATACCTTACTCCGCTCCAAAAACCTGGAAAGCCACTAGGCCCCCCTAAGAGTTTGCGCCCACTTTGCCTACTAAACGGTACTAGAAAGATATTGTCCATGATAGTCTTAAAGCGCATCCAAAGGCAAGTATCTCAGTACACTGGTCCTTGGCAGAATGCCTATAAACCTGGCCATAGTTGTGCAAATATTGTTTGGACCCAGCGAATACTAGTGTCAGTTGTCAAGGAAAAACGCTGGTCTCTTCATAAGATGGGCATTGACATGTCCTCTGCTTTTGATACCATAAAGAGGTCGGTATTACTTGACATTTTAGCTGATGCTGGTTGTAGTGAGGACGACATTCGACTGGTAAGGTATTTGCTCGCAAATACTAAACTGAAGATCAAAGTGAACTCAACAATATCGGGAGAGTTTATTGTCACGATTGGAGCTTTTCAAGGCGACAGTTTGTCTGGAAACTTGTTCACTCTATATCTGGCAGCAGCACTTTACCACCTGCGTGCTGTTATGTCCTATCTAAGACCTAACCCTCCCATAGCTGAGAATCTGCTACCCCTCGAGTGGGAGTACGCAGATGATGTTGATTTTACTGATGAGGATAAAAGCAATTTGGAGTCTTTGTTGCCAATATGTAAAGAGATATTGGAAGAGTGGAATCTTTTTGTCAATGAGTCAAAAACCGAGTTCACCCACTTCTATCTGGCCGGCAAGAACGAGGTTGATAACAAAGGAGAGACACTCAGAGGTAGAGAACCTTGGAGGTCATCTATCTCTTTAGGCTCTAAGTTGTGTAGCATCGAAGATGTCAAGAGACGATGTATACTTACTAACATTGCTTTTCAGAACTACAAAAAAGTCTGGGAACAAGGTAGACGTATACCCTTGAAGATTCGACTCAAGATATATGAAGCACAAGTTGTTTCAATACTGATGTATAATTGCAACAGTTGGGCAACATCTAAACAACTCCTTCAGAAACTTGATGTCTGCCACAGGAATCATCTCCGTACGATCATCGGCATGACCTACCCTAATGTCATACGAAATGTGACTCTATACAAACGCTGCGAAGTTGTTCCACTAAGTGAGCGTGTTGCTCGTGCACGGTGGAGAATGCTCGGTCACATCCTCCGCAGTGATAATAATTCACCTGCCCAGCTTGCCTTACATTTTGCTGTAGAGAGTCAGAGTTTGATGAGAGGTAGATTCGGACGACACCAGTCAAACTTGTTAAAAACTATTTTGAACGATTTAAGTGACAGAAACTTTAGACTTGTAAATACAGACGATTTATACCATTTAAGACTTTTTGCAACAGATAGAAAAGCATGGAGAGAGTTAAGCATGATTTAGTTTATTCTGTGTTATTTTTATCTTGGTGACTTATCAGGTCATCAAGATGTTCTTTATGTTCTATTTTTGATTTGAATAAAGTTATATAATATATATAATAACATACATTCAGGGATAGACGCTTTGCCAGTCAATTATAGGCTATATTTAGGTGTCTGTAGATTCAGAAGCTTTAAAGATACAGCCATTTCGGACCACAGGTCTTGAAGGTAATTGTTTAGACTTTAGTTTACATTATGTTAAAAAGTAATTCAACGTCATTATCACCACTTGATGACGTCATCAAGTTAACCATTTATAAAACTTGATTTTTCACAAAGTAATCATTTTTCAAATCGATTTTACGCCATTAAGGAGTAATTTTATTCAAAATTTGAGGGCATATTGAAGTTAGATAATTGTTTAGGCATTCTGAAAATCTACCGGAAAGTTTTTCTAGCTTGCTCCTTCATAAAGATATTCGCTATTGAAGTTAGTGCTTTTTTAAAGAATAATTTTATAAAAACGCTAATTTTACGTTCTAGTATTCTCTGGTGTTGCACCATCCCTTGGGTTGTGGAGCTCAATTTTGCTTCCTAAAGGTCTTAATTGTGTCATAGGCTAGTTTTAAAGTTGAAAATCGAAAAGTTGCACACGTGGGGCCACGCCCAAATTAATAGAAAATTGCTAAAATCACTGAAAATTGCTGTTTTCACCAATTTCCGTCAACTTTGGAGTGCCGTTGTGATTACAGTTCTTCTTGAAATACTTTGAAACTTTTTATGCTTATCAAACTATATATAAAACACCATCATGCAAAAATTTACGGTGATTCAATATTGGATGCGCACGCAACGTCCGCTCAAAGTTTGCACGTGCGAAAGGTGAGAATTTTGCTCATTCGTGATTTCCAACAAATTCTGCTTTGCCACGACAGTTTAATGTCATTATGTATGAATTTAATGCCAACTTGGATGAGTATTAAGTGGCATATTCAGTCAGTGATCGACCGATATGCTTACCTAAACACAAGGAAATGTTTTTAAAGGAAAAATTTCGAAATCGTTGAAACTTCCTCCTTATTAATGAAGATATCAGTTTATATTTCGACTTTATAAAGTACCCTGACATTATAATCAAAAAGAGATGATATTTTACCAAAACCCATAATCATGGGTAGAGTGGACCGCTGCCAGTGTCTCTCTTTCCCAAACAAAAGGAAATGATATTAATTTGATTGACCGTTCTCAAATGCAAAATGATACCGAGAATGAAATCGGTCGCTCGCTTTTCCCATTCATTTACAATTGTAATATATTAAGAAGAACTACCCAAAGGTGCAGCTGTACTCGGCAATAAAGATTCAAGAAACTTCAGCTAATTCAATAAGTTATAACTACCACCCTTACCCCGAAATACTAAGTATCGACCCGAACGCAACCCAAAGAGATTTTTACAGCATCTGATTGATGTAATCAATCGAAACTTATTACAATTCGTAAGCCGTGAATGAATGGGAAAAGCGAGCGACCGATTTCATTCTCGGTATCATTTTGCATTTGAGAACGGTCAATCAAATTAATATCATTTCCTTTTGTTTGGGAAAGATAGACACTGGCCAGGCTTGTCCGCCGTGGCTAAATCGATCGGCGGCGGCGTTTCACTAAAATTACACCGGCGGCGGCGGCGTACGCCGGCGTGAGCCGTGAAATCAAGGCCAACTAAATCACAATGCTGGCAAGCATTACCGTCGCCCTTATATTCACAATACTATTTACCCCCTATACTAGTATATCCCCTTTATTGTTTTCCAGGCATTAAGACTCATCGAAAGTAGTTCAGCAGGCATATTTAAGTTCAAAACATTCTAATTCAATGTTAAAGATGACAGGAATAAGAAATAGTTATGTGGAGGTTCTTAAGAAATTTGCGCAAAATACGCGCCAGCATGTTATACGAAATTAGGTAAAAAACCCAAAATCGCCATATTCAGGTGCCTTAAAAACCATGTTAAAATTGAGTTAGAGATATGAAACTTTGCAGGGCGTCTAGACCTTGTCCAAATCGACTGTAAAAAAAATTTCATGTTTCAGGAGTATCGGGAAGTGAGTTTTCTGGAACCCCTGTTTTACAACAGATTGTCGTGAAGTATATATATATATATTTTGTAGCTGTACTCCTACACATTAAAAGTCGGTGTTGATTAGATCTTCGAAATAAGTCTTTGCATCATTTTATTAAACATCGTTATCTGAGATAAAATTGTTCTAAAAGCAACTGGAATATTCACAAATCTTTAAAATAACTTACAAACTAGGAAAGGAAAACAAGTCTTAGGAAGACGTACAAAACTATGTGACTTAAAACGGTACAAAACTAAAATATACTGATTAATAATCAAAAGAAAAGAATGGCTGCGTACATTTTATCTAATCTATTAAAGATTAGTTTCTCGGAAAAAGCTAGATTTCTCTGAATCAAGCAGTAAAAATATATAAATAGTAATGAATATAACACGTCTCTGATAGCAATATTGTAAACTAAACACGGGTTAATAGGCTGAGATCATGTCAAATAAAATAAATAAACTAAACACTAAGCTCCAGCGGATTTAAAAAGGATGTGGTTACTATCGAGGGTGTTCATACCCCCATAACGCTCAAGGGTTTTCAATTGGGTCTGGTAGAACCCCTCTCTAGCTTCCATGGCCTTTTCCCTATCTGCTTGACTTATTTCAGGTTTAAATTCAAGAGCGTCCACTATAATAACAGAAAGGTGCGTACTAAGTGAAGAGTTATATAAGGCTACTGAACTAAAATCTAAATCATGATCAATATCTAAAAAGTGATTTACTAACTTACAACTTCTGATACCTTTCTTAATGTGGCTCTTATGATTAGAAAATCTCTTAGGGAGATTAGAAGTAGTATATCCTACATACGATGGTTTACAAGTTCTACACTCCATTAAATAAATAAGGTTATTACTCTGACAAGTTATATATTTAGTAATAGGGAAAACTTGTTTAGAATGGTGACTACTAAATTTGGAACAAGGGGACAGGAAACTTTGCTTACAAATATAGCATTTTCCACAGGCATGGCACCCTGCGTTGTCAGCCTCCCGAACAGCCGGCAATATTGCAGCGTCTGGTTGAAGAAATTGACTAGCAGTGGCTTCTCCATCTCTATCACTGCTTACAGTTCCACTAGCACGATACTTATTGTGTACAAGCATGCCACCGATAGTTTGATTCTTTCGGTGACTTACAAATACACTGTCAGCACGTACTAGCTTCTTCAAGGCTGGATCGAGATTAAGAAGGTGCTTATACTTGTGAATAATGTTCCCCATGTTGGGAAGTGCTGGATTCTGATCCATCACCATGGGTATTAGACAAGTAGTCGTCTCATCCTTATTTTTAGGGGCATACAAGTTTTTCCTATTGGTTATATCACTAAATTTGTTGAAAGCATCGTCTACAATACTATAATAATATAACAATATGTCTATGTATAACAATATATGACATAATAATATGTCACTGATGATATCATGGTTTTGTATCATGATTGAAACATTTGTCTGACTCAACCGGTCGTTTCATTTTGTATCTAGCTCTCGGCTTGCCGATTGAGCACTGTAAGCAGACGACGCCACCCACAATTAATTTATATATATATCACAATGCTGGCAAGCATAACCGTTGCCCTTATATTCACAACACTATTTACCCCCTATACTATTATATCCCCTTTATTGTTTTCCAGGCATTAAGACTCATCGAAAGTAGTTCAGCAGGTATATTTAAGTTCAAAACATTCTAATTCAATGTTAAAGATGACAGGAATAAGAAATAGTTATGTGGAGGTTCTTAAGAAATTTGCGCAAAATACGCGCCAGCATGTTATACGAAATTAGGTAAAAAACCCAAAATCGCCATATTCAGGTGCCTTAAAAACCATGTTAAAATTAAGTTAGAGATCTGAAACTTTGCAGGGCGTCTAGACCTCGTCCAAATCGACTGTAAAAATTTTTTCATGTTTCAGCAGTATCGGGAAGTGGGTTTTCTGGAACCCCTGTTTTACAACAGATTGTCGTGAAGTATATATATATATATATATATATAGACGCTTTGGCAGTAAATTGTAGCCTACATTTAAGTGTCCGTAGATTCATAAGTATAAACGATACAGTCATCTCGAACCACAGGTTTTAAAGATAATCGTTTAAGCTTTAGTTTACACTAGCAGGAACCCGTATAACCCTAAAATGGTGTCAAGACTCAAGAGACTAAAATAATTATTACCTATTTAATTCGCGTTTTTGACACCACTTGGGGGTCCAAATTTTGGGCTCTAAAACTCCTATTCCTTGGCCAATTTTTTATTTTTTCATGCTGATTTGAAAAGCATAAAAGCATTTGACCCAGTCAAAAAAGTTTCAGTTGTATATCTTTTACGGTTTTTGCGGAAAGTCGCATTAAAGTTGATGCCGTGGTGTCAGTAAAATGGCACAGATATATATATATATCGTCTCGCTTTATATATAGTAAGATTGTATTGAAAAATAATTTAACGTCATCATCATCACTTGATGACGTCATCAAATTAAGTGTTTTTAAAACTTGATTTTTGACAAAGTAAGAACTTTTCAAATCGATTTTACACCATCAAGGAGTAATTTTATTCAAAATCTGAGGACATTTTCACCTTAGATAATTGTTCAAGCATTCCGAAAATCTACCGGAAAATTTTCCTACCTTGCTCCTTCATAAAGATATTTACTATTGAAGTTTTTTTTTTGGAAAACGAAATTAGATATATACAGAATAGTATTACAGGTTATATATAATGAATATCATCATTGTCAAAAATAAAAACCAGTCCATGGGACTGAAAAAATTAATTAACTTTCGATTCGAAAGAGTTAAATTCTAAATCATCCATGTTAGATAATTCTACAGTTCTATTTAAGGTTTTTCTAGATCCTCTTATACATAATAAAATCATTTTTCTAATTAAAAAAGATAACTTACACCGATAATAATTAATAATATCGTTGTAATTCTGTTTTTGTTTATATGCAAGTTTATTGCATAGTAGTTTCTCGAACGTCTTAGCCTGCGGTCCCATGCCACCCGTCACTGAGTAGATTAATGGAGCAAATGATCCGTGCTCTACATTTAAAATCCTTTCGTTGTAACATCTGGATTTCTGTTTCTCGGCATTCTCCATGACTTTCTTTGTCGAATGTTGAAGGTAGGAATTAGAATTAGGATTAATTACCTTAACATCGAAAAAAGCCACTTGGCCTGCCCTATAGAAACCACGAGCTTTTATATCCGGTCTCGCCTGGTCACCCGTAAGTGTCGAAGACCTCGTGAACTGCTCTCCTTCTAGTTCTTGAAGCTGAGGTTCAACTTCCACGTCCGAGCAAACCGTCTTCAACAAGCCTCCTAAAAAATCCCTAATTTCGTTGTGTCTGATAATGATGTAGCCACCAAGATGGCAATTTAGAGAATGGTTCACATCAAACTTTTTTCCACATGGACAGTGTGAAGGTAAACGATCCAGATCTAAGTTGTATCGCAATCTGATAGAATCCCTAAATTCAGATTTATTTAGAACGAAACCATGTTTTCTTAGTGGTAGACATGAGAGCCAATTTGAGCTCCCTGGTTCGCTAATCTGCTCCAAAATCCTTGCAGTCTTCTTGTCAACCTTTTTAAGTATCTCCTCTTGTTGTTCTTTATATTCCAAAACACGCTGTTTTAACATATCTTGAAGCTCATCTCTCGATTCCGTGTCAGTTGTAGCAAGAGATTTTCCTTTCATGGAATTTACCAGTCCCCGGGTTACCAAAAGCGATGCAGCATGTTCTCTTTTCGCTAGATACTCCAACTGTGGCATTCCCATACCTCCGTTCTTTAATGGTAATGACATAAGCTCTCGGTGTATAGGAAATACTGGACAACCAAATATAGTTGGAATAAGCTCATGAGTGATTATTTTGTCAAGAGGGCCCATATAAGAGCTGATATCTAGTGTCCTCATAAAATATGTAAATTTGTGGCGGACACCGTGCGTAAAACAAGCGTAGGCTGCCTGAGGCTGTGATTTGGCAAACTGTACTAACTTTTTTAGCATATCACTCCACTCGACTACAAGGTTGTTAATGTAGGTATCCTTGAATTCAGGCGTCCCCAGCACAGCTCCTAAATGCCTTTGACCATCTATTCTGATATCTATATTGCAATCGGAAAATATTTCCTGAGCTGTATGTAAATGTTCAGGATTTTTCAGGATTAAGCAAGATTTCTCCTGGTTCACGAAGTAGCCATACTTAAGTCCTTCTTCAATGATATCTTTCCACCATCCTAAAAGTGCGTGAAGAGTACCCACTCCTGTGGCGTCATCTGCTAACCATACTTGTGCCACTTTTTCGTGATCTTCTAATTTCCGTAGTACTGGTAGAGTTGCAATGGCAAAAAGCGACATTGCCAGGTTATCGCCCTGGGTTGTACCCTCCCGACTCGGGATTTCAGCTCCCCCAACAAATAGCCGGCATGGTTTCCGGTACATGTTGATTGCAATCATGCTCAACTCCGGGCATAGTACTCTCACGTTGTGTAAGAGAGCTTGTCTGTTAACAGAATTAAAAGCGTTACTGGCGTCAACTAAAATCACTGCTTCTGCAGATTCTGTTTCGAATTGCTCCCGCATGTAATGTACTGCCGCTTCCGATCCACTTTTTAGTCCTGTACAAACCTGCAGTGGTCCAGCAGCAACTTGGATCACTGTTTTCAATTCCCAACTCAAACATTTTCCCACTATTCGTCTAAAAGTTTCCCCTATTCCTATTGGCCTCACCCCTGGGCACTTGTTAAGCGGGATGAGTCTACTGTTAACGTAGGAGTCCAACAGATCAGGATTATACGGTTTTGACGCGATCAACCTTGCAAACTTAGCAATCTCATCTCTCAGTTTCTTTCCCTCTTCTTTAAAATTCTTATGCGTCAAAATGAATCTAAAAAAATCAGCATCAGTTTGTGATGGTCCAGCAGAACCGTTAGTAAATTTTGCCGCCCTAAATACCATTGTCTCGTCTATATTATAAAACAACGATTCTTCTATTTCCTCGATCGGTCCAAAAAGTAAACTATTCTCCACTATAGGCATTGGTTCTGGATGCTTCTTCAATAGCTGGTCCATAGTCTCTGTAGACATTTCTAGTATTCCTTTGTTATCGTTATCACACAACATGCGCACCGCAGAGCTGACTTTCCCTTCAAACATGAGGTTGGCAAATTTTCTCGCACAATCCTTTTCTTGCTTCCGAGAGCTCCTCGCTAGTTGTCGTTGTATAGTTCTTGCTTCCCTCATAAGTGCAGAAATATTCCCCTGCCTCCATAATTCTAACCGTTTTTTCAACAGGACTTTATGTTCAGCTTTTTTACTTTTTGCGGATGGCTTTTGCAGAAGCAGAGCAGGAAGGACAATAAATGTTTTGATTGATGAACACTGATAAACTGATCCTATATTAAAATGTTCAAGCCACGTAGATAATTCCTTTACAAATTCCCTCCCTATCTTACATGTTGGGGGCTCAAAAATATTCTTTTTCCAGTGTACAATTTCCTCATAGCAACTGTCAATTTGTTCTTTAAACTCCGTACATTCTGCTGGTATGTCATCATGCTCACTTTTTATTGGAGATGGTAAATACGGAGTCCGTTGCAGATGTATTCGAATCGCTGTGTCTGAAACCTGGCACGATTCCAGCATTTCATCCAAAGGAGAGTACTGTCCAATGAATGAAACTATGTAAAAAAGCAACTCAAACACACGTAACGTTAGGATCGAGATAGGTGGGTTTTTTACTATTGAAGTTAGTGCTTTTTTGAAGAATAATTTTATAAAAACACAAAAGTTGTGAATTAGTATTCTCTGGTGTTGGGCCATCCCTTGGGTTGTGTAGCTCAATTTTGCTTCTTAAAGGTCTAAATTGTGTTATAGGCTAGTTTTAAAGTTAAAAATCGAAAAGTTGCACACGTGGGGACACGCCCAAATTCATTTAAAATAGCTAAAATCACTAAAAATTTCGATTTTCACGATTTTTATCAACTTTGGACTCCCGTTGTGATCCAAGTTCTTTATGAAATCTTCTGAAACTTTGCATGCTTATCAAACTATATATTAAATACCACTATGACGGTGATTCAATATTGTATGCGCACGCAACGTCCGCTCAAAGTTTGCACGTGCGAAAGGTGAGAATTTTGCTCATTCGTGATTTCGAATATATTCTGCTTTCCACGATATTTAAATGGCATTATATATGAATTTAATACCAACTTGAATGAGTAAAAAGTGCCATAGTCAGTCGGTTATCGACAGATATACCTACCTAAACACAAGGAAACGTTTTCAAAGGCAGAATTTCGAAATCGTTGAAATTACCTCTTTATTAATGAAGTTTCGACTGTGTAAATTATCCTAACATTATAATCAAAAAGAGATGATATTTGACCAAAACCCATAATCATGGGTAGAGTGAACCGCTGCCAGTGTCTCTCTTTTCCAAACAAAAGGAAATGATATTAATTTGAGGAACCGTCCGCAAATGCAATTTGATACCGAGAATGAAATCGGTCGCTCGCTTTTCCCATTTAATAAGCTTTATTACAATTCGTAAGCCGTGAATGAATGGGAAAAGCGAGCGACCGATTTCATTCTCGGTATCAAATTGCATTTGCGGACGGTTCCTCAAATTAATATCATTTCCTTTTGTTTGGAAAAGAGAGACACTGGCAGCGGTACACTCTACCCATGATTATGGGTTTTGGTCAAATATATATAGACGCTTTTGCAGTCAATTATAGCCTACATTCAAGTGTCCGTAGATTCAAAAGTATAAAAGATACAGTCATTTTGAACCACAGGTCTTGAAGATAATCGTTTACAATCCAGTTTCCATTATATCAAAAAATAATTTAACGTCATCATCATCACTTGATGACGTCATCAAGTTAAGTGTTTTTAAAACTTGGTTTTTAACAAAATAACAACTTTTCAAATCGATTTTAAACCATTAAGGAGTAATTTTATTCAAAATCTGAGGACATTTTCACTTTAGATAATTGTTCAAGCATTCTGAAAATCTACCGGAAAATTTTCCTACCTTGCTCCTTCATAAAGATATTCGCTATTGAAGTTAGTGCTTTTTTGAAGAATAATTTTATAAAAATACAAAAGTTGTGAATTAGTATTCTCTGGTGTTGGGCTATCCCTTGGGTTGTGGAGCTCGATTGTGCTTCCTAAAGGTCTAAATTGTGTTATAGGCTAGTTTTAAAGTTAAAAATCGAAAAGTTACACACGTGGGGACACGCCCAAATTGATAGAAAATTGCTAAAATTACTGAAAATTGCTGTTTTCACCATTTTTATCAACTTTGGAGTCCCGTTGTGATCCAAGTTCTATATGAAATCTTTTGAAACTTTGCATGCTTATTAAACTATATATAAAATACTGCTATGCAAAAATTTACGGTGATTCAATATTGTATGCGCACGCAACGTCCGCTCAAAGTTTGCACGTGCGAAAGGTGAGAATTTTGCTCATTCGTGATTTCGAATAAATTCTGCTTTCCCGCGATATTTAAATGGAATTATATATGAATTTAATGCCAACTTGAATGTGTTATCACCGGTGCGTGGAGAATAGATAGATACTCGAAGTTCAAGCGAAAGATAGTATGATGGTAAAATCAGAATAATTGGAATAATGAACAAACTAAGATCGCAGAACCTTGACCCTTACGCTAAACCTACATGTTTCGGAGAGGTCTAAGTTTATAATTAAAACAAGGTAGTTAACCGTTGTTTAACTATCCTCTCTACGAACTAGTGGTTTTAACTGTCCTCTTTACGGACTAGTGGTTTAACCCGTAAATATCAAGAGATATTTGGTCCTCGTGGAAGGTTCTAGAAGAATCAGGAGAGAGCTAGGAACTAGCTCGATTCAATCTATAACAGATCCCTACGGACACAGAAAAAGATTTTATTGGTAGATAAAATCTTTACGGGGTTTTTATTATACGTCCACAATTTTGAAAAACAAGCTATGGGTCTTGTCACAAATATCTCACATATTGAAAATCAAATGTTAACACGAATTCACAGATTCAATTCTTCTCCATATTCTATTAAAAATAATTTACACGAATTGTTCGTTGGTCTTCAAGGAAATTTTATCTTCTCCAGTCTGTTATTTTATTTATTAAAAAACTATAGTTTTCGGATTGTCCATTTAGAATTATTTCAATTAGCCGTTGTTGGCGTGAGCTGATGTTCTTCAACTAGGATCGTGTCTATTCTTGTTAGTTAAGCTTTAGTATGACGGTTGATCCAGAAGGTAAGTCTTTCACCCAACTATTGTCAACTTAGATCTTCAAGGTCTTTGGGGTGATGTGGGCTCTATTAGTGTCTTCTAAGGACTAAGTAAGGTAAATGCAGGAGAAATTTTCAGGGCTTCATGAGAGCGGAAGTGACGTTTAGGACTTCGGTGGAGAAGAAGTAATGTGCAGGGCTTCAATAGAGCAGGAGTCACGTTTAGGACTTCAGTAGAAAAGAAGTAATGTGTAGGGCTTCAATAGCTAGCAGGAGTGACGTTTTATAGGACTTCAGTAGAGAAGAAGTAATGTGTAGGGCTTCAATAGCTAGCAGGAGTGACGTTTAGGACTTCAGTAGAGAAGAAGTAATGTGTAGGGCTTCAATAGTTAGCAGGAGTGACGTTTAGGACTTCAGTAGAGAAGAAGTAATGTGCAGGGCTTCAATAGAGCGGTAGTAACATGTGGGTAAGGGTCCATAGAAGAAGGGTATAATCAACATAGATTTTGTGGAATTCCCAATTATGATCTAATATGATCGACACCTCAATTATATTTTGATTTATGATTCTTACAATCGTATGTTGTTTTTGGTTTTTATTTTTCAAGAAATGAATAGACGCATTTTTGATAACTGCACCAAGGTAGTAAAATTAATAGTGATATATTACAAAAGTAACAGTGTTATATTATAATATATAGAATATATGTCTCAAAGGACTAAATTATTTTGATATAGGGATATGTCACAAAGGACTAAAATACTTTGATGTAGGGATATGTCACAAAGGACTACAATACTTTGATGTAGGGATATGTCACAAAGGACTACAATACTTTGATGTAGGGATATGTCACAAAGGACTACAATACTTTGATGTAGGGATATGTCACAAAGGACTTACTCCCACCTGCTGTTGGCGGTCCACCATAGCAAGGTGGAAATATTGTTCCGCTTCTATGGTCTCAGTCCTTTCCAGTAGTTTTTTGGGGTTCCAGATCCCCAGGAGATCTTTTCTGATCTCGTTCTGGTCCGCTATGGACGCGAATGCGTGGACAGGGATGTATGGGGTTTTTCCGCCACAGCATGGCGAGAGGGTGATACCCCGGTTTAAAGAAGTTTGAAGGCGGGGTTTGTGCCCAGGGCTCCAGGGGCACATGCCGGCCCATATGGCCTCGTGCTTCCGTAGCCTCGCTTGCTCAGGGGCACCTAGTTGAATCATATGATTAGTTGTTTGTTTATCAGAGATCGCTTCCATCAGTTTTGAAGCTTTCTGTGATTGAGTATGACCATGATATTTAGCTAAATCGTTCAAAGGTCTTTTCTTATCACTTTTGTTAGCTGGCAGCAAGGCCTGACTTGTCACGTTCACTGACACCAAGGTCTCTCCGTTTGCGGGGCTATCTCCGTCTGCGGGGTTATCTCCGTCTGCGGGGTTATCTCCGTCTGCGGGGCTATCAGTCTCCATTACGGTGACGCTCTCTAGTGACTCTATGAGCTCCTTCTCTGCTGCTCCTTCTGTCTCTGCTGCTCCTTCTGTCTCTGCTGCTCCTTCTGTCTCTGTTGCTGGTCCTGTCACTGCTGCCTCTTCTGTTGTCGCTTCCTCTTCTATCGTTGCGGCCTCTCCGTTCGTTACTGCCTGGGGTCCGGGCTCTTCTTTCTCTGGAAGAATATTTTTTGTTACGAACGGGGGAAATAGTCATTTATTAGATTGACCTTGTAATATATAATTGTAATTGTAATATCCTGCTACACGCCATTTATACTTAATTAATATGGCGGTGTGAGTATGCCAGAAAGTGATTTAAACTAGTTGTATAAATATAAATTATAAAGTTTAACTGGCTAAAGTACTAAAACTAGCAGAGTATCATGATTAAAAGAAGTCTTCGATAATATGATCATAACTGATTAATCGGTTTAAAAGGTACCCGAGCGCTCAGGGCACACCTAAAATTATATCCGAGAAATAGTATCATACGACTTCGTTGCTAGTTTAGAAACTCACACATCTGCAGAATTACAGTAATCAAGTACTCACTTCATTTTTCTTGTTGTACTTTTTATTGACCGTCACGTGGTCATGACGATAATCAAACCTATCAATAGGTAGACTTCTAGTAGCCCTTGGGTTATTCCTTGCTAACCTCTCATATACATAAGCTTCATTTGAGCTCTTAGGGTCTACTTCCGTGCTAGTTATGCCGGTCAATGGGATAGTGTTATCGGGCGAATGATGGCCTGGTTGACTCACTGCAGTACCAGGTTCTGGGGCAATATGTTGTCCCGTGCCAGTCGATATATCTATCTCATTTTGAATCTGTACGAAATGATTCAGGGTAGGAGCTTGATCTAGAACGATCACGAAGATTTTTTTTTCTATCTCTGGACCGAGATTTCGAATGGTTCCTGCTATTATCAGAATCAATATGACTCACTGATCTTGATCTAGATCTAGAACTGTAACGATTCATTGATCTATTTCTCGATCTATTCCTTGCTCTATGGCCTGACGGACCTGCTGATCTACTCACGTTGCTATTACGGATATTTTTAATTTATGTATCGTCCGAATTATTTTTGTTATCTTCAATGAAGAAAGCCTCGAGAGATTTGGCACTACTTACTGCCTTGTCATATGTTAAGTTCTTTCTGTCTCTGACAATTTCTATTTTTATGGCAATGTTTCTAAGGCCTTGTATGAAAGCTTCTAATTTATGACTTGTAAGGTCAGATGGAGAAAAATTTAGATTCTGGGCTATGATACCAAGTCTATAATTATAATAGTCAATGGATTCATGGCTCTTTTGCTTTAGATTATATAATTTTGCAAGAGCATTTGCATTGCTTACGACCGGATTTATGGCATTCTTAAAAGCATTGCATAATTTAGCTGCATCGGCTTTATCATCATCATCCAATTCTACGGATTTCAAAGATGCGTGTGTTCTATTGTCGACCAAGGATAGAAATATCATGTCAAGGTTTTTCTTTAACTCATTTATGGTTACGTATTCCGTGAACCGATCGCAAAACTGATGAAAGTTATCGCCGTATACAAACTGGCGGGGTTTACCTATGATTGAAATACGACTCATCTGGTCTGTAACAGCTTGAATCTTACCTGTCGACAAGGGCATATCTTTTGGTGGCTTCGTGTCGTCCATGTTTTATTCTCGTCGCCGTTTTATCCTCGTCGCCAATCTGTTATCACCGGTGCGTGGAGAATAGATAGATACTCGAAGTTCAAGCGAAAGATAGTATGATGGTAAAATCAGAATAATTGTAATAATGAACAAACTAAGATCGCAGAACCTTGACCCTTACGCTAAACCTACATGTTTCGGAGAGGTCTAAGTTTATAATTAAAACAAGGTAGTTAACCGTTGTTTAACTATCCTCTCTACGAACTAGTGGTTTTAACTGTCCTCTTTACGGACTAGTGGTTTAACCCGTAAATATCAAGAGATATTTGGTCCTCGTGGAAGGTTCTAGAAGAATCAGGAGAGAGCTAGGAACTAGCTCGATTCAATCTATAACAAATGAGTAAAAAGTGCCATATTTAGTCAGGTAAAATTTCGAAATCGATGAAATTACCTCCTAATTATTAATATAAATATTAATGAAGTTATTAGTTTACATTTCGGCTTTGTAAATTATCCTGACATTATAATCAAAAAGAGATGATATTTGACCAAAACCCATAATCATGGGTAGAGTGTACCGCTGCCAGTGTCTCTCTTTTCCAAACAAAAGGAAATGATATTAATTTGAATAACCGTCCGCAAATGCAAATTGATACCGAGAATGAAATCGGTCGCTCGCTTTTTCCATTCGATCACGGCTTACGAATTGTAATTGGTAATAAAGCTTATTGATTAGAAAAAGCGAGCGACCGATTTCATTCTCGGTATCAATTTGCATTTGCGGACGGTTATTCAAATTAATATCATTTCCTTTTGTTTGGAAAAGAGAGACACTGGCAGCGGTACACTCTACCCATGATTATGGGTTTTGGTCAAATTGAGGTCTATGAAATATGAATATGATCATGTACTTAATTTGGGTAATTTAGACTTGACTTCAACAAATGATGTTGGTATATTGTTATGGTATTATCTGCTATCAAATAAAAGTTGAGACAAATTGATACAATTATTTTATTTAAGGTAAAATACATAAACAATAAATTATTGCTGAAATCAATGGATCTCTCAATCTTTTTTGTTGGAAACAAAATCATAGTTTTTAGAACAAAACAGTGTATAGATTTGAAATTCTTAACATTCATCCTAGATCGCTGACTAGAAAGAATTAAACCTGCAGCCGACCAGGTTCTTTCAATTTCCGCACTACTGGCAGGTATACAATGCACTATTCTTACTATGTTTGAGAGTATTAGGGAAGTTTTTTGCCTATCGGCCCAAAATCTTAAAAGTTCGAATTGTAAAATTTCTTCTTCAGTCAAACTTATGAGTAGGTATCTGCTCAGTTCTTCTGATAATCAATATTGTTAAGTTAGCTAAAAGTGTGTATCATGTGTGTGTTGCCCCTAGCCGCTAATCGCTATCAGTAACACTGATATATCTTCAAATGAAGACAGAATTATTTTGAAGTCAGAAAATGCACGCCGTACGCCGATGTACGCCGGGGTGTATCGGCGGCGTTCGGCGTGGCAAAATCACCCGGCGGCGGCGGCGTTCGGCGGCGGCGGACAAGCCTGGTGGTTAGCTGCAAGACATTTAATAAGCGACAAACATTTTAAGAAACTTGTGGTTGGGGTCGCATGGGAGGGGGGGGGGTTCGCATGGGACTGGGAGGGTTACTAATACTGCATAGTCTCTGTGCTCTGCAACTCCAACAGTGGCGTAACGTAGGGCCCCGCTGACCCCGCTGTGCTCTACGCAATAGAAACAACAAGTATGTAATTTGAACATGACGACTAAATGTATTAACGTTAGCGGTTTGATATTTAGTTTGCAATGCCGGCAACGTAACAGTAAAAAGAAACTCTTTATGCACAATATTCAGGAAGCTTGAGTACACAGTGAATATTCAAAATGTATAATAATGTGATACTGATAAAAGTCTATACTAAACTAAATCTATAGCTGATGTGGATTCTCATGGGGAGGTGAGGTAGTAGGTACATTTGTTTACTTTAATAAGTTAATAGTAAGTATCCGCTCAGCAGAGGAAAGAGGTGATGCACATTTTGTATTATGTATTTTACCAAAACCCATAATCATGGGTAGAGTGGACCGCTGCCAGTGTCTCTCTTTCCCAAACAAAAGGAAATGATATTAATTTGATTGACCGTTCTCAAATGCAAAATGATACCGAGAATGAAATCGGTCGCTCGCTTTTCCCATTCATTCACGGCTTACGAATTGTAATAATTTTCGATTGATTACATGTCAATCAGATGCTGTAAAAATCTCTTTGGGTTGCGTTCGGGTCGATACCTAGTATTTCGGGGTAAGGGACAAGGGTGGTAGTTATTACTTATTGAACAAGCTGAAGTTTATTGAATCTTCATTGCCGAGTACAGCTGCCTTGGGGTAGTTCTTCTTAATCTATTAGTATTACAATTGTAAATGAATGGGAAAAGCGAGCGACCGATTTCATTCTCGGTATCATTTTGCATTTGAGAACGGTCAATCAAATTAATATCATTTCCTTTTGTTTGGGAAAGAGAGACACTGGCAGCGGTCCACTCTACCCATGATTATGGGTTTTGGTAAAATATCATCTCTTTTTGATTATAATGTCAGGGTACTTTATAAAGTCGAAACATAAACTGATATATTCATTAATAAGGAGGAAGTTTCAACGATTTCGAAATTTTTCCTTTAAAAAACATTTCCTTGTGTTTAGGGAAGCATATCGGTCGATCACTGACTGAATATGCCACTTAATACTCATTCAAGTTGGCATTAAATTCATATATAATGACATTAAACTGTCGTGGCAAAGCAGAATTTGTTGGAAATCACGAATGAGCAAAATTCTCACCTTTCGCACGTGCAAACTTTGAGCGGACGTTGCGTGCGCATCCAATATTGAATCGCCGTAAATTTTTGCATGTAATTGTATTATATATAGTTTAATAGGCATGCAAAGTTTCAAATTATTTCAAGAAGAACTGTAATCACAACGGCACTCTAAAGTAGACAGAAAATGACGAAAACAGCAATTTTCAGTGATTTTAGCAATTTTCTATCAATTTGGGCGTGTCCCCACGTGTGCAACTTTTCGATTTTCAACTTTAAAACTAGCCTAATGCACAATTTATACCTATAGGAAGCTGAACTGAGCTCCACAACCCAAGGCATGGCCCAACACCAGAGAATACTAAATCGCAAAATTGACGTTTTTATAAAATAATTCTTCAAAAAAGCACAAACTTCAATGACGAATATCTTTATGAAGGAGCAAGCTAGAAAAACTTTCCGGTAGATTTTCAGAATGCTTGAACAATTATCTAAGATGAAAATTTCCTCAGATTTTGAATACAATTACTCCTTAATGGTTTAAAATTAATTTTAAAAGTTATTACTTTGTCAAAAATCAAGTTTTAAAAACGGTTAACTTGATGACGTCATCAAGGGGTGTTTATGACGTCAAATAATTTTTTTATACAATGTAAACTAAAGTGTAAACAATTATTTGCAAGACCTGTGGTCGGAAATGGCTGTATCTTTTATACTTTTAAATCTATGGACACCTAAATACAGGCTACAATTGACTGGCAAAGCGTCTATCCCTGAATATATGTATATGTATATATATGTATGTATGTATGTATCACGACAATCTATCGTAAAACAGGGGTTCTAGAAAACCCATTTCCCGATGCTCCTGAAACCTGAAACTTTTTTTGCAGTCGATTTGGTCAACGTCTAGACGCCCTGAAAAATTTCAGATCTCTAACTCAATTTTAAGATGGTTTTTAAGGCACCTGAATATGGCGATTTTGGGTTTTTTACCGAATTTCGTATAACAGTGCTGGCGAGTATTTTATGCAAATTTCTTAAAAATCTCAACATAACTATTTTTTATTCCTGTCATCTTTGACATCAAATTAGAATGTTTTGAACTAAAAATAAATCTGCTGAACGACTTCCGATGAGTCTTAATGCCTGAAAAACTCCTGCCGGAGGCGGCGGCCTTCGGCCGCCGCCTCCGGCCGGAGTGCACGCTTCGCGTGCACAAAAGAGGCTTGTAACGTGTACCAAAGGGGGTATAATAGTAAAGGGGGTATAATAGTAAAGGGGGTATAATAGTAAATGGGGAACATAGTATACCCACAATAAATGCAACGGTCGTGCTTGCCAGCACTGTGACCTAACGCTTGTAACGATTGTATTTGTAACGCTTGTAACGCTTGTAATCCATATCTATTATAAGCTTAGTGTAAGTATTTTATAAGTTACAATCCTACATTTTCAGACGAAGTACCTAAAGTAGAGCCGGATATAAGTGCATGTACCAGTTTTAGGGAAGCGGAGATATAAACCCATTATTGGAAATATTTGCTCTAATTCTTCCAAAATATAAAGTAATGACTCGGTGCCGGGTAGCGGGGTAGCGGGGGGGGGGGGGGGGGGGGGGGGGTAGCGGGGTAGTGGAGTAGCGGGGTAGTGGGGTAGTGGGGTAGCAGGGTAGCAGGGTAGCGGGGTAGCTATAGCGGGGTAGCGGGGTTATTATCTCCAGACACTGTCCCACCTGGTCACTAATGGGCACTATCCGTCGCGGAGTAGAGTCCGCGGCGGAGCCGCCGGACTCCGCTCGGAGTCCAAGCGGACTCCGGCGGAGCCGCCGGACTCCGAGCGGAGTCCGCGGTGCTCCGCCAAAATGTATTTACACTGGACTCGAGTACATTTTGGCGGACTCCGAGCGGCTCCGCGGCGGCTCGGCGGAGTGTCCGCCGCGGACTAAGCCACTAGGCGGACTCCGGTCCGCCGTGGACTCCGGCGGAGTGCTTGGCGGACTCCGGCGGACCTCTCCGCCGGACTTGAATCCGGCGGAGTCCGGCGGAGTCCGGCGGAGCTTGGACTCCGCTCGGAGTCCGCCGGACTCCAACAGAGTCCACTGACTTCCGACTTCCGACTTCCGACCCTCGGCTAAATTTATCACGTGACATACAACATAGCATTTTGCGATATCGTGGTCAGATGAAAAGGTCGCTAGTGATAAACCTTAACCATTACCCTCACAATGTCAATAGTGTACAACTCTAGTCCTAACTTTGACCCTATAATGTATAAACGTTGACCCTAACCCTCCACCAAACCGCCAGCAGCGAAATATCAATGTCATTCACTGGTCACGTGACCAAAACAATTTTTGTCATATTATCTCATATAGGGAAGCGTTTTTAGTTTTACCCTACACGTTGCATGTGGCGTCATTCGGCCGGATCCCAGTAAGCAAAAATACGTCGACCATCACAGGACGACGCCAGCACTTTCTACGCTCGTCGAGCTCCGATCGTCCTGTGACGAAGTAAGGACGAAGCCTGAGGTCCTCAGGTAACATCGACCACCGATTGAAAATTCAGAGATTTTTTGACATAAAGGTAAAATGTAAAACTAAAATCTTGATGTTAATTGATTGACGACGTCAATTTTTGAGCACAGCGCGAGCGCATGCGGAAAAGGACCGCGTAGCTAAACAAGATGTTGATAAATATTTGACTTGTGGCGTGGTGTGTTGCTCTAACTATAGCCCTCTCGCTTGCAGTAGCGCGCGACCGCCGGAGGCGGAAATGACCTGGTTAGCTAGGTAAACGCGATGTGCCTTGTAGGATGAAATCCTACTAGCTGACGCCACTCGCAGCTGTGCTGCTCGCTGTACGTCAGCGATCGAAATTTATACGCGTATCACCCGTTAAGATGTGCCACCCGACGTGCCACACAATTTTTCTTGTTGCTCGTCGCACGTCGACGAACAACGAAGCTCGTTGCGACGCGCAATGAGCTGCCAGGCTAGGACATCGTCCTGGTCCAACAAATTTTGGCGAGCGATTTTCTCCAAAAATTTAATGAGGGCGCCGACTTCCACTTTGGCTAGGTTTCTTGTTACCCAGCGCGCGTTCCTTAATGGGATGAGGTAAAATTAGGTAAAAAGAATCCACTGACTTGGCCAGAGTGCTTTCATAAAACTCTATTACTAGCTTGGCGTTGTATCACAATGCTGGCAAGCATAACCGTTGCCCTTATATTCACAACACTATTTACCCCCTATACTATTATATCCCCTTTATTGTTTTCCAGGCATTAAGACTCATCGAAAGTAGTTCAGCAGGTATATTTAAGTTCAAAACATTCTAATTCAATGTTAAAGATGACAGGAATAAGAAATAGTTATGTGGAGGTTCTTAAGAAATTTGCGCAAAATACGCGCCAGCATGTTATACGAAATTAGGTAAAAAACCCAAAATCGCCATATTCAGGTGCCTTAAAAACCATGTTAAAATTGAGTTAGAGATCTGAAACTTTGCAGAACGTCTAGACCTTGTCCAAATCGACTGTAAAAAAATTTCAAGTTTCAGGAGTATCGGGAAGTGGGTTTTCTGGAACCCCTGTTTTACAACAGATTGTCGTGAAGTATATATATCACAGTGCTGGCAAGCACGACCGTTGCATTTATTGTGGGTATACTATGTTCCCCATTTACTATTATACCCCCTTTACTATTATACCCCCTTTACTATTATACCCCCTTTGGTACACGTTACAAGCCTCTTTTGTGCACGCGAAGCGTGCACTCCGGCCGGAGGCGGCGGCCGAAGGCCGCCGCCTCCGGCAGGAGTTTTTCAGGCATTAAGACTCATCGGAAGTCGTTCAGCAGATTTATTTTTAGTTCAAAACATTCTAATTTGATGTCAAAGATGACAGGAATAAAAAATAGTTATGTTGAGATTTTTAAGAAATTTGCATAAAATACTCGCCAGCACTGTTATACGAAATTCGGTAAAAAACCCAAAATCGCCATATTCAGGTGCCTTAAAAACCATCTTAAAATTGAGTTAGAGATCTGAAATTTTTCAGGGCGTCTAGACGTTGACCAAATCGACTGCAAAAAAAGTTTCAGGTTTCAGGAGCATCGGGAAATGGGTTTTCTAGAACCCCTGTTTTACGATAGATTGTCGTGATACATACATACATACATATATATACATATACATATATTCAGGGATAGACGCTTTGCCAGTCAATTGTAGCCTGTATTTAGGTGTCCATAGATTTAAAAGTATAAAAGATACAGCCATTTCCGACCACAGGTCTTGCAAATAATTGTTTACACTTTAGTTTACATTGTATAAAAAAATTATTTGACGTCATAAACACCCCTTGATGACGTCATCAAGTTAACCGTTTTTAAAACTTGATTTTTGACAAAGTAATAACTTTTAAAATTAATTTTAAACCATTAAGGAGTAATTGTATTCAAAATCTGAGGAAATTTTTATCTTAGATAATTGTTCAAGCATTCTGAAAATCTACCGGAAAGTTTTTCTAGCTTGCTCCTTCATAAAGATATTCGTCATTGAAGTTTGTGCTTTTTTGAAGAATTATTTTATAAAAACGTCAATTTTGCGATTTAGTATTCTCTGGTGTTGGGCCATGCCTTGGGTTGTGGAGCTCAGTTCAGCTTCCTATAGGTATAAATTGTGCATTAGGCTAGTTTTAAAGTTGAAAATCGAAAAGTTGCACACGTGGGGACACGCCCAAATTGATAGAAAATTGCTAAAATCACTGAAAATTGCTGTTTTCGTCATTTTCTGTCTACTTTAGAGTGCCGTTGTGATTACAGTTCTTCTTGAAATAATTTGAAACTTTGCATGCCTATTAAACTATATATAATACAATTACATGCAAAAATTTACGGCGATTCAATATTGGATGCGCACGCAACGTCCGCTCAAAGTTTGCACGTGCGAAAGGTGAGAATTTTGCTCATTCGTGATTTCCAACAAATTCTGCTTTGCCACGACAGTTTAATGTCATTATATATGAATTTAATGCCAACTTGAATGAGTATTAAGTGGCATATTCAGTCAGTGATCGACCGATATGCTTCCCTAAACACAAGGAAATGTTTTTTAAAGGAAAAATTTCGAAATCGTTGAAACTTCCTCCTTATTAATGAATATATCAGTTTATGTTTCGACTTTATAAAGTACCCTGACATTATAATCAAAAAGAGATGATATTTTACCAAAACCCATAATCATGGGTAGAGTGGACCGCTGCCAGTGTCTCTCTTTCCCAAACAAAAGGAAATGATATTAATTTGATTGACCGTTCTCAAATGCAAAATGATACCGAGAATGAAATCGGTCGCTCGCTTTTCCCATTCATTTACAATTGTAATACTAATAGATTAAGAAGAACTACCCCAAGGCAGCTGTACTCGGCAATGAAGATTCAATAAACTTCAGCTTGTTCAATAAGTAATAACTACCACCCTTGTCCCTTACCCCGAAATACTAGGTATCGACCCGAACGCAACCCAAAGAGATTTTTACAGCATCTGATTGACATGTAATCAATCGAAAATTATTACAATTCGTAAGCCGTGAATGAATGGGAAAAGCGAGCGACCGATTTCATTCTCGGTATCATTTTGCATTTGAGAACGGTCAATCAAATTAATATCATTTCCTTTTGTTTGGGAAAGAGAGACACTGGCAGCGGTCCACTCTACCCATGATTATGGGTTTTGGTAAAATATATATATGTATATATGTATAGACGCTTTGGCAGTCAATTGTAGCCTACATTTAAGTGTCCGTAGATTCGAAAGTATAAAAGATACAGTCATCTCGAACCACAGGTTTTAAAGATAATCGTTGAAGCTTTAGTTTACATTGTATTGAAAAATAATTTAACGTCATCATCATCACTTGATGACGTCATCAAATTAAGTGTTTTTAAAACTTGATTTTTAACAAAGTAACAACTTTTCAAATCGATTTTACACCATTAAGGAGTCATTTTATTCAAAATCTGAGGACATTCTACCTTAGATAATTGTTCAAGCATTCCGAAAATCTACCGGAAAAGTTTTCTACCTTGCTCCTTCATAAAGATATTTGCTATTGAAGTTAGCGCTTTTTTGAAGAATAATTTTATAAAAACACAAAAGTTGTGAATTAGTATTCTCTGGTGTTGGGCCATCCCTTGGGTTGTGGAGCTCAATTTTGCTTCTTAAAGGTGTAAATTGTGTTATAGGCTAGTTTTAAAGTTAAAAATCTAAAAGTTGCACACGTGGGGACACGCCCAAATTGATTTAAAATAGCTAAAATCACTAAATATTTTGATTTTCACGATTTTTATCAACTTTGGAGTCCCGTTGTGATCCAAGTTCTTTTTGAAATCTTCTGAAACTTTGCATGCTTATCAAACTATATATTAAATACCACTATGCAAAAATTTACGGTGATTCAATATTGTATGCGCACGCAACGTCCGCTCAAAGTTTGCACGTGCGAAAGGTGAGAATTTTGCTCATTCGTGATTTCGAATATATTCTGCTTTCCACGATATTTAAATGGCATTATATATGAATTTAATGCCAACTTGAATGAGTAAAAAGTGCCATATTCAGTCGTTTATCGACAGATATACCTACCTAAACACAAGGAAATGTTTTCAAAGGCAGAATTTCGAAATCGTTGAAATTACCTCCTTATTAATGAAGTTTCGAATGTGTAAATTATCCTGACATTAAAATCAAAAAGAGATGATATTTGACCAAAACCCATAATCATGGGTAGAGTGAACCGCTGCCAGTGTCTCTCTTTTCCAAACAAAAGGAAATGATATTAATTTGAGGAACCGTCCGCAAATGCAAATTGATACCGAGAATGAAATCTGTCGCTCGCTTTTCCCATTTAATAATGAATTAGCTTTATTACAATTCGTAAGCCGTGAATGAATGGGAAAAGCGAGCGACCGATTTCATTCTCGGTATCAATTTGCATTTGCGGACGGTTCCTCAAATTAATATCATTTCCTTTTGTTTGGAAAAGAGAGACACTGGCAGCGGTTCACTCTACCCATGATTATGGGTTTTGGTCAAATGATTATATACTTTAATTTCGGATCGAGTGAAGCGAGTGATACACATTACTTTAATTAAACTCATGCTGATCACAATACAGTACAGGGAAGTGGGTAACACGGCTTGCAGTCGCAGCTGCAGCTCCTCGCTGGCGGTAATATTTCAATTAAATGAACAAGAATTAAGAAAAAGAGAATTTAAGAAAAAAAGAATTTTATTTGCCATAGAATAATCAATACTTGATTGACGATGTCAATCCGTCGAGATCGTTGCTCTGCGAAGCAAAGCAACGATCGTCGTTCGATGCGATAGTAGAGGCTCTTACGGGCAAAAAGACGTGTTTTCTGCTACAAGTTTAGAAACCTAACCGCTAATTGGACACAATAGTATGATGTCTAAGGATCGATAATATGTTAAGAAGTATAAATTTGGCCTTATTAGTCACGTGCTATACCAATGCGCGTTTTAAACTTTGACAGTCTATTACTCTAAGGCAAATAGAGAAATTATATTCATATTTTGTCAGCAATAAGATCACATTGTTTTCTATTTGGTGTGAAAATATGAGCTAGAACGGACATAATCTCGCTGAGTTATAGCTGTTTGAAATTTATGATGAACGCGTGGGTGCCAATTGATAACAACTAAATGCTTTTGCGCGTAGTGCGCGTCGAAAATTTGGCAAAAACGCTTGCGGAGTGACAATATTCAAACTTCGATAAAGTATATGAAGTGGATACTTCTCGGAAAGGAAAAATTTAGGCAAACACGATGTGACTATTTTTGGGTTGATTTAATACAACTGCAAAAAATTATTCAAACTTCAAGCAAAAAAGTCAAAATTTTTACCACTTTTTTTGGGTTTTTGCCTGCACTAAAATAGAGGGATTTTTAAAATTTTTTAACCATCTTGTGCGGCTGTCTTTTAGCTACCTTCATGCAAATTTTGCCGACATGCCAACAAAATTAACTTGCTCAAATTATCAAAAAACATGCTTTTTTGGCCTATTTTTGGCCCCAAAATCGGTTTTTTTGCAATTTTAACGGTGCTAACTCAGTCCAATCATTTTTAAACTACTTTTAATCGATTCTACGGTTAAAAATACGTCTAGTAAGGTGTATCTGGGGTCCCTAGCGTATCGAGCAGACAATGCCCGTAAGAGCCTCTACTAACCAGGTGTAGTAGAGGCTCTTACGGGCAAAAAGACGTGTTTTCTGCTACGAGTTTAGAGACCTAACCGCTAATTGGACACAATAGTATGATGTCTAAGGATCGATAATATGTTAAGAAGTATAAATTTGGCCTTATTAGTCACGTGCTATACCAATGCGCGTTTTAAACTTTGACAGTCTATTACTCTAAGGCAAATAAAGTAATTATATTCATATTTTGTCAGCAATAAGATCACATTGTTTTCTATTTGGTGTGAAAATATGAGCTAAAACAGACATAATCTCGAGTTATAGCTGTTTGAAATTTATGATGAACGCGCGGATGCCAATTGATAACAACTAAATGCTTTTGCGCGTAGTGCGCGTCGAAAATTTGGCAAAAACGCTTGTGGAGGGACAATATTCAAACTTCGATAAAGTATATGAAGTGGGTACTTCTCGGAAAGGAAAAATTTAGGCAAACACGATGTGACTATTTTTGGGTTGATTTAATACAACTGCAAAAAATTATTCAAACTTCAAGCAAAAAAGTCAAAATTTTTACCACTTTTTTGGATTTTTACCCCCAAAAAAATAGAGGGATTTTTCAAATTTTTAAACCATCTTGTGCGGCTGTGTTTTAGCTATCTCCATGCAAGTTTTGCCGACATGCCAACAAAATTAACTTGTTCAAAATATCAAAAAACATGGTTTTTTGGCCTATTTTTTGCCCAAAAATCGGTTTTTTGCGATTTTACCCCCAAAAAGTCAGTCCAATCATCTTAAAACCACTTTTAATCGATTCTACGGTCAAAAATACGTCTAGTAAGGTGTATCTGGGGTCCGTAGCGTATCGAGCAGACAATGCCCGTAAGAGCCTCTACTAGTGCTTTCGCGCCGCTGCGGGCGCGCTTGTTCCACCCAGCAAACCCTACCAGCCGGGGAATATCTCCAAAAGTAAAATAGATAGAACCTTCCGGTTTTCAACAAAATGTCCGTCTCGTAAATTTAAAGGAGGCTCCCCAGGAGCACAATTTGGGACAACTTAGATTCTGAATTAAACCGAAAAGTTTGATTTTTGGCTAAATAAAAGGTCACAGCTTTTAAACTTTGCAAAGTCATGTCGTTGTCATGACTACTAAACTAAATGCAGCGTGCGAAAGGTAAACTCGATGTGACGCGCGACGCCAAACGTGCTGTTGAAAATCTATCACCTCTAGCAAGCCCAGCAGGCGGTAAGGTTTTCTGGGTAGATTGTAGTATGATTATTGTGGGCATCGTTCTAGCTTAAAAGGTGATGGAGTTTGTAACAGTAAAGAGAACAGTAAAACCAATTTTAAACTTGATACTGCAAGAAAAGAGGGTACATGATGTGCTAAATTAAATTTTTGCGGCGCGGTGTGGTCGTAAAACTAAAAAGCACTACACTACTTACGGAACTAAACGGAAGTATAATATTAGTACCCGAAATCCGAATTTGAATGCAAAGTAATCTGTAATAGTAATACTAATATGGAATACTACGCAAACCTTATTTGTTATTGGATTATTGACTAATATCAGTTAAATTTTTTTAATTAACTAATCTACAGCTCCGAACACTGATAATAATGAATAATTTCATCCATAATAATTAGTTAAAATACTAATTATATTCAATTATAATTAGTTAAAATACTGATAATATTCAATTATAATTAGTTAAAATACTCATAATAATAATTATTAATAACCAAACATCTGTGTATAGTAATACACACACTCCCCAATGGTACAACTACACCAGAATCCACATCTATTATTAGTAACATTCTGCATGCTATTTAACATACTCCTCAACACCATGTTTACATGATACCAAATTTGCTCATATAAAATAAATTTAATAATCAAAATAAATTCACTTGTCAATTAGTCCTTTTTGAGTCCAATCAACAGTTTGATAGTAAGTATAGTTTCATGATATAGTTTGAGCTGCTGTTGATGAGGTAGCATCTGCCTTACGGCTTACTCAACACATCGTAATTAACTTTAAGCTCAAGGTTGTCTCCCTACCGCTCACACAATTCTTGAGTTCTTGGTGTTTACACTGATTCCTGTTTAATTCCTGAGTCTTCCTATTAGCGCCTTTCTGGACAGTATGGGAATATTGTGTGTTAAGCTCACAAATTTCAAGAGATCAGAGTTGAGGGATCAGTTTCTATCGTATGATCAATACATTTTATTACAGCTTTTTAATTTTCAATCTTACCTGTAATATACGACTATAGCTGCCCCAATTGCCAATAAAATCGCTACAACGATACCAATGTACAGACCAGTGAGGCTTTTTCCTTTTTTTCTTTCTGCACAAGATTTTGGGTAAGAATAATAATTTCGGCTGTGAAAAGTTCGGTCAGTTTTTTAACTGTTGGCCGAAAAATGGATTTTATGAATCAATTTGAGAACAGTGAAAAAATTTGAATTTTTCCGTTCACTTTTTTGACCAGTATTAAAAATAAGAAATTAAAAATTGGCCAAGGATTTAAAACTTTAAGTCCCGAAATTTGGATTCCCAAGTGGTGCAAAAATCACACAACAAATAAATTTCTGACACCACTTTAGGGTTCGACTTAGGGTTATCAGCTTGCTTATCTCGCCTAGTTTAACGGCGAGATTACTGTGTGTGCTGATAGCTTTTAAGCCATGGCTACAGCTGTTAACGACAAGGAGTTGTCAGTTGGAGGGTCTGCTCGGGAAATTCTCTGCTTGGATACCTAAAGCGATGGAACAAGTCGGGTGCACTGCTCCAGTTGACGTGACGTCAGCAGTGTGTAAACGTGCGATGAAGGACACTTTGGTATTATTGTTTTCTGAATCGTTCCACTGTGCGGTTTCGGGCGGAAAAAATGAATCAGCTGAAGGCTGAGCTGAGCTCCATCAAGAGCCAGCTAATAGTTATCGAGAATCAGACGTGGCGGTAATCAGCTAATTAGTATTACAGGAGCAGGTTGTCCACAACATGAAGGACAAGCAGCTCGACGCAGTATGAGTAAAGACTGTGGTCAAGTCTTCATTGGAGAGCAACTTGAAAGAACAGTTCAAGTCATACAGTGAAGCTGCTGCGGAGAACGTTATGGTCTGCCAGACTCGCTCAGCCTGTCATTCCGCCGAATTTATATTCTATGTTTATGAACATAATAGCCTGCAGGGTCCCCAGGTAACATCCAGGTCCCAGGAGGAGGATCGGAGCAGGAACGTTGTATTATTTGCCATTTGGACTGCCAGAACAGAAGGACGAGAATGTTTAAGAGCGGGTACAGGAGATATTCCAGGAGATAGGACTAAAAGTAAAACCTACTCTGCAGGCTACCATGATAGTAGGAAAGATTCGTAAAGAGAATTCGAAGCGCCCAGTCAAGGTTTCGTTATCAAGTCACAGCGCTGTCCATCAAATATTATAAATTATTCACTATCATTTTATATGTTTTAATTGGTCATTAGAACCGCCGTCCGCCTGGTACCGTCCAGCTTTCAATGACAATCAATGAAGTACCATATTTAGTAGTACCATATTTAGTAGTACCATATTTTGTAGTACCATATGTTTGGTTATAAATTATAAAAGCATGATATTGAAACTTTTGAAGAAATTACTCGAATTGCAACACCAGCTCACAAACACAAGAACAGGTGATTACTATTCTTACCAATATGAATGACCGTATCGGAATCAGCATCAAACTCCATCCTACCGAGATAATTGATCCGGGATCTCCATTCAGCCCCAGAACAATCATAAAACGGAATCTTTATTTCTACAGCCAAAGGCACGCCCCGGTAGTCAATCAAAGGCAAGTTTACAAGAGCGTCCCTTTCTTTTTCTGTCCACACTTTATTTGTTAGTTTCACTGTGTAAAAGATGGTTAGTGCTTTTGTCTCATTGTTCCAGCGACAACCAGTTTTCCCTCTTACATCCACTAACGTGCATTCTGAAGAGATGTTAATGCAGTATCCGAACATACAATACCTATGAAATTGAATACAACATCACAGATTTATTACTATGAATTAATATCGCTATAATTGTCTTTTAAAATGTGTAAACGTTATTTGAATTGCACATACGTAGATAGAAAATATTTTTATCATAAACAGAATACAGATCTAAAATTGACCATGGAAAAAGAAATAATTATTACATGAAAGCTAAGACAATCATAACTTTGTTGTCAGCACAATTATGTAAACAATGTAAATACCGTTAGTTTTAAGACATGGTACCACTATGTGAGTACCACATTTATCTGATCTTGTAACTAAATTTTTCCATATTTGCGTTGAAGAGTAGTAGTAGTCTTCATTAGTGTCTTCATATTCGCAAACCTATTTATATAGAATTAAAGCGTTTTAATGAAGGTGATATAGGTTTAAAACATTTTAGAAATGTAATTAGAATATGGGTCACGAAATCCTCTCCGAACCTCCACGTGGTGTGGCCTGGTTGGCACTAACGGGTGGTGTGCTCTCTTGTTGAGTACAAAGGTTGGGCCTTGCCAACTCAAAGTTCCCATAGGAACCAGGAAGACAACACTAACAGCTACCAAGCACCAGGAAATTTCTCTTTCAGATATCAGGTTACAAGATAGTACACACACAAATGACGATACATTAGACACAGATACCTAGCTCTAAGAGCTACTAAATCACCAGGAAATTATCTTTCAGCTTTCAGGTCCCATCGAAGTCACCCACCACAGAGCTAGGGATTCCAATTCGCTCATCCTGACTACAAGGACACACTGATAATGAGTAGTCCTGGCACTTCTCCCTCCAGTAACCACTTTTCAGGTCTTTTCAGTTAAGACAGCTAATGCGTAAGGGCTGACACACGCTAGACACAGGCTCGTGATAAGACAGAATTAGGGATTTAAACTCTGACTACGAGGACACACTGATAGCGAGAATTCCTGGCACTTCTTCCTCCAGTAACCACTTTTCAGGGGACCGGGTTAGCTTTGCCACACTCTTCATTGAAGTGTGACTGGACGCTCTACAATCATCTAGTAGCAGCAGAGTTTGACTGACACCCTTACTGGTTCTATTCAGTTTCTACAGCGGAAGATCTCAACACTCGAAAACAGTTCATCTCGGACATCCTGCAGAGCTGCTTTTTCACAGCCTGCCCCATTACACGGGGAACCCTTAGATCTACAGTACCCTGGTGGCGAGCATAGCTCACTAAAGCATAGTGGACCTCTTTAGTTCTGAGACGCAAAGCTAACCGGATCAGGAATAAACATCAATGCAATGCTTAGGGGATGCAAATAGAACATACAATGTTTATCGAATGCATTACTCAATCTTTTGATTCATTTTTTAGCTCGACGTTACATGGTAACATTTCAGGACTGACATTCCTCCTTCAGGTTAATTGAGGAAATCATACCCGCTATTTGCGTTATACATGGCAAGTATCTGGACTTAAGATAACTTAGGATCTCCATCAATCATAAATTCCTCTCAGATTCCCAGGCTGCATTTAAAGCGCTTAACAGCACCAGTTTTAACTCCAGGTTCGTTCTGAACATCTCAGACCAACTCACTAGGTATTCACATCGAGTAGGACTTCGTTCCAGGACATTAAGGAGTATACGGTAAAGAACTAGCGGAAGAATTCGCAAGGGACGATCAATCCAACAACATCCCCATAGGACCAGAACCCTTCCTCCCAAATAGGCCACACTCAGTGACAAAGGAACATTCCACTTGTGATGTTCCTCTACAAATTAAGTACAGGAACTTTTAATTTTCTGGAACTCACATCAGATGGCTAACATGGTCGCTTTCAGAATAGGTCACAGCCCACTAGTTTATTTTCAGAACGTGGCAAACAACGTCAACTTCAAGACGCAAGATTGCGAACACTTTTCAGGAGAAGCAGCAACATCCCAGCACCTCCTCTACAAGTGCATCCAGATCATGACGTTCAGAATGAGGATAATTGGTAAACTCTACCTTAACAACAGTAAACTACATCATATCTTCAAATTTGTGGAACAGTCGACAAGACTGGATAGGGAAAACCCTTTTGGGTAACCTCCTTGGATTCTTCACCAGGAACTTTCGCTAAATCCCATACTAGGAACTCAACCTAGGCCCATCTCCGCATAGAGACATATCTCCCAGGCTTTGACCTTGCTCGGAAGTCCCTTGTCTACCCGCAGAAGTACTACAACGGAAGTGGGTTTGCTCTGAGACAGGTAGTGACAGCTTCAAGACTCCAGGGGTCTGTTGCATTGATATTTATTATTTTATGATTTCGTATATACTTTGGGAGTCCTGGCGTGCAGCTAGCAGGAGTTGCATTCTGTGGGCACGGTGAGAAGGCCTCCATCTTAACGTAAGAGGCCAGAAACCGTTGACCAGAACAGAGAGAGAGAGAGAGTAATTAGAATATGAATTGTGGCTGTTGGAATACTCCGAAGTAAAATAAGTGTGAGATAAAAAAAGCTTGTGTGGAGTGGAAACTAACCGTGAAATCAGCTTTTTGAAGATCCCAAACTTGCTCATACGTTCCATAAACGAAGGGATACACAAATTTGCACGATGCAAGTTGAGGTGGTTCGTAGGCGCCAGTGCGCTTTGAGCAAAATGATTCCTCCTTGACGTAATCGGTGCCTGAAAAGTAAGGTATTTAGAGATAATGAAGAACAATGACCAATCACAACTGCACCCTGCCCTCCAACATTCAAAATTTGTGTCGCAGACAACAAAATTTTGGCCTCTCATATATGAAGTTATTAGGCAAGGTTAACATTACAAATGATTAGCCACTGGGTTATGACCACAGTTTCTATAAGTCTTTCTTACCATCTATTATGTATTTCCCGTGGACATTATCATCAGGACAAATAACTTTAGCTGTTCGGTCCCCTTCGTTATCTGTGTACTCAATTGACATTCCCGGTACTGAGGGAAATAGTTTAGATGCCATCAGTTATGAAAAAAGTAGCCTCGATCGCGATAATATAAGATGTAATTATTTTTAACTCTGTCAGTATCATATTCTCATGCTGTTATTGAATGATTAAGAGTGAAATTGAATTTTAATCGGAAATATTATTATAATAATATTTCCGATTAAAATTCAATTTCACTCTTAATCATTCAATAACACTATAGTGTTAAGTTAATGATTACCTTATCGGTCATGATTATCACGGACATTGCTTTCACGTTGAAGACTTTAACATGAATAATTATGTCAGTGAAAATAATGTCTGTGGCATTAAGGTCCGTGAATAATAAAGTCCGGAAATTATTTCCATTAATTTTAGTGTGTGTGTGTCCCTACATATGCGTAGATAATGATATGTGTGTAGCCGATCACTATATTAGCTTATTAGTATACGAGGACAAATATAATCACTCCTCAGTCACATTCTAGAGTTCAGAAAAAGAGTAAAACACTTAATAAATCACCAAACATTTTCACAATTTTTTGGAAATGGGCGGTCATGATCGTAAATAATTATGGCCGTGAAAAATATGGTTCGTGAAAAATTTGTCCGTGATAATTACGACCGATAAGGTACATTCTTACATGTGTCGAAGGACGATATCGGAGCTTTGGTGCAATCGTAGTATGATTTCACTAGTAACGATTTACTTACGTTAAATGAGTAATCTTCAAGTTCCAATCTGACCTAACCGAATAAAGGTGTCTATCAGAACAAATGTATTTGTACATGATTCAATTTTAAAGCACGGCTATATCAATTCGACTAACAATCTTGATTTGTTACTAGGGCATCTGAGAATTACAAAAATGCAAAGTTATTAGTGGAATAATATTGACCAATGAGTACTAAAAAATACAATAAAGTTACATCAAGAACTTACCTGGCAAGTGAGATTGGCCCCATCTAATACAACATATTCTGCGTTCACTGTGAAATCTTCGCGGTAATTCTCCCCGTCCCCGTCATACACTTTAGTGTAGAAATGATAGAATTTGCCCTCTGAATTGTTTAACAATTCGATCTCCTTTTTGGAATCAGGAGGCCCATAAGCCAAGCATACAAGATCAAAATCCTCGCCCACAACGATGGTGTCATCAGAGACAACCAAGAAAGACTTGATGTGCATCACTTTAACTTCAAATTCCTCTGATGATACCTTTCCTCCCTGAAATTTTCGCCCAGCATTGCTGTGATAGTCGACGTTACATTTTACATCGTATTTATTGTGTCCAATCTGTATTGGGCCAAGAGTTAGAGCACTCATAAGTCTGTCGCCATACGTTTTCGAACTCTTGATCGTAAATCTGGGTATCATTTGGTTATCTATTGCATTTTAATGAAGGAAAAATTGCAATAAAAAATAGGTTCAAATATAATACATACATGTATGTGTATATTGTATGTACTCTGTACATATAAGATTTGGGATTATATCATATGGTGTCAACTGTGACTGTTATTTCTTATTTATAGTAACAATTGTTAGCTATAGACTCGGTAATTAAGATTAAGATTTATTTCTGGTAGTATTAATATCGGTTTATCATATAATTTCATCGTGACATTTTCAATTCCATCACTAGATATTAGCAGTAACAAAACCGTTTAAATCACTGGACTCACTCGATATCATCGCTGTCCACAATTTTAACCCACTCAGATGATTTTTCTGTACGTAGCATCCATTCAAAATCAGGGATAGGATCCACCCATAAACCTGAAGGTAGCTGCACATCAGCTATACACTTAAGCTCCAGATACACCTTTTCAGCAACCCATCCATCAGATCTCTTTTTTCCGACCCCTTTATCGGTGATATCGACTAACATGACAGTCACAAGATTTGGGTTGGATTTAAGAATGATTGCATCACCATCCCACTGAACAGCACAATTAATAAAAGAGCTAGCTGTGAGCTGACTGAGGTCAAAATTCCCAACTGTGGTAACTCTTTGTTGATCATCATGGGATTCTGTTACCACCACTGTTACATCACGTGAATTTTCTGTAACTGCATCTGTAATTGAAAATGTTATGGCAGCAACTTTGTCACCTACTGCGGAGCACATGAACATTGCAGGGAATCCAGAGGACATGGAGAATGCTTCTGTAGTATCTGATATTAATCGCACTGCCAGTGTTATTTCTCCAGAACTAATGACAACTCCATTTTCCCAGGTTACGGAACAAGAGTACTTTCCGTCGGCTCCTGCATCTACCTGGATGTTAAGGACTTTGTTTACAGTTTGATTGATGACGTGACTGGTTACATAGTGAGTACTCACGTTACTATCATCGAGGGAAACATTTTGTGCATATTTCTACCTAATAAAGTAAAACTCCGATTTACCACGCAACGCCCCGATTTACCGCAAACCTCGATTTACCACGGCTATTTCCTTTCTCCCAAACTCCGCGGTAAATCGGGGTATTACTGTAATACTTGTTATAATTAACTGATAATAATAATTTGTATCTTACCTTGGTTATCTTAAAAATAGTTTCGATGACTGCATCTCCATCAGCAAGATCAGTTTGTTTGGTGTCAATTGTGTACCAGGTTTGATCCACCATACTCTGTGAAAGTTGGACCAGTAAACAATGTGTACTAATTCAAGGTGGTCAACAGTTTAAGAATGATACTTACTTTGGCCAAACAATGACAGCTATGAACACAAAAATAAATGGGCATAGATCAAATTTTTTAATTGAAAATCGTCTTTTCGTTTCATTCATAAATATTGTACAAACATTTGTGGGCTCAATAAGATAGTTTGATAATGATTTTTAAATTTTATATCCATTGTATACACGATTTTGACCATGATTTATTTCGGAATTTATTTGTTTCAGGGATAATGATATAGGTAATCTTTACTTACAGTTTGAGCTCTACCTGTATGAAATTGAATTACAAAATTCGAAATCGATACAAATTAGGTTGTGATTTGGAAGTAAATGAAAGTTAAGGGTGAAGAAGTTTTTCCACTCTTACTTGTATATTAAATTCCCACGATACAGTGTACTTAGTCACCACATCACTGTCTGGGAACTGACACACAAGCTCGTGAGACTCATCCTCATAAGTATGTTCATTATCGGCAGGAGCCTTTGTAGTTTTAGCAGGAAACACTCGAAGAAGAATACTGTTGGAATTGAAATTTGTCTCGTCCGATGTCATCCCTTGACACTTAAATTGATTATCCACCGGGTCATTGTTATCGTTGTTCGTTATCAGTGATATTTTCATCTTTTCGATGAGTTCATCATTTGATTCCACTTTCGTTTTGGATACCTCTTCGTAGACTGTTAACTTTTCGTCGTTTTGAAACCTTACAAACCGTTACAATTATTTCAATGAGATTTGATTTAAATCTTATGATTATAGACATCTAATTCATTGTGGCTATTACTCAAAGAAACTTAGTCTTAGGGAGAATTTGATTAAGCCGGTAACAGAGTACATTCATATAGTATTGTAACTGACCAATTAATCGATTTCGCTCCACCGGCAATATCACACTCCAATGTTAGCTTGAAACCGGAGACAAGCCGTGTTACTGGAGACGAATTGAGTAACAGTTGTAATGTAGCCTCTGAAGAATAGCTGCATTATTTGATGATATTCATTAAATGAGAATGATATAATTATAAACTTACTGCGAGCAGCAAGGTGTATTGTCTTTTTAATGTTTTTTAATATTGCAACTACATATTCAACTTTAATACTATTCATCACAATGCTGGCAAGCATTACCGTCGCCCTTATATTCACAATACTATTTACCCCCTATACTATTATATCCCCTTTATTGTTTTCCAGGCATTAAGACTTTTTCGAAAGTAGTTCAGCAGGTACATTTAAGTTCAAAACATTCTAATTCAATGTTTAAGATGACAGGAATAAGAAATAGTTATATGAAGGTTTTTAAGAAATTTGCGCAAAATACGCGCCAGCATGTTATACGAAATTAGGTAAAAAACCCAAAATCGCCATATTCAGGTGCCTTAAAAACCATGTTAAAATTGAGTTAGAGATCTGAAACTTTGCAGGGCGTCTAGACCTTGTCCAAGTCGACAGTAAAAAAAATTTCATGTTTCAGGAGTATCGGGAAGTGGGTTTTCTGGAACCCCTGTTTTACAACAGATTGTCGTGAAGATATATATGTATAGACGCTTTTTGCAGTCAATTGTAGCCTACATTTAAGTGTCCGTAGATTCAAAAGTATAAAAGATACAGTCATTTCGAACCACAGGTTTTAAAGATAATCGTTTATACTTTAGTTTACTTTATATTGAAAAATAATTTATCATCATCATCATCACTTGATGACGTCATCAATTTAAGTGATTTTAAAACTTGATTTTTGACAAAACAACAACTTTTCAAATCGATTTTACACCATTAAAGAGTAATTTTATTCAAAATCTGAGGATATTTTCACCTTAGATAATTGTTCAAGCATTCTAAAAATCTACCGGAAAAGTTTCCTACCTTACTCCTTCATAAAGATATTTGCTATTGAAGTTAGTGCTTTTTTGAAGAATAATTTTATAAAAACACAAAAGTTGTGAATTAGTATTCTCTGGTGTTTGGCTATCCCTTGGGTTGTGGAGCTCAATTGTGCTTCTTAAAGGTGTAAATTGTGTTATAGGCTAGTTTTAAAGTTAAAAATCGAAAAGTTGCACACGTGGGGACACGCCCAAATTGATTTAAAATAGCTAAAATCACTAAAAATTTTGATTTTCACGATTTTTATCAACTTTGGAGTCCCGTTGTGATCCAAGTTCTTTTTGAAATCTTCTGAAACTTTGCATGCTTATCAAACTATATATTAAATACCACTATGCAAAAATGTACGGTGATTCAATATTGTATGCGCACGCAACGTCCGCTCAAAGTTTGCACGTGCGAAAGGTGAGAATTTTGCTCATTCGTGATTTCGAATATATTCTGCTTTCCACGATATTTAAATGGCATTATATATGAATTTAATGCCAACTTGAATGAGTAAAAAGTGCCATATTCAGTCGGTTATCGACAGATATACCTAACTAAACACAAGGAAACGTTTTCAAAGGCAGAATTTCGAAATCGTCGAAATTACCTCCTTGTTAATGAAGTTTCGACTAGCTGTGTAAATTATTCTGACATTATAATCAAAAAGAGATGATATTTGACCAAAACCCATAATCATGGGTAGAGTGTACCGCTGCCAGTGTCTCTCTTTTCCAAACAAAAGGAAATGATATTAATTTGAGGAACAGTCCGCTAATGCAAATTGATACCGAGAATGAAATCGGTCGCTCGCTTTTTCCATTCGATCACGGCTCACGAATTGTAATAAAGCTTATTGATTTGAAAAAGCGAGCGACCGATTTCATTCTCGGTATCAATTTGCATTAGCGGACTGTTCCTCAAATTAATATCATTTCCTTTTGTTTGATAAAGAGAGACACTGGCAGCGGTACACTCTACCCATGATTATGGGTTTTGGTCAAATTTACAATCGAATTATACATCGACGAAACTTTTTATACAATTGCAAAGTTAGAAATGTATGCTGCTAACCGTACCCCACACTTCCCGCGATTACCCGTTGCAAATGATAGAGATGCTATAATTGATTAAAAATAAATGTTACATTAAATGTAATGATAAATAACATAATACTAGAAAATAGAAACCTTGGTCTGAGTCATCACAAGTTGCTTCCCGCACAAGAAAGAAGCCTAACCAAGGCAATATTGTAGATAATAACCGTATCATCTGCACAGCTATCTGCAGTAGCACTTTACTTTGGACTGTACTTCTAAAAGAAGAAAAAATGTAACCCCTTTTGGGATAAATAAATTGATTACTGAAACAAATTTAAACGGCAAATTGATGGTATACGAAGGTGATTGAAAGATATAATAGGGTCTATCAAATCCCTTGGGCCTAACATCAACAGTTCCAAAACGTACGCAAAAAAAAGCAAAACATCAGAATCCATGCTCGCTTAGTTGATCCTGCTAAATGTTCAAATAGTAGAGTAAATTACAATTTTCGAGAATGAGTTTAGTACTGAGCCAGACGGAAGGAAGCTCGGAACACCAACAAAGACTAGCATGAAGCAAATTCTGTACATGTGATCAATGACAATAAGATCACACGCGACGGTTGCCATGGAATAATTGTTTTTGTGTGTGATCAATACAGTTGTAAGAAAGGTGGTACACGGTCCATGAAATTCCGCCGAACAAAGTGAGTTGAAACCTGATGCCTTGCCATCTGGAGACACCAATTTAATTAGCCATCTGGAGACCCTAGCAAACTCCGATATTCTGGATCAGGAGTAAAGTCGGAGTTAGAAACTAAAGTCGGAGTTAGAAACTAAAGTCGGAGTTAGAAACTAAAGTCGGAGTTAGAAACTGATCCGAGTCATCAATACACATTACACCCGTTATAGTGCTAAGGATGACAAAATCACAAAAACATGCATTACATGTTGCTTTAATAAATTGTTGTATGTATTTTTGATAGGTTTTCTCAAAAATCGAATTGGAGAAACCAAAATTTATCCTAATTTGTTTAGACTGGTCTACGTTTAATGTTTCTTAATCTAAAGTTATAACACACATAACCCCGGCATGCGCAGGGATTATATTTCAATTTTTCCCGCGACGCGCGGGAAAAGTTTATAATAATTTCGAGTGCGAAGCACGAGGGATTATTATGAAAATAACCCCGACGTGCTTTAGCACGAGGGGTTATTTTAATATAACTTAAGCGTGCCGGTGTTATGTGTTATAAACCCCTCCGGGTTAGTGCTAGGACCAACAAATTTGACATTTTACTCTTAAATATAGCTATATGAGATCATTATGGAAAATATGAAATGGAATTGGGGACTACCAAATAAATACAACTAAGGTACTATGACTTTTGAAATTGGCGTTATATCTAAACATTATTCCTCAGTCAGAACGTTGAATGAATATGAATATCGATAAGGGGCGTCGAGTTAAGCCTGGCAAGCGATAAAAGCTAATAATGATATCGTGTCATGAAGTTTATCAAAGTAGACGACTATAATACATGGCTTATATCAAACACGACAAAATTAACCGAACCGGACAAAATCAAATGTAACCGTCGAGACAAGTTTTGGAACTGGTCCAATTAATGTAAGAGTTTAAGTAATGTAAGCAGTGTGCTGGAGTTTTGCCAGCGCCTGCAATTAGACCGATACGTAGATCGAGTGTATTTATAGTTCTTACGTTAAGCCATAGGTCACGTGACATTTTTTACCAATGCGCGTCGTAGTAGTTAGTCACGTGATACACGTCATCAAAACACGTGACAGTACGCGGTTGAAATTCTCATGGAATGTCAAAACAAAACAAATCTTGTTGAGCCAAATTAGCGGGGCGGGATTATAAAAGCTGTGCCGGGTTATTTATTCAGCGGGAAAAAACTAACAGCGGGAGCCGGGATTATCAGAATCTATTTAGCGGGAGCCGGGATTATCAGAATCTTATTCTATCCCGGAGGGGTTTATAAAAATACAAAGTCATTGTTAATGTTAATAATATTGTCTGTGTGTATTCCTGGTAATACCTTATTGGACCTTATTTGGACGGACATTACATGAACGGACATAATTATGAACGGACATTAATATGAACGCTCGAAGGCATTCAAAATCATCAAAAATCCGAATTTTTTCATTTTTTTGACGTTTTTTTAATTTCAGCAAATGATTTTTAAATCCATTTTTATACAGTAAGTAAGAAAAGCTGTCATTAAGCAGTAAAAATGTTAAAATATGTGTACATGATCAGTGTCTAATATCACATATCATCTTCATCAAATGGGTTTTCGTGCATGAAATAGTCCATGCTTAAACAAGCATCAGTGATTTCTAGCTTTATGGAAACCTTTTTTATCAAACTACCCCGGTCCTGCATTTCAGTGTTAACTTTTACAAGCCATTCGGCGTGATGTGGTTTTATCTTGACAACTTTAGGTTAACCTTAACATCACGTGGAGCTTTCCTAGCACTGTTTCATTACCTATCCTCAGTAATATGAACTATAACAACGTCGGACAATGTCCTTGGCAACACGATTTACCGTAATATCTAGAGGCTGGAACAAGTTTGTCATGTTGGCGGGGACTAGCTCATGAACTATGTTGTTGAGTGCCATAATTTCGTTGACTTTTTCCGCCAAGTGACCCTTGAAAACATCATATACTAGTAGAGTTTTCTGTGCCTCCGGCAGACCAAGGAGAACCTTTCCGTCGTTAACTTACGGCACAATAAAGTTTTCATAGTTGTCATATTCTGGACAAAAAGTTCGAAATGGAAAAAATTTTGAAAAAATTTCAACGGACTTTAACTTGGACGGACATTAATTGAACGGACTTTATTTGAACGGACATTAAGATGAACGCTAGGGCCTCCAGCGTCCATGTAATGTCCGTCCAAATAATGTCCGATAAGGTAAACTATATTATTGGATCAATGAAATACGAGTTATTATACAATTTAGATATTTTAAGTATCACATTATGGCATGATCACTTTCTTGATCTTCGGCTTCCTCGTTCAATTCTTCGGAGTTATTATTTACCTCCACATCTTTTAACAGTTTACACTGAAATGCAGGACCGAGATGGTCGAATAAAAAATTGTTTTTAAAAATCAGGTATTACTGATATAATGCTTTTTTAAACACGGAATATTTAATGCACGATAACCCATTTGAGGAAGATGACCTGTGATATGATCATCAAACCTGTCATATTTAGTATCAGTTGTTTTTACAAAACTTTCATAATCATAGATATTTTGACATTTTCAAATAAGGTCCGATAAGGTATTCGTTTATCACATGCCTTTTCATGCGATATCAAAACTTTCGCCGACGAGGCTTGCCAAGTTATCAAAAGTTTCGATAACTTGCCGAGGGTTATTATATCGACATTTTCAATTTTCAAACACGAGGCTTGCCGAGTTTTGAAAATGTTGATATCGCATGAGAAGGCATGTGATTAAATTTAATGTTTTAATACACTTTCTTTGGAGCCAAATTTTGCCCGGAAAGCAGAATTTGACTAGACGTTGGTTATGAATCCCACCAAAGCAAAACTAGACATGTCGAACTTAATTATGTTTATAATGTCCAAACTATGAATAGCTCTCATTAGGTTAGTATTTCGGAACTGGAAGTGGAAGGAAGGCACACAACCATTATGGTGACTTGGCTGCCACTCAGGGGCGCGAACTCCTCACGTCGCTCATGAGGAAGGCTTAAAGTCTAAACAGGAATACATCATCGTTCATGACAGGCAGTGTTGAGACCTACCTTCCTTGAACTCAAAAGTGCTGGCAAAGCTTCTTAAATTACGATCATGCTTTGTTGCCTACTTTTGTTTGAGAAGCTCAATTAATACTCGCGGTAGATTACTGGCGTCCGGTCGTATTGTTTATACTTGTAGATTTAATGACACCCACTATCGGCACCTGCTATTGTTTGGCATCCATCATTGTTTATACTTGCCCCTGTTAAATAACTGCAGACCAGAAGAGACTTGAGGAATCAAGGGACAGCAGTCTTCACGCCAAAAGTCTTCGCACCAAACAATGAGCTGACAAATTCCTGAGATACCAACAGTTGAGCTATAAGAACAGTAAACATTGATCAATAGATATTTTGAAATCTTTAATTACTGCTTAATAGCTGCCTTTCTTGCTCATTGTATGAAAAATTAATTTACAAATTATCTGCTAAAATTTTAAAAACGCAAAAAAAAGATGACAAAATTTGGATATTTGACGGTTTTGAAATTTGAATGCCTTTGAGCATGGGTAGTTATCGCATGGGTAGTTATCACATGGGTAAATTACATTATATTAGCGTAAACGAGAATGAGAGAACAACTATTACATAATGGACATTTATTACATAATCATGGGAGAATAATATTTCTTAATTGATTTAGTTTTACTTTGCAGCTCAGTCATCAGTACTTAATTTTAATCAGGGCTTGAAACTGGCTGGAGGGGGTTCGTAATCCCCCAGTACAGCAAACCTGTGCTTCATTTGTTAATGTTCTAAAAATGTATGTAAGTTGTTAATGATAATAATAATATAACGAACCGCTTTGATTTTATTTTCCAGATCCAAGTACCCAATTATAGATCTCAAAACTGAGTTGCATAATCGATTTTTGCAGTCTGACCATGTCTAACTCAAATTTTGAATTACAACCATTACATTGCTGTTCACTTTTTAAGCTATAATTTTACGTTTTGTCCATTTTTGTCATTTTAACGTTGCAGAATCTTGTACCAGGAAATATGGTATTGGAGGTGGACCCAATTCGGAAGAATCAGAGGAGTGTTAATGATCTTATTGAGGAGTTAGTTGAGCACCGGACATGGAAATATACACTTATGGTCTTGTATATTTCCATCGCTCAGGTTTACGCCGCTACCAGTTCCTTCGTTACTACATTCGCAGGTACTGAAATTACTCTCATTACAATTTTAAAATCATACTGAATATTATCTAAATAAGCTATCTACTTAAATACCTTATCGGACCTTATTTGGACGGACATTACATGAACGGACACAATTATGAACGGACATTAATATGAACGCTCGAAGGCATTCAAAACCATAAAAAATCCGAATTTTGTTCAATATTTTTTGACGTTTTTTAAATTTCAGCAAATGATTTTTAAATCCATTTTTTATACAGTAAGTAAGAAAAGCAGTCATTAAAGCATTAAGCAGTAAAAATGTTTAAATATGTGTACATGATCAGTGTCTAATATCACATATTATCATCTTCATCAAATGCCAATGGGTTTTCGTGCATGAAATAGTCCATGCTTAAAGCATCAGTGATTTCTAGCTTTATGGAAACCTTTTTTTTAATCAAACTACCCCGGTCCTGCATTTCAGTGTTAACTTTTACAAGCCATTCGGCGTGAAGTGGTTTTATCTTAGACAACTTACGGTTAACCTTAACATCACGTGGAGCTTTCCTAGCACTGTTTCATTACCGCCCCCGAGTAATATGAACTATAACAACGTCGGACAATGTCCTTGGCAACACGATTTACCGTAATATTTAGAGACTGGAACTAAACAAGTTTGTCATGTTGGCGGGGACTAGTTCATGAACTATGTTGTTGAGTGCCATAATTTCGTTGAAAACATCATATACTAGTAGTAGTAGTGGTAGAGTTTTCTGTGCCTCCGGCAGACCAAGGAGAACCTTTCCGTCGTTAACTTACGGTACAATAAAGTTCTCAAAGTTGTCATATTCTGGACAAAAAGTTCGAAATGGAAAAATTTTTGAAAAAATTTCAACGGACTTTAACTTGGACGGACATTAATTGAACGGACTTTATTTGAACGGACATTAAGATGAACGCTAGGGCCTCCAGCGTTCAAGTAATGTCCGTCCAAATAAGGTCCGATAAGGTATACCATTGCATATTGCCTCGATTAAACTTCTTATCAGGAAAAATATAGTTGGACTAAATAAAACATCTTACATTATTATGGGAGGCACGTATCTATTGCAAATTCAGACCGATTTATTATTATATAGCATACTATGTCTAGTGTCTGCAGTGACCTCCGCTATCTGCACTTCCGGGAGCAGCCTTCTCCAGCACTGTCAGTCCTGCATTCGTGCTTATACCACCCTGGTCTGTTGCCATGTTAAACAGGAAACCGACCCAGAAATCACCCGAGGGGATCCCAGGCTATTAAATGATGTTCACTTTACACGCGCTTTTGTTACGTTTGATTTTTACACGCTGATCGATACTCAACACTAACCTCGACACGTGTCACCTCCTTATGGAGCTCATGCCAACCATGAAGATCCCTCCGAGGTTTTCTCGCGGAAAACCTCCCAACTACTCTCTGAAGGCTCCCTTTCTACCTCTTGAAACTCTACACCTACAAGCGCAGGCTGCAGCTACTTTTCCCCAAGTTAAGTACTGTAAAATTTATATGCACTACCGTCGTGGTGCTGATGAATTACAATTGTCTATTTCCTATTCTCGTTCGGCATCCTACCATTCCAGTGCTCAACAAGAAGCTGACTACAAGTCAAGGAAGCAAGCAGGACTAGAGGAACAACTACAACACTACAGTACTCGCAATGAACACCGACCCCCCTACAGTTATTACCTACACACACCGGAAGTGACTCAGGTTATTCCTTATATGGGGTCACGTACATTAGTGTTTATTTTTAGATTTACTGTCTGCAGTCTATTAGTAACTGATTTATTATTGAGATGGAGAGTTTTGAATTTTGATAGTCTATTTTATGAAATATATTGAATTATTAAACTCTAGCCCTAACAATGTGTATCATAATACTAGGACAATCACCACACCGGGTTCGAACAGGCAACCTCTCACTCCTGACACGCACAATACTTACATCTTCTTGTCAATTCTCTGCCTGAACCTATACTCTGTGTCCCATTTCTTGTGTCCCACCCTGAGTCAAAACAGCATAACTGCAGATGTATGCAAAAAACAGCGGTCTGAGCGGACTGAAGCCGCAGTCTCGCCACCCGGCTGGCCCGCGGTGTCAGTCCCGCCACTAGCCCGGGTAGATATTACAAAATTTACTACACTTTATACCAACACTACCTGTGCTACTTCCGGGAGTGTGAGCTGCAAACTCAGTACACGACATGTACAATGTAACCAAAGTACATTGCTGAACTATACATTGAATGAGAGAGTTGCTCATGTAGCCTTTCAACCTCCTGTTGACACCGAGAAGTCATCAAGCGAGAACAAGCCGGATGGAAACATGAATCGCTCTAACTCTGCCAACTCAGCCACCTCGCAAGGGTCCAGAGCATCCTCACGACCGCGCCTACGAAGGCATAACCCTTACCCTACCGGAAAGAGGGCTGAAGACGACGATGAGGGGGATGACCCACCAAATTGGTCTAGTCAAAGATTGAAGACCCAATGCGAGGCAACCCCCCATAACCAACCAAGAAGCCAATTCATCTTCATCATTTCTTGGTAACATAAGCTTTATGGGTTTTGCAAGGAGCTTCAGCTGGATATCCGGAAACACCGACCTTGAGACCCCAGCTGAGGAATCAGATGACAATGGTGACTGCAACACCGAACATCTTAGTCCTCTGAAAGTATCGCTCCCTGTCAGTACCCCTGGGACCCCTGGAATAGTTATTCATCCTCCATCTGATGCGGGCCCAAAATACAGTTGCCTTACAACTCCAGCCTCAGTTAAACCGGGACAAGATGCATTCTTTACTGGGTACGGTGATCCTGAAATCACCCCAGTGCCCCGAACCAAGGCAAAAGGTTTGCCTAATACACTTAAGGCTCTGCTGCACACGCCTTCCCTGTCACCGCGCCAACTAATACAGGAGAAACATCGAAACAGGAGACACTCCTTCTCGAACCGGATCACTGCGGCAACGCCGAAGGTCTCAGAGGAAGTCGAGAAAATCCAAGACAGATCACGTCATATATCCGAAGGCGATGTAGCATCCCTAAAAGCGACCAACACAGATGCGAGCCCACTTCAGTACAAAAGGTATATGATACAGGATCAAGGCCTCCACACATGCGACGGACATACCTTTGAACTGAGTGATCGATCTTTCTTCGAAGACTCCGAAATTTCACTCCATTCCGTTCAATCAGCGATTAAAGACGCTCTTCGGGAAGTTTCCCCAGAAATCACACCAGGTCAATCCATATCAAGCTGCACTGAACTGTTTTGGCGCCCGAGTGTTATTAGATCACTGTGCAATGACCTCAAATCTGGTCTGCAACCAAAAACATCCAGCCCTAGCAACCCTGAAGACAAAAACTTTCTGAAAGCCTTGCTCGCAGTCATCAACACTCGCTTAGGAGCATTAGGAAACAAAAACCTCCTGTTCAACGGCCTCAGAATTGTCTACTCATTTGACAGGACCTCCAGAATGCCGCTGAAGAACACAACCAAAGACGATGATATGCCTCTTGTCATCCTCCATATCGGAAAGCCTAGAGACCTCAGCATCAACCCCCTCAGATTTAACCCAGCCATAGAGGCCACCGAAGTCTGTGATGTGAGCCTAGGCAACTTCAGCCTAGTTACTCTGTCCCCTGAGTCAACTAAACACCTTCACTGCTACTTCCCTCCCGAGACTAAAAGAGGCGATAGCGGAGATGAACAAGTCCTGATCATTCCATATGTCGAAGATGTACCAGAAGTCAGAGATGCTTCAGCAACCTCACTGACAACGAAATCGCAGCTCAACATCAGCGACATTGAACCCCCCACTCCTGATATAACACCACCAGTATCTACCACTGAAACGTCTGCTAGCCTACTCATAAATACGATCGAGACATCGCTTCCGATCCCTACTGGCTCGATTACCGCTCCTGATGCCTACTGCACCAAACACGATATTACAAGTGTCGACCATTCCCTTGAACCAAGAAGCACATCTAATAAACAACACAGTGAAAACTCAGTTAATGTCATAGAGGGAGAAGAGATCGACTATTGTAAGAACCTCCGATGGTTCAGCATACGGTGTGTATTCAGCATACCAGTGTGTGTTCAGTTTACCAGTGTGTAATACCTCTTGGATATTAATTCTTTGTACATCGGGATAAAGTTAATTGACTCCAGCCAACGATAATTGGTGCACCCACGTCAGAGGAAGGACCAAGATAAAAGTGACAACCAAGATAGCGTTTTGGAGCAATCACAGAGCTGAAGCGAGAGCAGTCAATCATAACTAATCAAGCTAAGTTAAGATATCGCTCTGAGGAACCCTTCACGGTCGGTAAACGGAGTTAGTCAATCGAGAAGTAATCAAGATAACACAATTCTCATTAACGACCTCCTAATGAGGAGAATATAAATATACGGCACAATGCTTAGTTGTGGCTCTCTCTGCTCCAGTCCTCACCAACCTGGGTTCTCTCCACAACGGACTCTCTTACGACAGGATGGAATACTACTCTTGGAGGAGCACTGACGACATATCATCGTGAACAGCGGGGATCATCACATATCTAGAGTCCAACCCAGCGGAACTCCTTTCCTGTAACTAACTCCTTTCCTATACTGAGGTGAGTACTCCTAGGACGGGCTAATAGGTTACGTGTTAAATATTCTATTGAAGACTATTGTATGTTCACTTCTAATTACCTTGATGTCGGAAGTTCCATTCCGGCCCCCTTAAATAGGCGTATGTTACTAGTCTCTACACTGAAGTATGTGACTAATGAGTCACCAGCCAGGAAATGTCCTGAGCTATAACTATGATTGAAATTACTAAGTTCCTTCCCGCCACTTGCGGGAATAATACTCCCGAGTATCCGTGGTTGGGTACCACTATATTAGTGGGACGTTACGAACTCGGGACCCTCAGACCCTGGTGGACCTGAAGGAAGACATGATGTAGGTAAGTCGAACTCGTTACTCCGGCTAGCCAGGCATAATCATGTTTCAAGAGTTGTAGGAGCGCTCTTGTGGAGCCTAAAATAAGCACTCCACCCTAGGTTTATCTAAGTACAGTTTGGTCCACCCTTGTAGATTACGGTAGTCTTCCACCTGACCGCCGGGTCTTACAACTATGAAATACCTAATGTGAACAACATCGATCCTATTGTGTTTAGATACATTACACTTGATCTATTTAAAAACGCAGTGAATTCGCACAAAAAGAACGCCTTGATGTCCTTAATGTCAACCCTTGGATTAAAGGGCTCTAACAACGTCACTGTGAATAAGAAGAAGGTCTGCGATATTCTTGAAACGTGTAAGACCACTGGTAGCACGGAAACAATGAAACTGGTCACACATCTAACCAACAAACTCGGAGACTCTGTGATTAAATTGGAGCTCCTCACAAACAATCTCCCCCTGAGTAACTCCGCCCGAGAAAGAAAAAACGACCTTGTTGCATTCTGCAAAAGCCAACACGGGTGTCATGTAACAACTCGACTCGTTTTTGACCGTCTAGACGAGAAACTATATGGGAACTCACTCTATGACAATACTATCCAGTCACAGAACACAAAATTTCCCGTAAATGAGCCAAATTCCGATAATCTTGGTGACCACACAACGCCAGATGGACACCCGGCCAGCAGCCCGGATACTAAACCCCACTCCACACCATCCCAGATGCAATCTTTTACTGAGAGCTCGAAAAGTAAAAAGTTGAAGAGCAAAAAGAAGAATAAGCGGGATAAAGACTCTACTGGTTCAGGCGATGCTAGGATCCCTCTACAAATTGATGAGCAAATCACTCATGATAATAATGATGAAAACAGACAAAACCTGGGTGCTAACCCCGAGGACCACCTGACACAGTCCAGTTGCAATAACTGCTCAGAGCTGAAACGGTCCATGTCGGTGCTTCAGGATAGCTTGCTTGAACTCAAAGATGAGATGCTACAACAAAAAACAATCTCTGACCTCATTATATCATCGCCAACCACATCGGATAAAAGCATGTCAATTGCCATTAAAAACAAATTAGGCCCAATTGACACCAAACTGAGTGGAATTAGGGATGATCTTGAGAAACTTCGAGCAGCAGTAGATGAGCAGAACATGATATTAGAGAAATTGACCAACTCCAAAGCCCAGTTGTCAGATAAACTAAACACTATGCAAAGTTTCACTCTTAAAGATATGAAAACAACCAATTCTGCAAACAAAATGAGAATCGAGAGCCTTAAAATTGGCCATGAAAACTTAACAAAAGCCACAAAGGCAATTGCCAAGTCTACTCTCAACCAAACACACGAGTCAATTTTAGAATTGAAACATGAGCTTCGCCCTACCGTCGAGGCGAATGAAACCACAAGTGCCTCAAACAGGACGAGGATAGAGGTTCTCGAGTTAAATGTAGAGGAGACATTACAAGCACTGAGTAGCAGCAACCAATCCTTAGCTGACACCAAAGTAGCTGCCCATAGTCCTCCTACAACCAACTCCAGGCCAACACTCAGCCATGGCAAACCGAGTACGCTTCGTAACAGCTCAACTAATGCCACAGTGGGTACGCCTCAGACAACAGCCCGGTTATGGTCAGAGGTTGCTGAAAAAGACGACAACAAAAGATTCACCGTAGCAAACAAGCATAACACCAAGAATCACCGTGAACAGGACAGACTTGGTAACAATGGCCATCGCAACCACGTACTGCCGCGGGAGAACAACAGCAATACAAGCTCCTCCATCGATGACAGGAAAAGCTACAGGCGACACACGGTACTCCTGATCCACGATGAGAACTTTGATGAGTTCGATCCAAGACGCTTTAACAGTCAGTTCAATGTTCACTGCTTTAAAGCAACTAGCTACTCTGACTTGGGAAAGAACTCAAAACAACTTAACAAAACCTTCAAGCGACTCAAACCAGAGTGCATATATATCCACACGGGGATTAATGACTTTCTCTAAAAGAAAACGGGTCTTGTAGGCCACGTGAAGGAACTTGACTTACATCTGCTTAACACCACAGCAGCACAGATATGCTTCTCAGCGCTGATACCCTCCTCTAGCCATATCCCCCAACACTGCGACAATGAGGTTCTTATTGACCCAGAATCGATAATAGTCACTGTGTCCCTTGGTGAAGAACGCACAATAAAGTTCACACATAAGTCGACTGAAAAGTCCTTAAAGCTCAAAGATGGAAGTGTATACGTGATGTCCAGAATGTCCCAAGAAATCTGGAATCATGGTATTGAACCCCTCGCTAATGAAGAAGATGGCGAGGAATCTGAAGAGAAAACTTCTGTGAGGTACAGCTTTACCTTTAGGCATATTGCGCCTTTCTACAAAAATAGCACAGTGTTAATTGGAGACTCAAACACTAAGTACATTAAATTTGGTAAAGATGTTGGAACTCTAGGAAAATGGGTTCCCGGTAAGCGAATGTGGGCTGCTAAAATCGACGATATTCCTGCTCCCAAAGACATAGGCCCCTTTCGGAACATTGTTATACATACGGGAATCAATGATATTCGAGATGATTCCAACAGACCATCCACTAGAACACTTATTGCTAAGCTTAAGAAGAAATGTTGTGAAATTCAGCAATTTTATCCTAATAGTAAAGTTCATATTAGTTTACTCTTGCCCACCAAATCACAGTTTGTTAACTCACGTATAGGGGAGTTAAACAGTTTAATTGTCGACATGGTTTATAATAGGAAAAACATGTTTATTATAGATAACTCTGTACTAGGTTCTGTTAACGGATGTATGCCCTCTAAGTATGGTAGATTCTCACGTGATGGCACACCATTGGTCAATGATGTTGTTCATCTCGGGAGAGAAGGCCTGAAAATATTTTGTATGAACATAAAACGGTGTATTGTACAACGTGGTGGAAGTCAGTCCACGGAAAGATTTAAAGGTGGAAATGGTGACTATAGGAGTGCCCTAAGTAGGGGTAGTACGGGTGATATCTTACCGATATGACCTCAATAAACTTCAATATTACAAGAGAGAGATGTCCAGGTTGTGATAGCAATGTACTAAGCCATCATAAAATCATAATATGTGAGAGTTGCGATACAATATATCATGCCAAATGTTCTGAACAGAGTTTTAAATTTGATCATGTTAAACAAATGTGGCACTGCAGTCAGTGTTACGCCTTCAAATCCCAAAGGTACAATCCTTTTAACTCAATTATTTATGACAAATATGATCCCAACACTGTAGAAAGAGACGAGGATATGGAGACTATTTCAAACATTCTAAAAGACTGTAGGTATTATAACATGACAAATTTCAACCGGCTGTCAAAAAACATACTTAACCATAACAAGCCGTTTATATCTATTGTGTTTAACAACATTGATGGGAACGCATCTAACTTTGACAGCTTTATTACTGATATGAGTCAATATGATGAGAAATTTGCAGTTATTGCGCTAGCTGAAACAAACATTAATGAGGAAAATAAAGATCTATACAAAATTGATGGTTACAGCAGTGAGTACAACTCCAAAACTGATGGGAAAAAGAAAGGTAGTGGCCTTGGTATATATATTGACAATCAGTACCAATACAGCCGAATCGAAAAGTTATGTAAATGCTCTGACAATCTTGAAACACTTTTCGTTGAGATCACTAACACAGAGGTTCCACAGATTGCTGGTGTTGTTTACAGGCCCCCTAGTGGTGATATTCAAGATGCACTTGCTGAGCTTGATGTGTTGATGAAATTTCTACCGTCTAATAATGTAGCCTTGACAGGTGACTTCAATGTTGATCTTTTGGCCCAGGGACGAAACATAGCTGAATTTGAACAAACTATCTACAGTAACAATTTAATCCCTTTGATATCGATTGCCACCCATGCCAAGCCGGGTTGCAATGAAAGCTTAATTGATAATATTTTAGTGAACTCTACTGAGCGTGTGTTAGGATCTGGAATTCTTGAATCCAAGATTTCCCATCATAACCCCATCTTCTGTTTCATATCGTGTAATATTAAAGAGAGTTCAAATACTGCCAAACTTAAACCTAAGTATGATTACTGTGAGTCTAATATAGAAAGTTTCCTTAATGATATTGGAAAGGATATCTACCAATCGAACTTTTCGTATGATGAGGAAGGTTTTGAAAAATTTGTCGAAACTGTCCACGAAAAAATCGAACTGAATTTCAAAGTGGACTGTACTGCTGGTTTTCAATCAAAACGCAATAGATTGATGAATCCATGGATCACTTCTGCGTTAATTAAATCTGTGTTTACTAAAGGCTTTCACTACAAGCGATGGAAGGCTTCGTGTACCAAAATCAACCCATTAGGTGAGGAAACTTTATATCTTAAGTATAAGGAGTATCGTTCTATCTTAAACAAAGCTATAAAATCTGCGAAAAAAGCCCACTATGGGAAAAAATTTGAACTTGCTAAAGGAAATATTAAAAAAACCTGGGAATTGATCAACGAACTCAGGGGTAAATCTAAAAAAGATATAAAAGCATCATTCTTAATTGATGGTAGAATTGTAACTGAACGCCGTGAGATTGCCAACGGATTTAACATCTACTTCTCGTCTATTGCTCGTAATCTTAATTCAAAAGTTCAATCTTCTGTACCATCTCGTACGGTAACTGATGGCAATTTCAATAAAACGAAGTTTAAACAATACCTCAAGGGCAGAGAAAGAATAGTGAACTCTTTTTTTCTCAGCCCCTGTGACGAGGAAGAGATAAGTAAAATTATTGGTAGCCTTGAAAATGGGAAGGCAAGTGATATCTCTGTTAAAGTCTTGAAAAAGAGTGTAAATTATCTGTCTGGTCATATCTCTAGATTCTTTAATTGGTTCTTGGACAATGGGGTCTTTCCAAACAAGCTTAAAACGGGCTCTATTACACCAATTTATAAAAAAGGAGACTCACGATGCCTTGATAACTATCGACCTGTTTCTACATTACCGATATTTGGCAAAATACTTGAAAAAATAATTTATAATAGGTTATATAATTACCTCAGTGCTATGAACGTGATTTATGATCGACAATTTGGTTTTAGAAAACAACACTCAACATCTCATGCCGTAAACTATTCTGTCAATAAAATACTTAATGAGATTGAACAGAAAAATCATGTAATTGGAATATTTATTGATCTAAGTAAAGCATTTGACACAATTGAGCACGATAAACTCCTGCATAAACTTGAACACTATGGAGTAAGAGGTATTGCACTAAAAACTCTTGCTAGCTATCTAACAAACCGTAGCCAAGTAACTTCTTTTCAAACTGAAAAATCGGACAAGTGTTCAGTTGAGTATGGTGTACCCCAGGGGTCAGTGTTAGGACCTCTACTATTTCTGATTTATATAAATGATATTGTGAGCTCCTCAAGTTTGGCTGAATTCGTCCTGTTTGCTGATGATACAAATATTTTTGTGATAGGTCGTTCAGCACAGGAAGCTTTTGAAAAAGCTAATCATGTAATGAAACAGGTCAGTAACTATATGGAGTCTAACAAGTTACATATAAATGCAGGGAAAAGTTGTTTTATGCATTTTCAGCCAGGTTTGTCAAGAGCAACACAGACCTGTGCTAGAACACGGCCCTTTAACAGGAATCTAACGATTTCAATAGATGGCAAAAAGCTAGAAAAAGTTCAATGCACAAAATTTCTTGGGGTGATAATAGACGAACAGCTATGTTGGGAACCACATCTTAATCATTTATCTTTAAAGCTGAACTCCAGTATTGTATCGATTAAGAGAATTTGCAAATTCATTCCCAAATCTGAATATTTGAAACTATACAATGCTCTTTTTATGTCACATCTTAGCTATTGTATAAGTTGCTGGGGTGGGATCCCTAAACATAAGCTGAATAAAATCTTTGCTATTCAAAAACGATGTATACGACTGCTATTTGGTAACATTCCCAATTTTGATCATAAAGAATACTACTTAACCTGTGCACGTTCAAGAACTTATAACGAACATATGGCTAAAAAGAACTACTGTCTTGAACACACTAAACCGCTATTCACTGAGCAGAAAATTATGAACCTGGAGAATCTGCACATGTACCATACATTTATGGAGCTATTCAAAATTCTTAAATTTGATGTCCCCCAGTCGATTAAAGATCTTTTCAAGTTCTGTCCTAGAAATGAAAAACTTCGTCTGATTGTCCCATTACTGAGGTTAGATATCTCCCAACAGAACTTTTTGTACACCTCTACGAAAATATGGAATGATCTCATCCCCTATGTATTCGAAATATGTGATGCTAATGTAGATGGGATAATAATCCCGGGGTCTTCCAAAAATTCAGACTTATCAGCCTCGTCAGGTATTATTAAATCTAACCTTAAAAAGCACTTGCTATCCCTCCAAAATCGAGGTGACCCTAATATATGGTAACTAATCTATATTATATCTCAAATTCTACATCTGGTACGGCTCTGCACACATGATATCTCTCTCTGCCATGAAACATGGCTAACCTTTCAAACTATGATTTAAAACATAAACCTAAACTAAAACTCAACTGGGCTCTCCTATGTCACCAAACTAGACCAATAAGCAATTTTAGCTTAGATAATTATATTTTTCTATATTTGTATAATAAGTTTTATATTGACGTAGTGGATGGTTGAGGGGGTTTCAAGCACAGGTCACTCTCAAATCCTAAAGATAAGCAGTGGCCTTCGGCACTTGAAACCTCTTCAAACCTCCCCTGATTTATTTATTATTGATATTGTTTGATTGTGCCGTAAAAATAAATATTTGTTTTATTAATATTTGTTTTATTAATGACTCTTATATCAATGACAGGTTACGTATCATCAACGAGGAGATCAGAAACCATATAACTTGGCTCCACAACCACAAGCCGGAAGTCAAAGATAGGATCTTCACCTTCACAAATGAGAAGATTGGCGACCAAAGCACTTATTCGCCCAGCACAGGCTTCAAACTCAGTCAGAGAGGCCAAAACATGCTCTGGCTTCGCCTCAGGGAAGGTCTAAGGAAGACATTACGCCTCCCCCGATTAAGTTACCACGAGGGCAACAAAGCAAGACGCAGCACTAACAGGTATAGCGATGACTAAATCTACATCAAAGAGGTCCCGGCACTCCCTTAGGTTCCTGTGTTGGAACATCAACCACTCTCGGGACAAAACTGAAGGACCTAAAGTCGACATACCCGAAATCCAAGATCTCTTCAAAAGCCACGATATCTTTGCACTGCAAGAAACTAAAGGGGAGATTAACTTTAGTAACTACTGCTGCTTTAAATCAAACCGAAAGGGGTCAAATTCTGGTGGTGTCTGTATTGGAGTCCATAAAAGCCTACAAGCCGGTATAACTCATGTCCAGATGAACGCCTCGGAGGACATCGTTGTAGTTAAGCTGAAAGCCAACTATTTTGATCTTGAGAGGAACACCTATTTAGTTAATGTATACGACTCTCCAACCAATGGTTCTTTCAAGAAGCGGAGAAGAGATATAGAAACGGAAGTCAGCAACTCAACTCTAGAACACCTCCAAGAATTCCTGGCAGATATACCGCTCAGCGAGGATGTCATTCTTCTCGGTGACTTTAACGCTAGAACTGGCACAATGGATGACATGATGTCTGACAATAGACACCTGAAAGACTACGAACTTAACGCCCATTACTGCAAACAGCTGACGAAACGCAACAACTCGGACCTTAAGCTGAACACAAACGGGCGACCCTTCATCGAACTCCTGCAAACAACTGGTCTAGTCATTCTCAATGGTAGGACCCTGGGTGACATTTTTGGTGCACCCACTTGTATTCAACGCCACGGTGTTAGCACTGTTGACTATATCTGCGTATCCACGAGTCTCTACGGTAAAATTCGCCAACTCAAAATCGAGAGCATATCCCAGTACTCCGATCACAGGCCACTCTCTATGACTATCTCTACCAATCATCTAAAGAGGATCTCTACCAGTAATGACACTAAAGACATCCAGGATGCACCCAAATCCTTCAAATGGAACAGATCAGAGAATCTCTCTGCCGACTCAGCAACCCAGTTTCGCTCGGCACAGAATGATCAGACATTTAAGGACAAAATAGAACACCTCCTTAACCAACCAGCGAACACAGCAGACGAAGCAACACGGCTCAATAGAGATTTGGTCGCAACATACCACAACCTTGCGAATTCGGTTACTACAACCAAACGTGGAACACGTACTAACAAGAAAAAATGGTTTGATCTTAACTGCAGGCGTGCGAAAAGTGAGGCTAGCAGAGCTGACAGGAATGCAAATCGCAACCCACACAGCAATTTCCTTCGCAATCAGCACTTTCTCAAAAAAAAGGAGTACCGGGCTATTAAGAGAACGAAAAAGGGGAAATATCTGTTCGAGATGAATCAAAAGATAAACGAAAGTGGTAATGTTAACTGGGCGGCGCTCAAGCAACTGTCCGAACAACACAAAGATGAAGAGCCATTTGATATTTATGATCTTCTCCTCTTTCATAAATTTTTTAACGACCTTTACAACCGTAAGTGTAGTAAGAATCACCACGCAGATGATGACGTCGTCTCTACTCCCAGTCCCACAACCGACGAGCTGCAGAACACTAAAAACCTAGTCGACACTTTGAATCGAGACTTCACCTTACAGGAGACAAAAGATGCGATCAAGAAACTGAAGAACAACAAGAGTGTGTCCGATGACCTGATATCAAACGAGATGCTGAAAAACTCCAACGAGCAACTCCAACTTGTTCTAGTTAAGCTTTTCAATGCCTGTCTTCAGTGCGGAACCTACCCTTGGAACAACTCTATCACCACTCCACTCCATAAAAAGGGTGACCGTCAGAACCCCGATAACTATCGGGCCATTACCATTGGCAGCTGTCTTGGCAAGCTATTTTCGAACTTGCTCCTTAAACGGCTGATAGAATTTAGGGAAATAGCTTGTCCCGACCGACCGTATCAACTGGGATTCAGGAGTGGAGCACAATGTAATGACCACTTGCTCACCCCGAACAAAATCGCTCAGATTAGGAAATACAACCCACGTTGTAAACTGATAATCTGTCCTGTGCTGCCAACAAGGTCGCATAAGATCAATCGAAAAGTTAATGTTTTTAACCAGTATTTGTACAACGATCTCAGTCAATCTAATCTTAAAGTTCTAATTGTTGATAGCTTTTTGACATTTCTAGATAAAAGCACCAACCTGCTTAAGAACAGTCTAGCTAAGTCTGATGTGAATGATATTCTTCGTATTAATGGCAAGGGCGTTGGTGCACTAGTCAAGTTAATTAAGAACTGTATTTTTACATCCAAGGATCATAACAAGTTAGTAGGTAGTAGATTGTACAGCAACACACTAAGAGGAGATGCAGTCTGATATAAATGTTTAAGATTAACTCAACTAAGGAGAAATGCGGATGCTGTAGCAAAAACATTAATATTGGCCAAAGATTTCTTGAGTGCCAAAGTTGCCAAAATATTATCCACAAAATTTGTTTCAAAACATCTGAATTCAAGCTGACTGATTCCATACTTCTCTGTAAAGTTTGCTCAAAAAGAGAAAACTTAATTTACAACCCGTTTAAGGACCTTTGTACCACAAATGAGGATCTCTTCAAGGATAACGAGAATGACAAATTTTACTCCGAAAATTGGTCTGAGGCTATTGGAAGTCTTCAGACTGCCTCCTCTATCTTGGACAAATGCAGCTATTATAGATTGAAATCCTTACACCAGCACACCCCTGAAAACTCTGGCTTAAAAACTTTATTTTACAACATTGATGGTAATAAATCGAATTTCGACTTATTCCTCTCGGAACTTGCCACTCAAAAAACGAAATTTTCTATTCTAGCTTTAGCGGAAACAAATACAGATGCTGAGATCACTGTGATGTTTATGCACTTGATGGATATTCACACTTTTACGGAGATAAACTCCAAGGCAAAGCTAAAGGCTCAGGCGTGTGCTTGTATATTCATGATTCCCTAAATGCAAAAATTAATGACCAACTTTGCACAATCACACCAAATTTAGAAACCCTATATGTAACTATCAACTATGGAGATAGCAAACTCAATGTTGAGGTGTTGTACAGATCCCCAAACGGAGACTCAGTCAAATTTGATGAAGAATACACACAATTAATGTCCAAATTTCCAAAAAATGCAAAAACTATAACTCTTGGAGATTTCAACTACGATTTGCTTAAAAATCAGAGTAATAAAAAACAGGTTCAGAATTTCGAGAACACTATGCTCTCTTATGGTTACTTTCCTCTTATATCTCGTCCCACTCACTCAGTAAATGTAGGCCAAAGCTCCTGCATTGACAACATTTTTACTGATGAGATTGACTTGGTAACCCTCTCTGGAGTTATTGAAGACACTTCTTCCCATCATAAACAATCTTTGCTTTCTTTGACATCAGTCATTTAACCTCTAGGAAAACTTCCCCTAAGCCTAAGCAATTGCAAAGCTATGATTTCTCAAACCGAAATGTTGAACTACTAACAAAACACTTGCTATCTAAGAAATGCATACTAACAAACAATGAAAATCCAATTGAATTTGACGAATTTTTTGAAATTTTTAGCTCAGCTATTGACTCATGTTGTAAACTCGACAAACCCAAACTCACCAAACGAAATCCTATAAGCAATCCCTGGATATCCGACAGCATAATTGAAGCAATTGAAAAGAAAGGTCAGCTGTATGATAACTGGGTGAACTCAAAAACGCTCCCTGACTTCAAGCCAGTTGGAGATCTGAAACTCCACAAAAATTTTTCGTGATTACAGACGCTGTCTTAAAAAGATAATAAAAAACCAAAAAGATACCTATAACTGTAACAAAATTCTTGAGAATTCTGATAGTTCTAAAAAGATGTGGGAAGTAATAAATGAGATAAGAGGGAAAAGGAAAAAAACCATCAAACCCCAATTTATGGTAGATGGAGTCCGTGTTGTTGAAAGACGGGTGATAGCCAACAAATTTAATGAGTACTTTGCCTCTATTGCCTCAAAAATGAATGAAAATACTCATAATGGCCTTCTTTTAGAACCTCTTCCCTCTTTCCTCGAATTCATGCCACCAAAAACTCTCGATTCAATTTACTTCCATGACTGTAGTGAAGATGAAATTTCTGAGATTATAGCCAACTTGAAGAGTGGGAAAGCTAGCGACTTTCCCATAAGAGTAATCAAAAAACTATCGGGTATTCTTAGCCCAACTCTTGTTGTTCAATTTAATCGCCTAATATCTCAAGGGATATTTCCGTCAGTTCTGAAGCTTGGCAAAATAACCCCAATATACAAAAAAGATAACGAAGAACTGATTGAGAACTACAGGCCTGTTTCCACACTTCCAATTTTTGGTAAAATTTTTGAAAAAATAATATACAAACGTCTTTACAGCTTCTTGGTTAGTCAAGGAATCCTTCACGACAGTCAATTCGGATTCCGAAAGAGTCACTCAACATCACATGCACTTAACTACTCAGTTTTTCACATCCAAAAGGCCCTAAAGCAAGGTCTTCATGTTCTAGGAATTTTTATTGATCTAAGCAAGGCCTTTGACACAATAGACCACACAATTTTGCTTGAGAAACTTGAAATATATGGGATTAGAGGAGTGCCACTTAAGTTACTGGAAAGTTACTTGTCGGACAGAGAGCAGTGTGTGTCCGTCCTGGGCGAAGTATCAGACAGACTTCCTGTTCTCTATGGCGTTCCACAGGGGAGCTGCCTTGGGCCTCTCCTGTTTTTAATATACATAAATGACTTAACAAACTCTCAACTCGATAACACTAGCTATGTCTTATTTGCTGATGATACAAACATATTTGTAGTTGCCAAAACTAGAGCAGAGGCCTACAATAATGCTAATAGTGTCCTACGATCAGTCCACGAGTACACATTGGCTAATAAATTACATGTTAACGCCAAGAAAAGTTGCTATATAGAATTCAATACAGCTAAAAGAAAACTTGATGATCAATCTTTATTAATTGAAAATAGACTTTACCTCAATGGCCTACCTCTCTCAAAGGTGCAGGAAACGAAATTCCTGGGAGTAATTGTCGACGAAGGCCTAACTTTCAATCCCTATAGAGACAAACTAGTTAGAAAACTCTCATCCTGTTCTGGGAGGCTATACATGATTAAGGATAAAATTCCATCATCTATCCATAAGGACCTGTACCACACACTGTTTGAAAGTCACCTATCTTATGGCATTACCGTTTGGGGAGGTGCAAGTAATAATAGACTTCAACCACTATTTGTAGCCCAGAAAAAGTGTGTTCGTATCATGTTTGGTGACAAAAAAGCATACCTTGATAAATTTATGACATGTGCTAGGACTAGACCTATCAGTGAACAGAAACTTACTAGCAAATTCTTTGAGAGAGAGAGAGCACACCAAGCCAATTTTTGCCCGTCAATCACTCATGACATTGCATAATTTATACGCGTATCACTGCTGCAATGAACTTTTTAAAGTCTTTAAGTATCGAACACCAATTGCACTATTTGAACTTTTCTGTTTGTCTAAAAGACCCGGCAAAGAAACTCTTCTTATAACAACCATGCCCTCAAACAGTTTCGTTTACAAATCTAGTTGCCTTTGGAATTCATTCCGTCAGATGTTGGCACTGAACGACCTTGAAATCACTCATGGTGTATTCAAATCAAAGGTAAAAAAAGTCATTCTCTCGTCTCAGGGTAAAGGTGACAAGAATACCTGGGCCCCTTTGGCAAACTTTCTGAACTCAGGCAGCTTGAACAACTAAATTTGAAAAAGTAAAACTTCTTGTCTGAATGAACTATTAGAACCTCAAGAAGCTGATCCGCAAGTCTCCGCTACTAAAATGTTTAATGAGCCCAATCACTCATCACTTAACAGTTTAATCTTCAAAATGAGTTGTACAATCTAGGTTGTTTTAAGTAGCTGTTGATAGTGTAAAACAGGAGTGACTTGATCGTTTTCATAACTTCGATTTACAATTTGTACCATAATAAAACTAGCACTGCCATGGGGTTCAAAAAGGGTCATTGTAAGCCTCCAGCGTAATGGTCCTAAGTCTCTGCCCCATGCAGTGCCTGTCAGCATCAGCTAACAGAATAGCCCTAACATAACGATCAAGCCACAAATTAGGTTCTATAATGATTTAATATTGTTGAATAAAGAGATTTGAATATAATATTTGTTTTATTCTGAATATTTGTTTTATTCATAGAGAAATATGTCAAAAAAGAGAAGAAGCGACTATTTGCCTGCTTCGTCGATTATCGGAAGGCATTTGACAGTGTATGCAGGGATGCACTTCTGTTCAAACTGGGCAACATGGGTCTCTCAGGCAATTTCTTCACTTGCATCAGCCACATGTATAACAACTCGTCAACCCGAGTTAAGCTGATCCAAAAGCTCTCCGCTGCTATCGACGTTACCATCGGCACAGAACAAGGGCACCCGATGTCCCCTGAGCTCTTCAAAGTTTATATCCACGAGCTTTCCATCAGACTGGAACAAATCGAAGAGTTGAATGTCCCAATTTTAAACGGCATCAAAGTAAGCCACCTCCTATGGGCTGACGACTTAGTCCTCCTAGCACTTGACGCGTTCAGCCTACAATCGTTGCTGAATTGCTTGCACGACTATGCAGAAAAATGGGAGTTATCAGTGAACATCGACAAAACCAGTGTGATGGTCTTCAATACAAGCTCACGAACACTTAAATGTTCTTATGGCTTTAAACTAGGAAGCCTGGACATTATACCAGTAAAAAGATACTGCTATCTCGGAATCCAATTCTCTCTGAATGGATCGTTTAAGCAAGCTATCGACGAACTTAGGAAGAAAGCTCTACGCTCATTCTTCTCAATGAGGCGAATTATCAACACGAAAGCGCTCACTACCAGCACGATGCTTAAACTCATCGATAGTCTAGTAAAGCCTGTAGCGACCTATGCATGTCCCGTCTGGCTCTCATCAACAAAAATCGTAAAGGCTATCCTGTCGAAAAAAGAAGAAGTTAGCCTGCCCAAATCTGCAGCTAAAGATCCGCTCGAAACAACTCATCTGAATATTCTCAAATGGATACTAGGCGTTCACAAGAAAGCTAATAACAACTTCTGCTATGGTGACACTGGTAGAACCCCCTGGACAGTTACCGTCATTCCCCAATGTTTAGCTTACTTCCATCGGGCATCCCTGGCGGTAGAAGGTAACGTGAACACTCTTTTGCAGCACACCTTCCAAGAGCAAAAGCTACTGAATCTAACCTGGTATGATGCGTGGTCAACTATTGCCAAGATGAGTACAGTCTCCAAGCCGCAGTTATCACCCACCCTAGACGCTTGTGAGTACATACATGAGACATTTGTTGACCATTGGAAGAGAGATCTCCTCAACCAGCCCAAAATGTCTTTCTACACAGCGGTTAAATTCGAGTTTGGCGAAGAACCCTATCTACAGCTCCCCTGCCGGCTTAAAAGGGTCAATATTGCTAAACTCCGATCTAGCAGTCACGATCTTAGGATAGAAAAAGGTCGCTACACCAAAGATCAACTCAACACAGCTCTTAAAACGTGTCGCTTCTGCTGCTCCTCAGAAACGGATGTCATACGTTTTTTAGAGGAGCTCCCCTTCTTTGAAACTCCTATTCTAGAAACCGAAGACCACGTCCTAACTGAGTGCCCCTACTACCATCAACTCAGGTCCAACCTCTCTGACAACCTCAAAAGCCTGTTGATGCTAAAAGAATATGGAGCAATAATGAACTCACCCCATATAAAAGAGTTCGGGAAGTACCTTACAGACTCCTCAAATCTACGTAATCCTCCTAAAACGTCCCTTAACCCTCGCAAACAGATGTAGTACTCGAACTTTATTTACTGTATTACCTTAAATTATTATAGACGATCTTCTTTTATTTTCGTGAAATTGTAAACGGTTAAATTTTACTATTTTTAAATGATTCAGTTTTGATAATTTTACTTATTTATTTATTCATTTATTCATTCTTGTATAGCCAAGACGAGTCCGTTAGTGTTCTCTCTGGTAATTTTATGTTTAATCCTGTTTAATCCTGTTTAATCCTGTATATGATATAGAGAAACGGCAGAATGACAGGCTGTCATTGACAGGCGGTCATTGGCAGGCTGCTGGCTGAGCGCCGCCCAGTAACCCAGTACTCCGAATCAAATCGAGTAGTATAACTACTTACTTTACTTTGTTACTTTGTTGGGCTTCATAGAATCCTCTATAGGGCCATCGAAGAAGTCGATCACTATACCACTCCAATTCAGCAAGGAGTTTCCATTCCGACGGGTGTATCCTGGAGCTGGAGGCTCGTCCGGAAATGACTTGACAAAGTTCGTTAAAGCTGCTTTGAATTGCATAGTATCCTCGATGGTGTGCATATGTATTGGGATTACGTACGTACGTTTTGGTACGTTTTGGTGAGTTTGGGAGGGCGTGCATCGAGTGCGTCCTCCTCCAGCTCAGCATTGAGTTATCAATAAAGTAGAGCCGGATATAATTTAAGTGCATGTACCAGTTTTAGGGAAGCGGAGATATAAACCCATTATTGGAAATTTGCTCTAATTCTTCCAAAATATAAAGTAATGACTCGATGCCGGTAGCGTGGTAGCGGAGTAGCGGGGTAGCGGGGTAGAGGGGGGGGGGGGGGGGTAGCGGGGTAGCGGGGTAGCGGAGTAGCGGAGGGTAGCGGGGTAGCGGGGTAGTGGAGTAGCGGGGTAGCGGGGAAGCGGGGTAGCGGGGTAGCGGGGTAGCGGGGTAGCGGGGTAGCGGGGTAGCGGGGTAGCGGGCTAGCGGGGTAGCGGGGTAGCGGGGGTAGCGGGGTAGCGGGGGTAGCGGGGTAGCGGGGTAGCGGGGTAGCGGGGTAGCGGGGTAGCGGGGTAGCGGGGTAGCGGGGTAGCGGGTAGCGGGGTAGCGGGGGGGGGGGGTGGCGGGGTAGCGGGGTAGCGGGGTAGCGGGGTAGCGGGGTAGCGGGGTAGCGGGGTAGCGGGGTAGCGGGGTAGCGGGTAGGGGTAGCGGGGTAGCGGGGTAGCGGGGTGCGGGTAGCGGGGTAGCGGGTAGCGGTGGGGTAGCGGGGTAGCGGGTAGGGGTAGCGGGTAGCGGGGTAGCGGGGGGTAGCGGGGTAGCGGGTGTAGCGGGGTAGCGGGGGGAGCGGGGTAGCGGGGTAGCGGGGGGTAGCGGGTAGCGGGGTAGCGGGGTAGCGGGTAGGGGTAGCGGGTGGGGGTAGCGGGGTAGCGGTAGCGGGTAGCGGGTAGCGGGTAGCGGGGTAGCGGGGTAGCGGGGTAGCGGGGTAGCGGGGTAGCGGGGGGGGGGGTGCGGGGTAGCGGGGTAGCGGGGGTAGCGGGTAGCGGGGTAGCGGGTACGGTAGCGGGGGTAGCGGGGGTAGCGGGGTAGGGGTAGGGGTACGGGTAGCGGGGTAGGGGGGGGTAGCGGGTAGCGGGGTAGCGGGGTAGCGGGTGGGGGTAGCGGGGGTAGCGGGTAGCGGGGTAGGGGTAGCGGGGTAGCGGGGTAGCGGGGTAGCGGGGTAGCGGGGTAGCGGGGTAGCGGGGTAGCGGGGTAGCGGGGTAGCGGGGTAGTGGAGTAGCGGGGTAGCGGAGTAGCGGGGTAGCGGGGTAGCAGGGTAGCGGGGGGGTAGCGGGGTAGCGGGGTAGCGGGGGGTAGCGGGGTAGCGGGGTAGCAGGGTAGTGGGGTAGCGGGGTAGTGGAGTAGCGGGGTAGCGGGGTAGCGGGGTAGTGGAGTAGCGGGGTAGCGGGGTAGCGGGGTAGTGGAGTAGCGGGGTAGCGGGGTAGCGGGGTTATTATCTCCAGACACTCTCCCACCTGGTCACTAATGGGACAGTTACATTTTATTTATTGTAACCTCGCCAAGATTTTTCAGAGACAGCCAACTAAACTGGACGACGAAGATTAATTAGGCGATCATTTCGTTTAAGAGCTTGTACAGACAATAACTACTACTACAGTAAAGGGTAAAAACGAAATTAATCAAATCTATTGACGAAATTACAAACATCTAACTGAAACTCAAACTGAAACTCGTGCTCGTCCAAATTGGAATATATATTCTAGTTGACAATACTACATTTGTGCAAAAGAGAGAGGGGATCGGGGAGTCTACAAGAGCCTGAATCTGGCTTACACAATTATCAAGCCACTAAATAGGACAGTACAATGATAATACCGCACAGGTGTTATACATATAGTTATCTCATAGAAAGTGAAAGCACATCGCGAATACAATATTGCAACATAACTAAGTTATAAAATTGGTTTAATGAAAAATGGAAAACTACCGAATCCTTTTCGCTAAAATTTTAACAAGATACGAATTGGGAACTCAACTTGACACAGATTCCGCGTAGAGATGACCGAGATTCTGCCACTACAGCCGCATAAAAATGCTAAAAGTACAGACCGAAGAAATGAGCTCTAGAGCTGATAGCGACGATTCGGACCGATTCGGATAGACGAATTTCAAACAATATACACATAATATAACAATTACCCTATATAAAAATTCAATATAAATGCAATAGAGAACTACATAAAATTTATAAACACCCTTTAAGTAAGCCAGTTTAAAGAACTGGCTCCAAATTTATATCTAATTCTTCTATTTTTACTGCACTACTACTTTTTAACCCTCTCTCTCCTCTAAGAGCTATGACTGTTGTTCTCAAAAGGTCAAATCTTACTCTCTTCCTAATAAATGTCATTGCCTCACTATATCGTTGGCCTGATTTCCTAGAAAGTTTTTCCGCTAATTTCTTGAAGAATTTATTAGCTTCCCTTCCCATACCCCGGCCCAGTGGTTGATAGGACTATCGGTGTAAACGTCCCATGTTCCACTTCTACAATCCTTTTATTGTATAAATTCTTTTTCTGTCTCTCGTGGCTATTGTACATAGTGGTTGGAGATCCTAGAGCCTTATTGGAAGGAGCTTGAGCATGAAATACTCTTACATCTAAGTATAGCCATGGATCAGACCGGGGTGACTTAAAGTATTATCTCATATGCTGTCTCGTCTCGTTTTACTTTTCCAAACCCAGCTGGCATTTAAGCGTATCATTTTGACTCACATTTAAGCGTATCATTTTGACTCACTTCTTACACAATCCTCCACCAATCACTCTGATTTCACCGGCAACCTTCCCCAGGGTTGCCACACCCCAGAGGTAGGCAGAGCATCTCAATGCTATCCTCTCGTGGGCTATCTTGGCTCAGCTTCTCTTTAAAATAAATTAAAAAAAAAGACTGCAACCTATAGTAACAACTATAAAAAGAACCCCTAATGTCTACTAACAAATTTCTTCCAGCCCTAATATCAAATATGAGCCTTGTCTCTGAAAACCTAACTGAACTAGCGTTTCGGTGTGTGCAAAAGCTTTCAGGCACGTGCATTCCTTGCCCCTTTAGTTACCTGTCCCTCCAAACCCAAACTAGCAGTCAAGGACAAAAAGTCGTACACCAAATGGCCATTATATTTTATGAATTGTTTTACATCTTTTTATTCTGTAAAATGTGCTAAAATTAAATTTCTTGTTTCATTGAATTTATTGTTTCATTGAGTTTTTAAAATACTAAAACTAAAGTGCCCAACATCACTGCAACAGCATTATCAGCTATCTTTAAAAAAGGAAACCACTCTCATTTTACAACTCCCATCTAATGACTTTATATCAAGATCCACCAAAATTGCACCCAAACTTAAGCTTTTTGACTACTCCTACAATATTAGCCTTGCTAAAAGTCGCCAGAAAAAGGCACTTCTTAAGCTGCAACATGCTTATAATGATTCAGTATGGACCTCAAGCGATTAGGACATAAAGCAGCTGTCATTTGAAAACAATCCCCTTCAACAAATTTAATTCAGTGTTATCGGTCCACAGGTTTCCTTCTATTAAAATTTTGGTAAATGTGTGCTGACTCCACCACCTATGTATTTAACCTAATATTTTGTGTATTACAGGTAGAAATTAATTCGGGTAGGTATTTTTCTCTTGGTAGATACTAAGAATTTGGTGAATTTCTAAATTTTATGACTATTTCCATTATTGAGACGTTTTTAATATTTAATTTAGGAGTGTTTTTGTAATTTTTATAGGACGGGTTTACAGTGTGAACAGATACCAGATTTATATATTTTTAAACTGATATTTATAAATGATTAAAAGAACCAATCTAAACTTTTAAAGTTGCCATACTGCAGCATTTAGGTCAAAAAATATACCCATTATTCAGCTCACTTAAAAACAATTCTAAATCAGTAGGCTATCTTTTGTGATTAGACACGTCGAGTAATCTATATTCACGTCAATCGTTTGGAGCGAACTGAGGAGCTTTTATCTGCTGACTTTCACTTTATATTACTTAGCTATTTAATTATTCCTCCATTTAAATTTACTCGTTTCATTTCTACCTTACGGTACGCCCTGCCGTTTGTGTTACTATTACGTGACTAGAGCTTGAATAGCATACACTAAATACCATAAACTCAGATTTCTATATAACAATAAACTTTAAACAGTACCTTTCATTTCCATTCTACAAGAGAAGTTATTTGGAATTGTGAATATTTGAAAGTTAAGCAAACTATAAATTACATCTTTACAGCATTTTCAATTCGCAAAGGCAACGACCGTCGTTTATAATGATGCACAGTTTGATCATGATTCTCATCCTTCTCAGTAAAACAACACACAATCAAACTTGTATTATGAATGAGAAATTAATTACATAAATTGAAGGAATTACGCTAATTTAGTTCAACACATTATTACATGGTTGAAACAATTAAATAAAGTTCAAATCTTGTTACTCAGATGTATTTATGTAAGTATTATACTTTTATGGAATATGGATAAACTAGAATTGCTTGAAAATATGACAAAGGGATTGAACGGGGATGGTCCCCAGATAGGTTGAGAAGAAGACTCTCTGATTGTTATTCTCCAGTCCTTTGTGTTTTTAGTCTCCGTCTTTTCCTATCACCTTCGCTTTCATGCAGGAAATCTGGGATGTTCTGCTAAAAGTGGACAATGTTTGTGTCTCTTTGCAGTGACAGTGTCTAACGGTCATATTAGGTCGAAAGTTTGTAGTGATATAACTCATATCAACCAATATTAATCTATTAGAATACGGCGTAAATGACCATACTACTAAATATGTTGATATTTTTGCAGAGTATGGATTCGCACCAACGATATCACGACCAACTCGTATTACTTGTCACAGTGCTACACTTATTGATCACATTTTCGTAAACCAATGCCATGCTATAACAAAGTCAGGCATTATAACTGAATCGCTATCTGATCACCTTGCCACATTTACCGGCATACTTCTCGACACTAATAGAATAGGAAATAAATTGAAAAATGAAACTTGTGAATCATCAAACCGAGTAATAAATGAAGAGAAAATCGCTCGTTTTGAGGAGAAAATAGCGTCTATTGATTGGAATTTTTTACGCAACGTTGACGGGACAAATACAAAATTTGAAGCTTTTCACACTAAATATGAAGAAGTCTATAATGAGTGTTTTCCAGTTAAAAAGAAAAAATCAAACCACAGAAAAAACTCTAAACCGTGGATATTAGATTGGCTTCAATGTGCATGCAATCGAAAGAACCAACTATATAAATCCTTTGTTAAAGAGCCTACTGAAAAAAATGAAAAAACTTATAAGCATATGAAAAAGTTTGTTGAAAAACAAGTAGATATTGCGAAAAAGAAGTATTACGCATCATATTTTAAAAAGCATGCGAGCAATAGCAAATTACAATGGCAAATGATTAATCAAATATTAAACAAGAAATCAAAAGAAAAAATAAAAATAAGTAAGATTAACTATAAAAATAGAGTTATAACCGACTCACAAGATATAGCTGACAGTTTTAATGATTATTTTACTAATATAGCTGAGAACCTAAAGAGCGAAAACAATCTGGTTCGCGGTGCAGGATCAGTAGGACATTCTCTTCCCCAATCAAGTCGATGTGATTTTGATATGGAGCTGGAGGACTCCTCGCCCTCCGAAATTGCTGAAATCATACATGATCTTAAGAACAAATCGACTTCAGATATGAATATACAGCCTCTTAAAAAGGTTTGCAATGTGCTGTCTCCAGTAGTTAATCACCTGATCTCACACTCCCTTCACGAAGGAGTATTCCCCGAAAAGCTCAAACTTGCTAAGGTTATCCCACTCCATAAAGGAGGATCGCGCAGCGAAATTACAAACTACAGACCAATCTCACTTTTGTCCTGCTTCTCAAAGATATTCGAAAAAATAATGCATGCACGTTTAGTAAAGCACCTAAAATCACGTAATATTCTATATGCGTCGCAATTTGGTTTTAGATCGGGTCACAGTTGTGAACATGCGTTGCTTGAAGCTCAGTTTAACATACATAAAGCTCTAGAAAGGAAGCAAGTGTCAGCATTACTGCTTCTTGACTTCTCCAAGGCGTTTGACCTAGTAGACAGTGAGATACTGCTACATAAGCTGGAGCACTATGGTGTAAGAGGCCTTAGCTTATCCTGGTTTGAGTCTTATCTAACTAACCGGAAACAGTATGTTCACGTCAACAGTTGCAGTTCAGAAAAAATGGGATTGGAACATGGAGTTCCTCAAGGGTCCATTCTTGGTCCTATATTGTTCATTATTTACATAAACGACCTTGCAAATGTAAGCGATATAGCCCATTATATTTTCTTCGCTGATGATGCAAACATCATCGTTTCTGCCGACACGTACACTGAACTGAACATGCGTGCAAACAGAGTATTAAATACTGTACAGACATGGGTTAAAAACAACGGTCTTAAACTTAATGTGGGAAAAACTAAATACATGATATTCACTAACAGATTACCAGAGGATATAAATATTAGTATAGAAGGACAGCGACTAGTGAAAAGTGAACATGAACGATTTTTAGGTGTCATTATTGACTCAAAACTTAGCTGGAGCCAGCACATTAAACAGTTAAAGACTAAAATATCCAGAAATGCAGGCGTAATGATGAAACTTAAAAGTTCCATTCCGAATAAAGCTCAAAAAATGCTATACAATAGTTTAATTCAATCTCACCTGTATTACTGCGCTACTGTTTGGGGTACTAAATCTTTAAATTCCATTCAGTCTTTATTCTCTGCTCAAAAGAAAGCTATTCGCGCCACTGATTCAGAATATCATAACTATTTTTACGACAAAGAAAAACGTAAACTACCATCTCACACAAAATCCATCTTCAACAAAATAGGAATTTTGGCTCTTCCTAATCTCATTGCTAAAAGCTGTCTAACTTTGATGCACAAGGTTTATATGGGAGTAGCACCATCGAGTATCTGTAGTATATTTGAAAAATCACCGCTTAGACAAACGGAAAGGAGAAATCCAAAGTATTTTGAAATTAAGTTCAACAGATTACGGATCACCGATTATAGCATCTCTAACGTAGGACCACGATTATATAACAACACGATAAACGAAATAAACAAAATCCTTCCCTTCAACGTACCTAAGTTACAAGATAAGTTTATTAATTCATACAAGGACAACATTGTACGTTACTTACTGGACAAACAAAAACTTGACCTAGAAAACCTTTCGTGGACGGACAAGAACTTTGTCCTTTACAACTTTTAAACAAAATATTAGCAAAATATAACAGCTGTAAGAATCCTAAACGTTAGTGCACTGTGCAGTCAAATAAATGAACTGCGATAATGCATTTGACAGTCAGTCACTGCAATTTATTCTGCAACTTATTTTTTCAATTTTCACTGCCACACTTAGGCTTATCTTGCCTACACATTAAAAAAAAAACAAAATTCCTTGCGCACCGCGTACTAAAATTACTTGGATTTCTACCGCTTTGATAAATGACTACATGAAGATGGGGAGTTAATATTGTTGATTTATATAATATAGATTATTTATTCTTTAGTGTAGATTAACTTTATTTTTATATATTTTACCAAGTGTGAAGGATCAACCATACGTTATTGATATTTTTGAAATATTTAATGATACATTGATATAATAATAAATGATTGTAATATTTTTATTGAGGCACATGCCACCCCATCGCGGGTTTACTACTACATAACTGTAAAGTGTAAGTCTAGAATTCTAAGCTGTCAGGGTTGATACGGAATCTAAGATAAACAGTTTCAGATTATTCCTCAGCTCTAACTAAAGAAAGTTTCGAAAAGGACTCCCAGATCACTTCCTCATTTTGAAACCTGACCTAATGTGTTGAGCACTTTTCTATCTAACCTTCTGTTCGTGTCTATTTAAACCTGCTCACCTATTCAGCTTAATATTGTTACTGAACCTCTGTCATAGAAACAACAACCATAACCTGAAACACACTGACCATCAAAGCAGTGATTATAACAGTTGATGTGGAGGCAAATGAGACCATGCCCGACCCAGCCATCCCACCAATCAAGCCAATTGTGGTTGCGATGCAAGTTCCTACTTCAAAGTTTGACGTTCCGAAGTAATTCACGTCGTAGAGGACATAGGTGTAGCCCAAAGTAATTATCCCGTCCAAAAACTTCGTTATGAAGTTAGTTGAAATCGCTACCGCAAGGTTTTGTTGTGTGAACATCAGTACAAAGTTTGCTACGTATACTAGGGAAACAAACCCCTGCAGTTTACGAAATCCAATCTTGTCTTTTATCCAGTGCATAAGGAATAAAGAGGGCAAACCTGCAAAGTTAACAAGTGCCAGTAACAAGAGTTCCGGCCCTTGAGTCATGGTAACTGAGCAATGAATGTTTGGTCCTGCTTTATTGATCTTAAGCAGCTGGATCAACGCTGGAACAAGGAGGGTGGTCAACCAGCCATTAAAAGTAACACAAGCAATGAGCAGCCCCATTTTTGTGGTTCTAGCTGCAAAGTTTGAAACAGTCACTGTTTCTTGCTGTTCTGCTTCGTCTTCTGACTCTTCTATTTGTGGGCCTCTTGTATCTTTTACACAGAAGTGAACCATGATGATCGGAAGAATGAGTACGGGCAATGTCGAGAAAAATAGAAACTTCCTCCATCCAATCCAATCAAGTAGTAGGAACCCCAACACTGATGACCACATTGTCCCGCAAATGAAGAATATTTGTGTTATCAATAAAATCCTGTCTAGAATCTCTTTATTGTAAGCTATGTCAGCGGCCCAAACATAAAGACTGTTGTATCTGAGTCCACAACAAAAGCCAAGGAGGGCTCGAGAAAGAAGAAGAGCTGTAAAGTTTGCAACTATGCCACAGAAAACTAAACTGCATACACTCAGATAAAGCGAGATTAAAATCGTCTTCCGTTTTCCAAACCTGAGACACAATATCATTAAATCTATTTTTCGAATTTCTGTATTACTACTAGCAAATGTTAACGGCAGCTTAATGGTTACAGTTTTTTTACCCTACCTTTTTGCCAATGGTCCTACAATAATAACTGAAACTGCTAAGGAGAAGAACAGAATGTAATCCAATAATCCTTCTTTCCAATGATACAGTCCAATGTCACATGAAACTTGTTGAGTTAACATTCCTGATACGTGAGGAAATATGGTTATCAGGCTTCCTCGTGTGTGTTACAGAGTAGGAGTGGGGTTTTCAATACAAGGAAGGCTATCTTGTAAAATGTAATGTGCAGAAAGAAATTAAAAATGTTCACTTCAAAAATAATTCGAGACAGAAGTAGATACAACTTTGAAAGTTACACCAACCAGGCAAATCCATCTCTGTTCCATCTGCAAAGTCGCATAGAAGAATACATATCAACAACATCTTATCATTCCTTTTCCAAGTTGTTTGTTGCTGGTCGTCAACCAGGACATCATTCTCACCGTTTTTCATTTCTTTTAAGAATTACGCTGCTTAGTGAAATACAATATCGACTATTGAGCAGAAAAGTAAACGAAAATGAATAGAGTAAGAGAGCTGATGATGAATGATTAGAGTAAGAGAGCTGACCAAAGCTTGCTGAATATTGCTGTAATGTCTCAATGTTAACTTACAGTTTGTTAATATCATGAGTTACTAGATATGGAAGCTTCTTCTGGATTGAGTGTGTACTATCATAACATTCCCCAAGAACTTCCAACCAGGAGCTGATGATGAATGATTAGAGTAAGAGAGCTGACCAAAGCTTGCTGAATATTGCTGTAATGTCTCAATGTTAACTTACAGTTTGTTAATATCATGAGTTACTATATGGAAGCTTCTTCTGGATTGAGTGTTTACTATCATAACATCCCCAAGAACTTCCAACCAGGAACTCAAAGGACAAAAAAGTCGAACAATTACAAAAGACCCTTCCTAGAAATGCTTGTCAATAATGAACTCCATATTCTCAATGGGAGAACTTTAGGAGACTCATATGGTGACTTCACTTGTATTCAGACCAGGGCAGTATCTAGATAGAGTAAGACAGCTGATGATGAATGATTAGAGTAAGAGAGCTGACCAAAGCTTGCTGAATATTGCTGTAATGTCTCAATGTTAACTTACAGTTTGTTTATATCATTAGTTACTATATGGAAGCTTCTTCTGGATTGAGTGTGTACTATCATAACATCCCCAAGAACTTCCAACCAGGAACTCAAAGGACAAAAAGTCGAACAATTACAAAAGACCCTTCATAGAAATGCTTGTCAATAATGAACTCTAGATTGGGCAGTATCTAGATAGCCCGACCCCTGTCCGCGGATAACTGTCCACGAATAACTGTCCACAAACACCCGTCTACCAGATCATATTACTGCATAATAACAGTATCCCCTGAATCAAGCAGGGTTCACATCATCGCACGCGAATTACAATCAGCGGTAGTGTCAAGGCTTATTAAACGATTAAGCAACCTTACGAGATCAGTTCACATCATGCAATATATAAAGAAGAACTATTATCAGACTGCATCAAACATTTCTATCATCAACTCCTTCTTGGACAACTACAACTATGGTCTCAGAGAAACCGGGGCAATCTCTAGCAGGCAGAGAACATTCTGCTTTTGCAGGGTATTCTATTTCTTCGACAACAGGGCATTCCTTGACAGCAGGGCATTCTTTTTCAGGGCATGTGACAGCAGGGCATTCTGTTACAGGGCATTCTTTTTCAGGGAAGAAAAGAGCAGGGCATTCAACAACCGGGCATTCGACAACCGGGGGCATTCGACAACATCGCACTCCCCATCAACGACGGATACGTATCCATGCATATTCTGGTGTCGCTGGCGGCTAGTCCCACCACTGCGAGTAGAATTGTCAGATAGATCATCATTAGGTTGTGAAGAAGATAAGTGAGCTCAGCTAGTTCCCAGGGTCAGTTAAAGATTTGCTACTTGTATATCTGCACGTCGTTCAATGATGGGACTACATTCTTTGGTTAACATCTGATTATGTCGTCAAATTGCTCGATCAAACTTGTATCATCTGGTACATCACCCGGTTTATTATCTTATCAAGTAATTGCAACTTAAACTTTCCGTTTTCATTGCATCTACAACTACATGCTAACGACAAATTGCCGTTCTCCGGTGTTACAGCAGCTTGTTTTCAAGACTTTTGTTCCATAAGTTTTTGTACGTACCTTGTGCTGTTCGTATTTGTATTATAATAAATATAAATATAATAAATAATATAGTGTTATATTAAGGTGATCAGCTGATCGAGTCTACAAGTCTTCAAGTGTATGTGTACTCCGTTTAATGAATTTTCATTTACCACATTAAACATTTAATAACTTGCAATGTGAGAACTTGTGCATAACATGCGAGAAGACGATACATGAACGAAGGCAAAGATGAGGAAATAACATAATACGTAATACGTATGTAATAAGCAGTTACATCACTGCTTATAATGTTCTTTAATTAAAATACTTTCAACACTACTATATATAGCAAATAATTTGAGAATATGAGTATGACGTAGAAATGTCGATACGTTATTCAGCTATTTAATTCCATTAGAATCTGTCTTCACTGAGTCTATTCAGAAACAATCAGAAATTTGAATAAAAGAACTATCAAATCATGAGACTCAAAAACACTACACGAATCGGCTGCACGACTTCCAGGCCCCCCTATTATTAGGGGTCAGATCATATGAGTTATGACGTATAATTAGTGATGTGACGTATAATTAGTGATGTCATCCACCAGCTACGATTTACAGAACATGTGAACTCTACCCTACATCTAGCCCAGTTTTACCCCTTACTTTTGATTTAAAATAACAAGTCAATACACATTTTTTCGTAGGAAATAATATACATATTTATTCAAATTTATTGAATACAAGGAATAGGAATACAAGGAATACAAGGAATACAAATTTAAAATCTTTAGTTACAGTAGTAACTGTTAAGATAATAACAATATCATATGATTTAAATTTATTATATTAATATAACTTAAACTAAAGTGAAAAATAAAGATTTTGACAATACATATTTTGTTTACAGTCGCCTTGGTAATGATGTAATGCTTGATCCAGGTCACTCTGTACTCATTGTTGCACGAAAAGAAACAGCGCTGGTACAGTGATGTTTAATGTTCATGTACTGGCCAGAGAGTCGACGAATTTCTTGCGGTTGATAAAACACGTAGACGCCCTGAATACTGAATACTGAATACTGAATACTAAATACTGAATACTGAATACTGAATACTGAATACTGAATACTGAATACTGAATACAGAATACAGAATACTGAATACTGAATACTGAATACAGAATACAGAATACTGAATACTGAATACTGAATACTGAATACTGAATACTGAATACTGAATACTGAATACTGAATACTGAATACTGAATACTGAATCATGTTATAGGAGGGTACCGCTCTAGAGCCCTCATGTTATGGAATCTATAAGGGAGGGCCGCTCTGCAGTCCTACTCCCGACCTTCACCGGCCTGAAGTCAACCGCTCAACAGTCCACCGCTCTACAGTCCTCATTTTAGGATCGTACCGCTCTAAAGTCCTCATGTTGTGAGATCTATAAGGGCGGCCGCTCTAGAGTCCTACCCTGGCGATTTGACACCGCTCTACAGTCCTACTTCCGACCCTCACCGACCTACAGTCCTATGCTCAACAGTCCTCCGCTCAATAGTCCTACAGCCCTCACATCCCTAGATACGAGAACCCCCCTTTAGCAAGAGCTCCCGTCCCTTATGTGATATACGAGTCGAGCGGTCAAATCTTAAAGATCATGATTACTTCTTAATGCACCGTGTGAACTCTACCCTGTATCTAGCCCATTTCTAGGTCAGTTAAATTCTACTGATGGATCACATCACTAATTATACGTCACTAATTAGTGACATGATCTGATCTTCCTGGGCCCCCTAATAATGAGGGGGCCTGGAAGTCGGCCTCCCGTCTTGCCGATTACATTTTTCCGGTAAATTTTGTCATAGTAATTACACTGTTTGATGTGAGCCATGTATTATACTTATAGTGGTATACTTTGATGAACTTCATGACACGATATCGACTCCACATTTTTTCCCTTGCCAAGCTTAACTCGACGCCCCTTATCACTTATTGATATTCATTCAACGCAATTAGCAACTACAGATTATAGCAAAGCGCGTTGCCATGCTTTATAGTGATATTTGATACGTCATGACTAGCCCACATTTACGCTCACGATATCACTATTCATAACTTTGGTTGTGATTGATATTTTTCGTTGCAGTAAAAAGTATCGTTTTATTGAATCTGAATACATACAACTTTGTTGTCATTGTCAAATCCATACTTTCTATAGTACAGAGCATAGAGCTAGATGATTAGAGAAATTTAAACATAAATGATTTTTTAAATTTCCTCCAACAAAGCTTTCGATTAGCGGGTTTCTAGTATTTTATATGCTTGGTGTAGCTCGTTGGGATAGAATAGGAATTAATTGTAGTTCCTATAAGTTGGGAATGAGGTAATTATCTGTTTACAGATCACCCTCTAAACCTACAAGGAAATATTTCCTGTAGATCCTCGGTATATAAGCAACATTTGACAGAACATCTTGTGGAGTGAGCTATGTGCCCATCCTTGGCGAACTCGGCGAATGTCCTTGCTGTATGGCAGTGTTAAACAAGGAACTGAAACCGAGGGGTTCCGTTCAGGCCCTTCACACTTTGTTTCTGTCTGATTCTAATATACCGTTACAATAATGACTTTAATGTATAGGATTTTCGGATGTAATCATATAAATGATGGTTTTTTAAAATATATTATTCATTTTTTATAAGAGAGATTGTTTTTTGTCAATGCTATTATTAAACAGCTTATCGCAACTATCAACTTAAACTCAGTTCAATAACAGTCTGGTTTACACTTGAGGGTTGCCTGTCCTTTCTTCACCTTGCACTTGCACTTGACTGGACAGTCCCTTTCCTCATCGTACGCATGAACCTTCCCCTTTTTAGCATACCCCGAGACCATATCCCAGTTCTTGTAGGCACATTTATTAGGACAACCCATCTTGGTGCAAGCTCCCATACCGCCCTCAGCTCCACAGGTGCATTGGTTACACCCATCAGTATAGGAGTCACCAGGGGAAGCTAGTTTTGTCCTTCCTTTTTTGTCAAGGTATGGACAACATGCAGGTTCTTCACTACATTTAATTTTTCCTGAGGAAAATTAGATCTTGTAAACTGTTTGTACAGTTTCCGTTGACAGCATGCAGCCACGATTTTGAAAAATTTTGAAAAAGGAATATGTTGAAACTAGGAACGAGCAATTATATATTTTGACGCCCCTAAGGAGCTAGAATAAGAAAATTGAATCAGCATGAGCCTAGATCATGATCTACTTACCGCTCCTTTTGCATTGGCACACCTCACATCCACTGTAGATCTTTTTTCCAACGGTGAGGAACCTATCTTCGTATTGACACATTATTCCTCCAGGATCTCTGCCCACCACAAGACTAGCACTCATCAAGACAGCTCCAAGCAGAACGAACAGCAACATTATATGGCTTGAAAAATATGCATAAAGGTGTTATGAGACCATTGCATAATGCCAAAGATATAACAAAATTTATGAGAGTGATAAAACGGTCTTTTCCTTACAATTTGGTTCAGGAAGGTGATAAGTGAAAGTACTTTTGTTTGTATACGTGATTAAGAATTGCGATTACTAAACTACTGTACTAAAACCAAAAAGTGTAACCTGCCATCCAACAGGCCCACTCTGCACTCTTAAGTATCCCCAGATAGTATAAACAATAATAAACTCTAATAATCTCTAAACAATTCCAAAACTATCCTCCTTGTAACCAAAACAGAGGTGTTAAAACGAACTCTCCTCCCCAAAACAGAGGTGTTAAAAGGAACCCTCTGATAATCAAAACAGAGATGTTAAACTGAACTCTATGCACTACCCTGCTGTACATAAATAAAGAGCCCTAGATCGCTCCCCAAATCAGTCCAATAACACATTTTCTGAAAATTTCTAATTTTCAAAAAAGTTGAGTTTTCGAGGTACTTATATACTTGCTAGATTCATATAAAAACACGTGTTCTACTAGCCTGTCACGTGACAAAAATAGCTTTTTGTCCTAAAATACACCGAACAAGATTAATTTTACACCCTTCGGGCCCTTTCACAAGAATTTTGTTTTTATTTGGGCGAGCGATTTAGTGGGATCGCCTTGTTTCACTACTATGTACCAGTTCTGTCGCTACAGCCATAAGGGGTCGTTCACGTATTACGTAATCAGCTGAGGGGGGGGTTCCAAATACTTGCGGTTGATTACGGGGGGGGGGGGGGGGGTCTACAGCAGCTTGTTTTCAAGACTTTTGTTCCATAAGTTTTTGTACGAACCTCGTGCTGTTCGGCTTTGTATTAGTATTATGTTAAGTGGAGCTGATCGAGTCTACAAGTCTTCAAGTGTATGCGTTCTCCGTTTTATGACTTTTCATTTACCACATTTTTAAAAATGGCTCAACAAGTTGACTGTTGCTGACTGGATGAGCACAGCTGAGAGTCATACTATTTTACGAAACTCTCAATTTCATTTTGTCTCGATAGGCATATCTATATAAGAATTCAGTTCGCTTCTCTTTATTTTATCTAGACTTACCACGTTAATCAGTTATTTAGAATATATATTCGCAGCATGAGAATGATGATATAGACAGCATGAGAGTAGGCCTGGCCATCTCGAAGTGATTACCACGTTAATCTTCAACACTAACAGTTAAACGTCATACTGAATTTGTAAATACATGTTCAGTTCTTGCACAATTTCATATTTTAAACTCTACAGAAGTTTAATCGACAAAGTAGCACTTATTTTTTTTTGCATTTCATGTGTTCAATTGCAATTTAATTTAAATTGTCCAGTGAGCTCAGTAATCAGAATCATCATTGTCGTGGGTAGAGCTCATCTTGTTAGTTTTGATTTATTGAAAATGTAATAATATGAATAATGAACAGCTGAGATAGTTTTGGTCTGCTCTTGCACCTGTTTATACCATGTACAAACCGGCTCGTCAGAACAAGGTTTTCGCTTTGGCAAGAACCAGCAGTCAGCAAAAAGCATCATTCTTAATTGATGGTAGAATTGTAACTGAACGCCGTGAGATTGCCAACGGATTTAACATCTACTTCTCGTCTATTGCTCGTAATCTTAATTCAAAAGTTCAATCTTCTGTACCATCTCGTACGGTAACTGATGGCAATTTCAATAAAACGAAGTTTAAACAATACCTCAAGGGCAGAGAAAGAATAGTGAACTCTTTTTTTCTCAGCCCCTGTGACGAGGAAGAGATAAGTAAAATTATTGGTAGCCTTGAAAATGGGAAGGCAAGTGATATCTCTGTTAAAGTCTTGAAAAAGAGTGTAAATTATCTGTCTGGTCATATATCTAGATTCTTTAATTGGTTCTTGGACAATGGGGTCTTTCCAAACAAGCTTAAAACGGGCTCTATTACACCAATTTATAAAAAAGGAGACTCACGATGCCTTGATAACTATCGACCTGTTTCTACATTACCGATATTTGGCAAAATACTTGAAAAAATAATTTATAATAGGTTATATAATTACCTCAGTGCTATGAACGTGATTTATGATCGACAATTTGGTTTTAGAAAACAACACTCAACATCTCATGCCGTAAACTATTCTGTCAATAAAATACTTAATGAGATTGAACAGAAAAATCATGTAATTGGAATATTTATTGATCTAAGTAAAGCATTTGACACAATTGAGCACGATAAACTCCTGCATAAACTTGAACACTATGGAGTAAGAGGTATTGCACTAAAAACTCTTGCTAGCTATCTAACAAACCGTAGCCAAGTAACTTCTTTTCAAACTGAAAAATCGGACAAGTGTTCAGTTGAGTATGGTGTACCCCAGGGGTCAGTGTTAGGACCTCTACTATTTCTGATTTATATAAATGATATTGTGAGCTCCTCAAGTTTGGCTGAATTCGTCCTGTTTGCTGATGATACAAATATTTTTGTGATAGGTCGTTCAGCACAGGAAGCTTTTGAAAAAGCTAATCATGTAATGAAACAGGTCAGTAACTATATGGAGTCTAACAAGTTACATATAAATGCAGGGAAAAGTTGTTTTATGCATTTTCAGCCAGGTTTGTCAAGAGCAACACAGACCTGTGCTAGAACACGGCCCTTTAACAGGAATCTAACGATTTCAAAAGATGGCAAAAAGCTAGAAAAAGTTCAATGTACAAAATTTCTTGGGGTGATAATAGACGAACAGCTATGTTGGGAACCACATCTTAATCATTTATCTTTAAAGCTGAACTCCAGTATTGTATCGATTAAGAGAATTTGCAAATTCATTCCCAAATCTGAATATTTGAAACTATACAATGCTCTTTTTATGTCACATCTTAGCTATTGTATAAGTTGCTGGGGTGGGATCCCTAAACATAAGCTGAATAAAGTCTTTGCTATTCAAAAACGATGTATACGACTGCTATTTGGTAACATTCCCAATTTTGATCATAAAGAATACTACTTAACCTGTGCACGTTCAAGAACTTATAACGAACATATGGCTAAAAAGAACTACTGTCTTGAACACACTAAACCGCTATTCACTGAGCAGAAAATTATGAACCTGGAGAATCTGCACATGTACCATACATTTATGGAGCTATTCAAAATTCTTAAATTTGATGTCCCCCAGTCGATTAAAGATCTTTTCAAGTTCTGTCCTAGAAATGAAAAACTTCGTCTGATTGTCCCATTACTGAGGTTAGATATCTCCCAACAGAACTTTTTGTACACCTCTACGAAAATATGGAATGATCTCATCCCCTATGTATTCGAAATATGTGATGCTAATGTAGATGGGATAATAATCCCGGGGTCTTCCAAAAATTCAGACTTATCAGCCTCGTCAGGTATTATTAAATCTAACCTTAAAAAGCACTTGCTATCCCTCCAAAATCGAGGTGACCCTAATATATGGTAACTAATCTATATTATATCTCAAATTCTACATCTGGTACGGCTCTGCACACATGATATCTCTCTCTGCCATGAAACATGGCTAACCTTTCAAACTATGATTTAAAACATAAACCTAAACTAAAACTCAACTGGGCTCTCCTATGTCACCAAACTAGACCAATAAGCAATTTTAGCTTAGATAATTATATTTTTCTATATTTGTATAATAAGTATTATATTGACGTAGTGGATGGTTGAGGGGGTTTCAAGCACAGGTCACTCTCAAATCCTAAAGATAAGCAGTGGCCTTCGGCACTTGAAACCTCTTCAAACCTCCCCTGATTTATTTATTATTGATATTGTTTGATTGTGCCGTAAAAATAAATATTTGTTTTATTAAATATTTGTTTTATTAGCACGTCACTGACAAGGTTAAATTAATGAGATCCATTGATTTTTTGATATCACGTCACTAACAAGGCCAAATTAATGAGATCAATCAATCTTCACAGTACGTCACTGACAAGGCCAGCTTTAATGAGATTCAATGACTCCTCCATAGCTCATCATTGACAGGGTTAATAAGATCAGATGAGAGAAGGACCAACTATAACTGTCACCAACTACGGGTTGGACCTGCAAGAGTATTTACTAAGTGCATTTATCGACTTCTGTGAAGTCGGTTACAATTGTGATAGAATATTTAGTAATTTTGATCAATACCAAAATAGTGGTACTTGCACTCAAATCTTACGGGCTCACTGGTCACTGGGCATAAGACATATAACAACCCTTCAGTCAATTTCACAATTAGATTTCTAGTTGTATGTTAATAACCTACCAAGACCAATCACCCGTGACCCGTTGATTTCTAGTTTACCATGAACTTTAATAAGCCAGCACTGTCTGGGAAGGAAATTCAATTTGAAATCCAAGGAATTGATAAATGTGGGAGTATAACTATAATTAACAGATTTTTATCAAATCAGTAAAAAAATTGTAAGCTAGTGATAGTCTTATCTCGTTACTTTTTGTATTAATTCCACCAACAACCAGAGTGCTGTACCCGTCCCGTATAATATAAAGTTATAAACCAGACCTGCATTATTATCATATTAGGTTTCTGAACTTCAAGTGAATGCTAAAATTTATGCGAGATAAATCATCAAGTTGGAGAATTCCTTGGTTAACGAGGTTTGCCGTGCCACCCTGCTAGCTTATCTAACATTACAACTTTCCCGGTTCAATGCTAGTTCATGATAAGAGTAATCAGCCTTGCTCCAGAAAGTTCCATTTTATCGCCTCAGAATACCCCGGACTAGTTAACATAGTAATTCTACCTTCATTTCAAACTCGAACCTGATCGCAGCCATGTTTGTCTTGTTCCTTTGTGTTATCTACCTGCCTGTAGTTGCATCAACTGATTATAAGCAGTACACTGCCCTACACTTTGGAACTTCTGCCAGCGATTACATTAGTTTCAACTATGACATGGCCCCGTTCCGAGATTCTCTGTCCATATGCACGTGGATCAAACGTATCTCCACCTCATCTTCATACCCGGTAGTGGGGGTCCAACTACATTTTTATACATTTTTATACATATACATTTGGCAAAAATATGATGGCCATGTATATAAATGTATATAAAATCGGAAATTTCTGGAAACGGATTGAAAAATTTCCAAAACGTGTTTAAAATGCTAACAATGCTAGTACACGTGGCTAGGGTACTAAGTGGCTAGGGTACTAAGAGCTGCAACAACTAAGCAATCTACTAAATCTAATACTCTACTGTTTTAATACTTTCAACACTACTATATAACACATAATTTGAGGTACCCTGTGTCCAATGATCCTATGTCCAATGATCCTATGTCGCCCAACATGGCCTCCCCAAATCCTTATTATAATCAGAAAGTATTAAACTCAAATATTAAACCTCAAGCCTCCTCTTCGAGATATGACTTTCGCCACATCAGAACAGAGAAACCTTTGTCAATTAAATCTCAAGTCCTAGTAGTAGACTTAGTAAAAGTATCAGAAACATATCATTCAGTAAAAGTAGAAGCTCCTAATATTCATAGCCCTGTTGAGGCACCAATCAGAAAAGGAATTGACAACGATGATTTTTCCCCTCCTATTTTATATCCATGTGGTAAATGGTATCATACCAAGTGCTGTATGCACAGAAAGACGTTTTAAAAACATGGGCAACACATAGAAATAATGTGAGTATGTAAGAATTGCAAGGCCTTTGAGAAGAAACCGGTTAAATCTGTTAAAGTTATCAAATGGGGTAAGCACGCTTCTTTAAGTGAGATCTCAACTGCTGCTGATTTTGCCTATAGTGAAATTTTGAAATGGACCAAGAACATGTTCCTAGTGCCGCGGGGTACGGGTAAAGTAGGTAATGCCTTCATTATATTCATGAATTAAGCAGGTTAATCAACCTGTTTAATGACAGGACAGAATAGGAGAGTGTGGCATTAAAACTATTATTTATCTTCATTCCAATGATGCTACAAAAACCATAAAAAACTCACGGGCAAAGGATCACACTATATATTATCTTGAAAAAAGGCTGAATTTGTGGAAATCTGGTGATTTAAATTTTTGAATGCTATAATCAGTGAAGGGCTTGAGATTCAGAACCGACTTGAGGAGGCACGTAAAGCTCGGGAGAGATCCCTTGCCACCAGGTTTGCACAGCTTATGATCCACGGCAAAGTATCAGCAGCAACCAGGCCGCAGCAACCAGGCTCATCAACCGACAAAGTGGAGGACTGTTGGATGTTGATGAAATGGTCTTTGAACAGCTAAAGGAAAAGCACCCCTCTGCTAAGGCTGCAACAGCTGAAATTCTGATCACAGGTGATAAAGCAGCAGTTGAAGAAGTTATATTTGAAGCCATTGACTCAAAGTTAGTGAAAAAGGCTGCTAAGCTGACATCAGGTGGCCCAACGCTAGTAGACTCAGAGTGCTGGCAACACATCTTATGCTGTTGTGCTTTTAGAAATTCCCAGGATCTTCTCGCTGAAGCAATTGCCAGATTAGCCAGGCGCATATGTACTCAAGATGTTAATTTCCAATCAATAGCAGTGCTTACAGCTGGTAGACTGGTTCCCCTAGATAAATGTCCAGGCCTTAGGCCAATTGGTATTGGTGAGATCTTGAGACGGATTATTGGGAAGTGTGTGATGATGGTGTTAAAGAAAGATGTTCAGAAGGATGCAGGACCACTTCAAACATGTGTAGGTCACGAAAGGGGAATTGAAGCAGCAATACACGCTATGGCAGAGGTTCATGATAAAAAGGACACGGAAGCCATTTTGCTAGTGGATGCTTCCAACGCATTCAACGCTCTCAACAGGACCGCTGCTACCAACAACGTGCACTACGCTTGCCCACCACTTGCTAAATACTTTGAGAACACCTACAGGGAACCAACAGACCTCTATGTAGCTAATAGCAAAGGAGTGATCATCAATAGCAGTGGAGGTTTCACTCAAGGAGACAATATTGCCACTGGTGGATGTGCTCTTAGCACCAAGCCATCTATTGACCGCCTGCGAAACATAATCAAGCAAGTGTGGTTTGCAGACGATAGTGCTGCTGGAGGGAAATTGGAAGCAATGTATAAGTGGTGGAAGGAGCTGCTTCAAGTAGGACCCAAGAACGGTTATTTTCCTAATCTATCTAAGAGCATCATCAAGGACCCTCAGATGATTGACCAGGCCAAGGCATTGTTTGGATATTCAATATGCAAATAACATCAGGTACCAGGCATCTTGGAGCAGTACTTGGCAATACAGGTGTCAAATATCAGTACATTACTGATAAGGTCCAAGGGTGGTGTGACGACATCAAGATGCTAGCTGATATTGCAGAATCTGAGCCTCAAGCAGCCTACTCAGCCTACATCTCTGGCATCCAACACAGATGGAAGTTTGTTCAAAGGACTGTGTCCCACATCTCTGAAGCCACGGAGCCGCTAGAACATGAGATAAGACAAAAGCTCCTGCCAAAGATGCTGGGCAGGGAGATCTCAGACTTAGAAAGAGACGTGTTAAATCTACCAATAAGATTGGGAGGATTGGGCATTGGTGAACCCCACGAGCTGAGGAATGCCGTGCTCTGAGTACACAGCCTCCAAGCCACTCACCACCGAGCTAAAAAAGCAATTGTGGACCAACAGGAAGTTAACACTGCATCCAGAACCTCACAAAATCGGGGAAAGAATTGATGAAAACATTGAAGAATTTCGAGCTCCAAACCAAGTTTAATGCTATAGCTGAAAGATGTGGCACCTCCTCTAAGAGAGCACTACTAGCAGCAAGAGAAAAGGGAGCGTCCATTGCCACTTCAGCAGTATGGCTACACACTGAACAAGGAGAAGTTTCGTGACAGTGTCTGCTTACACTAGCTACAGCTGATGGATATCAAATGCTCCCATCGTGATAATGACCCACAACAACATCAGAGACACAATGGTAAATCTTCTTCATTAGGTATGTCATGATGTGAATCTGCTTACGCTACAGCTGGTGGATAGTGGATACAAACACTCCCATCACCTGTGGATGTGGGAAAATAAGTGATCTTGACCACCTTCTCACCTGTAAGCTAGGGGGCTACGTGATAATGACTCACAACAACATCAGAGACACATTGGCAAATCTCCTTCGTGAGTTATGTCATGATGTAAAAGATGAACCCCAGCTACAGAAGGTAAATGAGGGTGACTGCCTCAACCCCAAGACTATAACAGGTGACCAAGCTCGGCTTGACGTATCTGCTAGAGGAGTTTGGACTTTGGACTCCATTTGATAAGACCTTTCTTCACATAAGGGTTGCACACCCCAATTGCTTATCAAACAGGACAAAAACTCTTCAAGAAGTATACAAAGAGAACGAGAAGGAGAAGAAGGACGAGCTACTTGGAGAGAATGTTGAATGTGGAGAAGGCTACTTTCACCCAAGCTGTATTCTTCACATCTGGAGGAATGTCTAAAGAGTGTGAGCAGTTCGTCAACAGAGTAGCAGACCTCATAGCAAGAAAAAGGAAGGAGAGGTACTGCGATGTAGTAAGACATGTCAGAACAAGGATAAGATTTGCAATGTTGAGAACAACTCTTATTGCTCTACGAGGGTACCGAGGAAAGAAGGTGGACACCAAACGTGAGATTCAGCTATCAGAAGTCTCATACAATCTCATCCCTGCCCCTATAATGGAGTAGATCATGTGTTTTGTTAAAATGTTTTAAAAAAATATTATTGGTACTAGCAATGAATTGTGCTCTGCCATTTGCAACACTAAAAATTTGATTGTGCTCTGCCAATTGCATCACTTGGTTTAATTGAATGTATTATATATACTTTTTGACTCACTTTTCATTTTATGTAACGTAAATTATTCAAACAATATACAAAAATACTCTACTAACTAGGTAAGATAACTTCTGGCATTCTGGTTTACTTGAAAACACCAGTCAAGAACAGCAGAAAAGGCGTTAAAGTAATAAAATACATTCCCATGTGATGTACTTGTCATTGTAAATTAGCCACAGCTAGTAAATCTATCCAGGGAACTTCCGAACAGGAAAAAAACATATTTTGTAATTTTTATACATTTTTATACATTTTTATACATATACATTTGGCAAAAATCTGGTGGCCATGTATAAAAATGTAGTTGGACCCCCCCCCCCCCCCCCCCCCCCCCCCCCCGGTAGTGTTTAACTACTTGGCTAGCGATTACGAGATTTTGATTGCGCCTGATGGGTACTATAACAGAGTAGTAGCTGATCAAGGTTTGGATGGAAGACGCAACCTTTTCACAGTACCAGTGGGCAAGTGGTTTAGTTATTGCATAACGTGGTCTGTAGCGTCCACGACAATAAAGTTATACCTGGATGGTGATTTGGTAGCAACAGACCAAACAGCATCAGGGAGGAGGCTGACGATGGGAGGGCAGTTATGGTTTGGTGTTCTTGATGGTGGAAGTTGTAATTATGTGTTTGGAGGAGACCTCTATCAGTTCAATGTATATTCCAATGTATTGGAGTCGGCTGAAATAAAGAAAATAGCAGAAGGGGGACTATGTTTTGATTTAGAGGAATTTTCCTTCGATGGGAAGGTATTCTGGACAGATCACGGAGTGGGTCTGTGAGTGAGGTTGAGGGATGTACAAGAAAGGAATTAATAACTCGGTTGAAGGAGTCACAAGAGAAGCTGGCAAGTGTGACTGGAAGGCTGAACGGAACAGAGGCTCAACTTAGTAGGTCGGAGGAGAAAGTGAAGACACTAGCCAATCTTCTTAATTCAACTCAAGAAGAGTTGGAGTCAAGTCAACTGAATTTCACTGAAGCTAAGAAGCAGCTTAATGTAACGAAGGAAAAGCTGGACACTACCGAGGAGGAGCTGAAAGGGGTAACATCTGATCTGGAGGAGGTGACTGCTGAGCTGGAGGGGGTGACTGCTTGTCTGGAGGAGGTGACTGCTGATCTAGAGGAGGTGACTGCTGATATGAACAGGACTGAAACTTCATTGGAAACAGTGACCGGAGATTTAAACTCAACACAAGCAGAACTAGGAGCTGTAAGTGATCACCTGGAAACTTGCTCCGCTGGCTTAAAAGACATAGGGAGAAAGTTTAAAGATTCTCGAACATTCCACAATGTCACCAGATGGGATGTTCTGCTCACTCCCCCATATTTCAACAAGGTCTTCTCAAATGAGCTGTTCCGGAAACTCACCACCAGTTGGAATATGTTGGGTAAGTGATATTGGGTGTGCAATACTTCTAGTTCTGCTTTCTCTGTTGTTGTTGTTACTTCATACTTTGTTTACTTGTCCAGGTTTTACAGAATTTCTGTAAGATTTACTGTAAGGTTTATGCAAAGTGAACTTTAAATTTCGAAATTCTCGGTGTTAATAAGATTTAAAATTTCAGAGAGGTTTGTGGGTATGAACATGACGGAGGGTGTTATACAGCACTTCCGGTACTTCCACCGAGAACCACAATGCGATGTCTTCGAGCAACTCTCACACGCCATGCTTGGTAAGATGCGAATTTTTTTTTATAGATAAGAATTTGTAGCAACATACTACGTTACAAGACACAATTGGGTTCTTTTGCGATAGTCAAAACGCGACAACTAGCGCTGAATGGCGACAACTAGCGCTATCCAGCGCTAGTTGTCGCCATCCAGCGCTAGTTGTCGCTATCCAGCGCTGGATAACGCTGGCCAGCGCAAAATATATATGTTCGATAATTGTCGCTATCCAGCGCTAGTTGTCGCCATCCAGCGCTAGTTGTCGCCATCCAGCGCTAGTTGTCGCTATCCAGCGCTAGTTGTCGCTGGCTATGCGACACTGTCGCACGCGATAGTTTGCGATGGCCAGCGCAACTGGCCATCGCAGAAAACAGTTCGATAACTAGCGCTGGATGGCGACAACTAGCGCTGGATAGCGACAACTAGCGCTGGCCAGCGCTAAGCGATAGCCAGCGCTGGCCAGCGCTGGCCATCGATATCCAGCGCAAAATTTTTTCGCTATTACTCGTCAGCTAGCGCTAACCAGCGCTGGCCAGCGCTAGCCAGCGCTAGCCAGCGCTAACCAGCGCTAGCCAGCGCTTACCAGCGCTTACCAGCGCTAGCCAGCGCTAACCAGCGCTAGCTGACGAGTAACATTGCAACTATATTGCGCTGGCCAGCGCTGGCTGACGAGTAATACTAATATCGAGCGTGCTAAATCACTCTACACACTACAGTCTTCGAGATTGTTCTAAAAGGGCCCCCGATGGTTGTGTCCAACTTCAATCGATGTATTTGCGGACGCTTATTCCGAATCAACCCCCATGGGCCCATGACATAGGGTTAAAATGCTCTCCTGACGAGATATTCAATATTGGCGAAAACTGTACATGTATCGATCACGTGATATGACCGTATAAGGAAGTTAGTCTAATTTCTCGTTATTGTTAGGGTTTCAGCATATGTTTTTGTTAAGGATTGGGTTAGGGTTAGGGTTGGGATCAGATTAGACTTAGAGGGTTGGGGTTTCGAAAAGTCGTTCAGAACCAGCTAGAGTCAGAGAATGGATTAAAAAAGGCACGTGACAGTCAAGTGTAAAGTGATTAATCATCATTCGAGTAATATCGCAAGTATATGATTTTGATACATTGCGCTGGCTAGCGCTGGTTACCGCTGGCTAGCGCTGGCTAGCGCTGGATAGCGACAACTAGCGCTGGCTAGCGCTGGATAGCGACAACTAGCGCTGGCTAGCGCTGGCCAGCGCTAGCTGACGAGTAATAGCGCAAAAATTTTGCGCTGGATATCGATGGCCAGCGCTGGCCAGCGCTGGCTATCGCTTAGCGCTGGCCAGCGCTAGCCAGCGCTAGTTGTCGCTATCCAGCGCTAGTTGTCGATATTCAGCGCTAGTAATCGAACTGTTTTCTGCGATGGCCAGTTGCGCTGGCCATCGCAAACTATCGCGTGCGACAGTGTCGCATAGCCAGCGACAACTAGCGCTGGATAGCGACAACTAGCGCTGGATGGCGACAACTAGCGCTGGATGGCGACAACTAGCGCTGGATAGCGACAATTATCGAACATATATATTTTGCGCTGGCCAGCGTTATCCAGCGCTGGATAGCGACAACTAGCGCTGGATGGCGACAACTAGCGCTGGATAGCGCTAGTTGTCGCCATCCAGCGCTAGTTGTCGCGTTTTGACTATCGCAAAAGAACCCACAATTGAGTATGCCATTTTGAAATATTATTATTATGTCAGGGTAATTATAGTAATATATAATAATCATCAAAAGTCTATGAATAGTTAGTACCTAACTCGGGAATATTATAGCGGGTTAATTTATGACTGGGAAAATAAATGACCGGGAAAAATATGGCGGAATTTTCCAAAACCCACCACTTTATCCCAGTCATAATATTCCCGAGTAAGGTATATGACAAAATTATTATTCTAGTAATTCAAGCTATTATATTTTATTATATTAGATAAGTAATTTTAGTTATTATATTAGTAATTAAATGATGTTCATTAAGTTTTATTTAATTATTAGCTACTACCATGACTCTCAAAGGTAAATATTGCCAAATACGCAAGAGTAAACCACCTTGTGCACCATGTTAAATCAATACAACATTTCACTTTCAGAGCACTTCAAGGGTACTGAGATAACATCAGGACTGATAGCCCACTTTAAGGAAACACATACGGAGGAATCAGAGTGCGAGAACGACACAGACACAGAATCATAGACCGGGAACAATTAAACTTCTTTTTTGCTGTGTTCTTCTCTCCAATTTTTAGTATGTGTTATAATTTTATTAACTTATTAAAGTTAAATTATATGAAAGGAAATGACACTAATATAGTTAAATACTAAAATTCCTTACTTTTCTCACGTTATATGGTTAGCTTAGAGTAGTGAAATAAAAGGTAATAATAATATTAAATATTTTAACCTTAAATTAAAAAGTTATCAATGCATTGATCGTAAACAAATGAGTTTCAATTTTGACACCAAACATTTTCATATCATTATCCACGTATAATTCCTGGGCACTATCCGTCGCGGAGTAGAGTCCGCGGCGGAGCCGCCGGACTCCGAGCGAACTCCAGCGGAGCCGCCGGACTCCGAGCGGAGTCCGGCGGTGCTCCGCCAAAATGTATTTACACTGGACTCGAATACATTTTAGCGGACTCCGAGCGGAGTCGAGCGGACTCCGAGCGGACTTTAAAGTCCGCCGCGGACTCCGAGCGGCTCCGCGGCGGCTCGGCGGAGTGTCCGCCGCGGACTAAGCCACTAGGCGGACTCCGGTCCAACGCGGACTCCGGCGGAATCGACCACCGATTGAAAATTCAAAGATTTTTTCACATAAAGGTCAAATGTAAAACTAAAATCTTGATGTTGATTGATTGACGACGTCAATTTTTGAGCACAGCGCGAGCGCATGCGGAAAAGGACCGCGTAGCTAGTCAAGATGTTGATAAATATTTGGCTTGTGGCGCGATGTGTTGCTCAGTGCTCTAACTATAGCCCTCTCGCTTGCAGTAGCGCGCGACCGCCGGAAATGACTTGTGCCCAGAAAACCTTACCGCCTGCTGGGCTTGCTAGAAGTAGAGGTGATAGATTTTCAACAGCACGTTTGGCGTCGCGCGTCACATCGAGTTTAGCTTTCGCACGCTGCATTTAGTTTAGTAGTCATGACAGCGACATGACTTTGCAAAGTTTAAAAGCTGTCATCTTTTTAGGTAGTGCGCCATCGACAGTGAGCCGCGCGTGCCGACTGTAGGATGGTTTCTTAGCGCTAATTTCGGCCAGCACAATTTTCTTCAAACAAATAGATATTAGGTATCCTTCCCGACATCCGATTGCAACAAAAATTGGTAAGCTTACTCATAGACTTACAAGGAAGGTGTTCGAAAAGTTAAAAGCATATCCAACCATCAGACATTATGTTACAGCTAAAAGCAGCGTATTTTGCCCCATTTTGATCACTATATCAACTCCGATATCCACCAAATTTTTCGGACAGTTGTGAAAGCCCTATTGGAAGGTCGTCGCCAATTTTCAGAATGATCTCATTCAAGGAACTGAAGATATATCCATATAATACGACAAAAATCAACGAATTTGGTCAAATTTGGTCAAATTACGCGACTTTTACAGCTAATTTTGCTCCAAAAGCCGCGCACCATCAAATATGGCACCTAGGCGAAACTCACTGATCTTTCCAAAAAGGTATGACAAATTTGGTATTGTGAAAATTCTCACAGTCTCTAGAAAACAATGGTACAAAAATTTTAAAAATCCGAGCAAGTTTATTTTTATGGTGCACCCCCTAATCTTTTATTTAGCCAAAAATCAAACTTTTCGGTTTAATTCAGAATCTAAGTTGTTCCAAATTGTGCTCCTGGGGAGCCTCCTTTAAATTTACGAGACGGAAATTTTGTTAAAACCGGAAGGTTCTATTTATTTTACTTTTGGAGATATTCCCCGGCCGGTAGGGTTTGCTGGGTTTGCTCCTCCTGTGACCGTCGACGAGTCCAATTCGGCGTGCGTCTTTGTAAGTTATAAACCTACAACATATTTGTATCACGTGGTGACCCCCACGGTCGTTTCACTATAGTAGCGTCACTATAGTAGCATCACTATAGTAGCGTCTTCGACGCTACAGGGGGAGCCGCGCACTTCGTGCGCGGCGGGTCATACAACGTATGACAACAACATATCATGTCATCCGACAGGCTGAGCGCCGCCCAGTAAGCTTTATTTTCACGTAGGATATTATTACCTATATAATTTTAAAAAACATGAACAATATAATTATTAATAAAACTACTGCAATATACAATGTACAAGTGTATCATTTTTCAATTGGGAGTGTTTCTGGACTCGTTTCGGTTTGGTTTACAATTACATTTTTCTTTCCCATTTCCGTACATTTTATTTGTAATCGCCTGATCGTCTGTGTTAATCAGTTTTATTTTTACTAGCACAATGAACAAACGACCACGTACTTCCAGAGATTTACCCCAGCCAGTAGGGTTTCCTGTGTATTTTCTGAGTCGCAGAATCGCTTTGTATTGGCTGACGCCGAGATATGGGCGAAGCAGAGCAACGATCGACGATGCGAAGCAAGAATGCTAGTTCGCGCGGCGCGTCGAAGCGGCGAAGTCCTCCAAGTTGATGATTAAATACCGTTCTCTTCTTCTTTGCAATGACATCAGATCAACTATATGCGTGATGCAGCAGATGCTAAAAACACAGCTGCACATGCCATCGCTATCTCCTTAACGGGTGATACTCGTAAAATATTTGTTTTAAATATTACTATTAGGACCGTCGACGAGTCCAACTCGTCCTGGTAAGTTATAAACCTACAACTATCTCGGCGTCAGCCAATACAAAGCGATTCTGCGACTCAGAAAATACACAGGAAACCCTACTGGCTGGGGTAAATCTCTGAAAGTACGTGGTCGTTTGTTCATTGTGCTAGTAAAAATAAAACTGATTAACACAGACGATCAGGAGATTACAAATAAAATGTACGGAAATGGGAAAGAAAAATGTAATTGTAAACCAAACCGAAACGAGTCCAGAAACACTCTCAGTCCCAATTGAAAAATGATACACTTGTACATTGTATATTGCAGTAGTTTTATTAATAATTATGTTGTTCATGTTTTTTTAAATTATATAGGTAATAATATCCAACGTGAAAATAAAGCTTACTGGGCGGCGCTCAGCCTGTCGGATGACATGATATGTTGTAGGTTTATAACCTACAAAGACGCACGCCAAATTGGACTCGTCGACGGTCACAGGAGGAGCAAACCCAGCAAACCCTACCGGCCGGGGAATATCTCCAAAAGTAAAATAAATAGAACTTTCCGGTTTTCAACAAAATTTCCGTCTCGTAAATTTAAAGGAGGCTCCCCAGGAGCACAATTTGGAACAACTTAGATTCTGAATTAAACCGAAAAGTTTGATTTTTGGCTAAATAAAAGATGACATCTTTTAAACTTTGCAAAGTCATGTCGTTGTCATGACTACTAAACTAAACGCAGCGTGCGAAAGCTAAACTCGATGTGACGCGCGACGCCAAACGTGCTGTTGAAAATCTATCACCTCTACTTCTAGCAAGCCCAGCAGGCGGTAAGGTTTTCTGGGCACAAGTCATTTCCGGCGGTCGCGCGCTACTGCAAGCGAGAGGGCTATAGTTAGAGCACTGAGCAACACATCGCGCCACAAGCCAAATATTTATCAACATCTTGACTAGCTACGCGGTCCTTTTCCGCATGCGCTCGCGCTGTGCTCAAAAATTGACGTCGTCAATCAATCAACATCAAGATTTTAGTTTTACATTTGACCTTTATGTCAAAAAATCTTTGAATTTTCAATCGGTGGTCGATGTTACCTGAGGACCTCAGGCTTCGTCCTTACTTCGTCACAGGACGATCGGAGCTCGAAGAGCGTATAGTAGAGGCTCTTACGGGCAAAAAGACGTGTTTTCTGCTACGAGTTTAGAAACCTAACCGTTAATTGGACACAATAGTATGATGTCTAAGGATCGATAATATGTTAAGAAGTATAAATTTGGCCTTATTAGTCACGTGCTATACCAATGCGCGTTTTAAACTTTGACAGTCTATTACTCTAAGGCAAATAGAATAATTATATTCATATTTTGTCAGCAATAAGATCACATTATTTTCTATTTAGTGTGAAAATAAGAGCTAGAACGGACATAATCTCGCTGAGTTATAGCTGTTTGAAATTTATGATGAACGCGCGGGTGCCAATTGATAACAACTAAATGCTTTTGCGCGTAGTGCGCGTCGAAAATTTGGCAAAAACGCTTGCGGAGTGACAATATTCAAACTTCGATAAAGTATATGAAGTGGGTACTTCTCGGAAAGGAAAAATTTAGGCAAACACGATGTGACTATTTTTGGGTTGATTTAATACAACTGCAAAAAATTATTCAAACTTCAAGCAAAAAAGTCAAAATTTTTACCACTTTTTTGGATTTTACCCGCGTAAAAACAGAGGGATTTTTAAAATTTTTAAACCATCTTGTGCGGCTGTGTTTTAGCTATTTCCATGCAAGTTTTGCCGACATGCCAACAAAATTAACTTGTTCAAAATATCAAAAAACATGGTTTTTTGGCCTATTTTTTGCCCAAAAATCGGTTTTTTTGCAATTTTACCCGCGTAAACTCAGTCCAATCATCTCGAAACCACTTTTAATCGATTCTACGGTCAAAAATACGTCTACAAAGGTGTATCTGGGGTCCCTAGCGTATCGAGCAGCCAATGCCCGTAAGAGCCTCTACTAGTAGTCGAGAGTGCTGGCTGGCGTCGTCCTGTGATGGTCGACGTATTTTTGCTTGCTGGGATCCGGCCAAATGACGCCACATGCAACGTGTAGGGTAAAACTAAAAACGCTTCCCTATATGAGATAATATGACACAAATTGTTTTGGTCACGTGATCAGTCAATGACATTGATATTTCGCTGCTGACGGTTTGGTGGAGGGTTAGGGTCAACGTTTATATACATTATAGGGTCAAAGTTAGGACTAGAGTTGTACTGCACTATTGACATTGTGAGGGTAATGGTTAAGGTTTATCACTAGCGACCTTTTCATCTGACCACAATATTGCAAAATGCTATGTTGTATGTCACGTGACAAATTTAGCCGAGGGTCGGAAGTCGGAGGTCGGAAGTCACTGGACTCTGTTGGAGTTCGGCGGACTCCGAGCGGAGTCCGCCGAGCTGGTGGACTCCGCCAAGCTCCGCCAGACTCCGCCGGATTCAAGTCCGCCGGAGAGGTCCGCCGGAGTCCGCCAAGCACTCCGCCGGAGTCCGCGGCGGACCGGAGTCCGCCTAGTGGCTTAGTCCGCGGCGGACACTCCGCCGAGCCGCCGCGGAGCCGCTCGGAGTCCGCGGCGGACTTTAAAGTCCGCTCGGAGTCCGCTAAAATGTATTCGAGTCCAGTGTAAATACATTTTGGCGGAGCACCGCCGGACTCCGCTCGGAGTCCGGCGGCTCCGCCGGAGTCCGCTCGGAGTCCGGCGGCTCCGCTTGAGTCCGCTCGGAGTCCGGCGGCTCCGCCGCGGACTCTACTCCGCGACGGATAGTGCCCAGGAATACGTGAATAATGACATGAAAATGTTTGGTGTCAAAATTTAAACTCATTTGTTTACGATCAATGCATTGATAACTTTTTAATTTAAGGTTAAAATATTTAATATTATTATTACCTTTTATGTCACTACTCTAAGCTAACCATATAACGTGAGAAAAGTAAGGAATTTTAGTATTTAACTATATTAGTGTCATTTCCTTTCATATAATTTAACTTTAATAAGTTAATAAAATTATAACACATACTAAAAATTGGAGAGAAGAACACAGCAAAAAAGAAGTTTAATTGTTCCCGGTCTATGATTCTGTGTCTGTGTCGTTCTCGCACTCTGATTCCTCCGTATGTGTTTCCTTAAAGTGGGCTATCAGTCCTGATGTTATCTCAGTACCCTTGAAGTGCTCTGAAAGTGAAATGTTGTATTGATTTAACATGGTGCACAAGGTGGTTTACTCTTGCGTATTTGGCAATATTTACCTTTGAGAGTCATGGTAGTAGCTAATAATTAAATAAAACTTAATGAACATCATTTAATTACTAATATAATAACTAAAATTACTTATCTAATATAATAAAATATAATAGCTTGAATTACTAGAATAATAATTTTGTCATATACCTTACTAAAAATTGGAGAGAAGAACACAGCAAAAAAGAAGTTTAATTGTTCCCGGTCTATGATTCTGTGTCTGTGTCGTTCTCGCACTCTGATTCCTCCGTATGTGTTTCCTTAAAGTGGGCTATCAGTCCTGATGTTATCTCAGTACCCTTGAAGTGCTCTGAAAGTGAAATGTTGTATTGATTTAACATGGTGCACAAGGTGGTTTACTCTTGCGTATTTGGCAATATTTACCTTTGAGAGTCATGGTAGTAGCTAATAATTAAATAAAACTTAATGAACATCATTTAATTACTAATATAATAACTAAAATTACTTATCTAATATAATAAAATATAATAGCTTGAATTACTAGAATAATAATTTTGTCATATACCTTACTCGGGAATATTATGACTGGGATAAAGTGGTGGGTTTTGGAAAATTCCGCCATATTTTTCCCGGTCATTTATTTGCCCAGTCATAAATTAACCCGCTATAATATTCCCGAGTTAGGTACTAACTATTCATAGACTTTTGATGATTATTATATATTACTATAATTACCCTGACATAATAATAATATTTCAAAATGGCATACTCAATTGTGTCTTGTAACGTAGTATGTTGCTACAAATTCTAATCTAATTCGCATCTTACCAAGCATGGCGTGTGAGAGGTGCTCGAAGACATCGCATTGTGGTTCTCGGTGGAAGTACCGGAAGTGCTGTATAACACCCTCCGTCATGTTCATACCCACAAACCTCTCTGAAATTTTAAATCTTATTAACACCGAGAATTTCGAAATTTAAAGTTCACTTTGCATAAACCTTACAGTAAATCTTACAGAAATTCTGTAAAACCTGGACAAGTAAACAAAGTATGAAGTAACAACAACAACAGAGAAAGCAGAACTAGAAGTATTGCACACCCAATATCACTTACCCAACATATTCCAACTGGTGGTGAGTTTCCGGAACAGCTCATTTGAGAAGACCTTGTTGAAATATGGGGGAGTGAGCAGAACATCCCATCTGGTGACATTGTGGAATGTTCGAGAATCTTTAAACTTTCTCCCTATGTCTTTTAAGCCAGCGGAGCAAGTTTCCAGGTCATCACTTACAGCTCCTAGTTCTGCTTGTGTTGAGTTTAAATCTCCGGTCACTGTTTCCAATGAAGTTTCAGTCCTGTTCATATCAGCAGTTACCTCCTCCAGCTCAGCAGTCACCTCCTCTAGATCAGCAGTCACCTCCTCCAGATCAGATGTTACCCCTTTCAGCTCCTCCTCCGTAGTGACCAGCTTTTCATTCGTTACATTAAGCTGCTTCTTAGCTTCAGTGAAACTCAGTTGACTTGACTCCAACTCTTCTTGAGTTGAATTAAGAAGATTGTCTAGTGTCTCCACTTTCTCCTCCAACCTACTAAGTTGAGCCTCTGTTCCGTTCAGCCTTCCAGTCACATTTGCCAGCTTCTCTTGTGACTCCCTCAACCGAGTTATTAATTCATTTCTTGTACACACCTCTACCTCACTCACGGACCCACTCCGTGATCTGTCCAGAATATCTTCCCATCGAAGGATCCTAGTGTCGGAAAATTCCTCTAAATCAAAACATAGTCCCCCGTCTGCTATTTTCTTTATTTCAGCCGACTCCAATACATTGGAATATACGTTGAACTGATAAAGGTCTCCTCCAAACACATGACCAGAATTCCTACTATAAAGACCACCAAACCATAACTGCCCTCCCATCGTCAGCCTCCTCCCCGATGCTGTCTGGTCTGTTGCTACCAAATCACCATCCAGGTATAACTTAATTGTCGTGGAGGCTACAGACCACGTTATGCAATAACTAAACCACGTGCCCACTGGTACTGTGACAAGGTTGCGTCTGTTCTCCAAACCTGTATCACCTACTACTCTGTTATGGTACCCATCAGGCCCAATCAAAATCTCGTGACCGCTAGCCAAGTAGTTAAACACTACCGGGTATGAAGATGAGGTGGAGATACGTTTGATCCACGTGCATATGGACAGAGAATCTCGGAACGGGGCCATGTCATAGTTGAAACTAATGTAATCGCTGTTAGAAGTTCCAAAGTGCAGGGCAGTGTACTGCTTATCAGTTGATGCAACTACAGGCAGGTAGATAATACAAAGGAACAAGAGAAACATAACTGCGAGGTTCGAGTTTGAAATGAATGTAGAATCATTATGTTAACTAGTCCGGGGTATTCGGAGGCGATAAAACGGAACTTTCTAGAGCAAGACTGATTACTCTTAGCATGAACTAGCATTGAACCGGGAAAGTTATAATGTTAGATAAGCTAGCAGGGTGGCACGGCAAACCTCGTTAACCAAGAAATTCTCTGACTTGATGATTTATCTCGCATAAATTTTAGCATTCACTTGAAGTTCAGAAACCTAATATGATAATAATGCAGGTCTGGTTTATAACTTTATATTATACGGGACGGGTACAGCACGCTGGTTGTTGGTGGAATTAATACAAAAAGTTACGAGATAAGACTATCACTAGCTTACAATTTGTTTACTGATTTGATAAAAATCTGTTAATTATAGTTATACTCCCACATTTATCAATTCCTTGCATTTCAAATTGAATTTCCTTCCCAGACAGTGCTGGCTAATTAAAGTTCATGGTAAACTAAAAATCAACGGGTCACGGGTGATTGGTCTTGGTAGGTTATTAACATACAACTAGAAATCTAATTGTGAAATTGACTGAAGGGTTGTTATATTGTTATATGTCTTATGCCCAGTGACCAGTGAGCCCGTAAGATTTGAGTGCAAGTACCACTATTTTGGTATTGATCAAAATTACTAAATATTCTATCACAATTGTAACAGCAGTTTCACAGAAGTCGATAAATGCACTCAGTAAATACCCTTGCAGGTCCAACCCGTAGTTGGTGACAGATTATAGTTGGTCCTTCTCTCATCTGATCTTATTAACCCTGTCAATGATGAGCTATGGAGGAGTCATTGAATCTCATTAAAGCTGGCCTTGTCAGTGACGTACTGTGAAGATTAATTGATCTCATTGATTTGGCCTTGTCAGTGACGTGATATCAAAAATCAATGGATCTCATTAATTTAACCTTGTCAGTGACGTGCTGACTGCTGGTTCTTGCCAAAGCGAAAACCTTGTTCTGACGAGCCGGTTTGTACATGGTATAAAAAGGTGCAAGAGCAGACCAAAATTATCTCAGCTGTTCATTATTCATATTATTACACTTTCAATAAATCAAAACTAACAAGATGAGCTCTACCCACGACAATGATGATTCTGATTACTGAGCTCACTGGACAATTTAAATTAAATCGCAATTGAACACATGAAATGCAAAAAAATAAGTGCTACTTTGTCGATTAAACTTCTGTAGAGTTTAAAATATGAAATTGTGCAAGAACTGAACATGTATTTACAAATTCAGTATGACGTTTAACTGTTGAAGATTAACGTGGTAAGTCTAGATAAAATAAAGAGAAGCGAACGGAATTCTTATATAGATATATATAATATGCCTATCGAGACAAAATGAAATTGAGAGTTCCGTAAAATAGTATGAGTAAGTATTCAAAAAAGTCATAACTTACTACAAACTGGACTCATTATAGTTTAATCTTCTAAAAGCTTTAAAAATCTCATTCAAGATGAATGTTATCATTTTTTTCTCCGATATAGTCATTAGTCAATGATAAACTGAATGTTCAAATTGAGTCTCAGCTTAGTCGATTGACGTTTTCTATTGTCAATCGGAGATGAGGCTAAATACATTCAGATCACATTAAATCTAGATTAAATCAGGTACACTCGTACTGAGAAAATGTCTTCTATAAAAGTAAGCCTAATAATAATATCTATCTTGTTTATCATAATCACTTTAAAAATGTTTAAATACAAAGTGTGTAACTCAGCATATTATATCGCTGCACAAATCAAGATTAACATTATTGTTCAATTTAGGATGTTTTCTTCTTTTATAAGAGACATCTTCCTATCTGTTGCTTGTAAGTGGTATATTCTTATATTCTAGAAATGACATGTCCTTAGCTCGATTCAAAGTAAACTGATCTGCTGAGTATCTTCAAGAATTTAGATGAATTGAAGATTTGATAAATGCTGATTATCTTCATGAACCTTAAATGAAGAAGATGAATATCAAAACTTTAAGCCCTGAAAAACTGAGGCTTATATTGTTTACAATCCCTAAAAAAGGTATTTTTTGATTCGATAATAAGACATCTAAGATAACGCATCTTTTTTACATAGCACTTTTACGTCCGATTAAGGTTCTGCACGCAGGACAATGGTGAACAGCATCTTTACAGCCTTCAATCAAGAAGGGGATGAAGCAACAAATACCGGTAAAGAAAAACAGAGCCAGGCAAAGAATCCAAACAAGCACTCCAATTTCGTATTGCACTTGTGTCTGAATCTGAGCATGGCAGTTTCCGCAGGTCATGTTTACAGGGTATCTTCCGAAATGAACTGGCTGAGCAGCTATCACAACAACTTGGGCTGGGGCGGCCTGTGGGTACTGTCCCTGCGGTGGGTACTGGGCCTGTGGTGGGTACTGTCCCTGCGGTGGGTACTGGGCCTGTGGTGGGTACTGTCCCTGCGGTGGATACTGGCCCTGTGGCGGGTACTGGGCCTGTGGAGGGTATGGTGGCGCTTGATCTGCTGCAGGCTGGCATGGTGGCGCTTGTCCTGCCGCTGGCGGGTAAGGTGGCGCTTCTCCTTTTGCTTCATACGGTGGTGGTGCTGACATGATTTACTAAAAGGGGAAAAAGGATAAGTCGTGAAGTTTTGTTGCGACGGATTAAATTTAAACATGTTAAACATGTTAAACATATCGTAATAAGTCTATAGTTACACAGTCGTTGAAAAAAAACAGTCGTAAAATCTTCGAGCCCTGTAAAACTGAGCTTCGCATCGCATACGATCCTTACAGATTAGATGTCCACAAAGAAGGGGAAAAGCAGATACGGATCCTGGACAAGAGGTCATGGGACAGGACGTCGTTAACCTATTTCTACAGGACACGGGTCTAAAAGACGCAGGAGAACGTAGGTTATTTAGTAAAATTTAAAATCTATGGAATGCTGAAACTAGTATGTTATATATGATGATAGATAGTAATAGAGTAATGTACAAATAATATAAAGGCCGGCGAAATAAAACGATACCTGGACTACTGAAATAGCTGACAAGCAAGCTAGCACTATAATTCCATGCACAACATGGAGTGTATGTAACACTAACACAGATCACAACAACTTGTACAATGTACAATATACATTGTACAATGTACATCATGATAGGAAGTTCTAATGCTTCACATAACCTAGCAGTGACTTGCTCAAAGTAATGTGACTCAATGTGATCTTGTTACATCGTCAGGTATTGTATAATAAGCAGTTACATCACTGCTTGGAGTGTGATAATATTAATTTCACAACTTTGAGTTGTGAAAATAGTTTTATCAAACGAGTTTGACGAGTTGGATAAAACGAGTTAAATAACGAGTTTGACGAGTTGTGTAACTCATGTTATCACACGAAAAGCAGTGTAAATGCATTCGCTGATGATCGACGAAATGATGCTAGCGAACGCAGCATTTACATCGGAAATTAATGACCGATAATATTACTACATATAATATCCCAGAGTCAAACTTTCTAGAGGACGCATCCTTATCTTGTTTTGATAAGGAACTATATTACTGCAGTGAGAACTTCGTTTCATCAAATGTGCTTTGATTATAATCATTTGGCTGTGGATTTACTCCTAATTACAACATTGATTCGGTATTAAACATTTGTTAAAACCAATGGGGGAGCAGGAGTTATCACACCACTATTTTCCTGTTAATCACAGCCGAAATGTAGGACCTATGAGAGAACATATAAATTATAATCAGATAGGACGGGATTGAGTTATCGAGGATAATATGCGATGAAATAGTGAATATATGCATTCTTCAGGGCGGACTTTATAATAGTATTCGTCCGAACTTTTTTTTTTGGTTTTGCACATTTATTTAATTTGTAATTTTAATCCCTCCCAATTACCGAATGTTAATTCGATAAGTTGCAGGAGGGTATGTGGCTTTATGCCAGAGCGTAGACGTAGCATCCTGGGTAGTGGGTATCTTCCACGAACAGTTTATGGTGTATTAAAACACATTTTTACCTTAGTTGCATGATTTAGTTCACACTTAGATAATATTTAAGTGCGACTTTGGGAGTCGAACTTAACGTGCACTTGGACACAACTGTCGTTTTGAGAATCTGACATGGCAAAAACGGGCGCAGCTGTCGGTAGGCTAATTTTTAAAGTATTTATGTTGCTCACGAGTCTTTAGGACCTTTCTAGTTAACAGTCCAATAGCCCATTTGTGAGTATTGTTATTGTTCGCTCGGCAAAATCCGTTTTTCAGCCATATTTCCGAAAATAAGCATTATAAGGAATATATTGCTTCGCAATACAAAAATTCGAGTGACCGCGAAACCCTGAAAAAGGGTGTGGTCGAAAACGCCCCAATTGCATTTACTACAAAAATGCAATAGTGGCCAAATGTTTTAAGCATCATCTAGAGAGGTGATAACCGTCGAGAAATCGCTTTTAACACAAAAAAGCTAACGAGTTTCCCTTTCGTCTCGGACTACGTGAAGGGTACTTAAAGTTAAATTGTGGTCTGTTTGGAATGAGCGAGATCATACCATCTTAGCGGGGCGCCAAATCGTTGTTTGAATGTGGGACAATTTTGAAAAACTTAACTGAGGTACTAGCAAAACTTCGCATTTTGCTCTAGAAACACACTTTTTTAGAGATTTTACCGGTGTTTCCTCTAAAATCACCTTATAATTTGTTTAATTTTAGGGAGAGGAGCCAAAAGGGGAGGGGGGGCAACAGGCAACGTTACGCCACCGCTCATCTCTAAAATATATAAAGTACAAAAGAAAAGTATTAAAATGACAAGTTTGGAGTTGGGGCACAATTTGTCAAAACGTGTCCACTACACTCACCAAACACTGCACTCGTTAACTATAAGGTGTTGTCGAGATACACTCAACTTGAAATGAGATAACCTCCAAATACATATCCAAAGGTACTTCTGCACATCATTCTAGAGCAGTGTCGTCAGATGAAAACACACTCTGTACAAAATCAGATAAATTTAGAAATTATCTTAGAAATGATTCTTACTATAGCTTTTGTCTGTAAAAGGTGTGTAACATTTGAAATACCGAAATTAGAGGCCACGCATGTCTTAATTATAATTACCTGGCTGGTTATTTGTTCCTGCCTACAAATATTCCAACCTCAAACGATAATCTTGTGTCATTTTAATTGGCTGTAAATCGTCTCAAATTCGATGGGCTAATATACGCGACAGAGCAATTGCAAACCTGACAAAATGAAAGGTATAACAGGCGGTGAATTTCATGAAAATGAGTGAGTCTAAATCAACTATAATTGTCACAGCAAATTTATAACCGACGAAGCTTCAATTCAATACTCTCTGGGGGTGGGGCCAATCAGGCCTTCCTTGAAGCTGGAGATAAGACAATAGAGATCGTGACTAAAACATCTCACACAAAACAAGTCACGGGCATGACCTAATAAGGGCACCACGTGTAACAGCTGCTACAGCATACAGTACATGTACGAGTCAGGTAACTGGGGAAATGACGAGTAATTATACGGACACAAGAATGCGGGGGTAGCTGCTGGTGTACAATGTAACTCGTTAATCAAGCACACACACATGAGATCACAATATCACATAACAACCAACACACAGATCACCCTCTGTAATTGTTGAACAAACGAATATTTTACAAACACTCAGGTTATACTTATATCAATATGAGATGGAACATCTCTAGGAAGCAGGCGGAGAGCTAGAGAGAGAGAGCCGTACGGTTATAGAGAAACACTACTATATTACATAATTATATAATAGTCTATATACTACAGCGCGTGTAGCAGAAGTCAATAATGTGCGTGTAAACGTTTAGGGGTCGTTCACTGATTAGGTTACGTCGCTTACAGAGGGAAATGTACGAAGCTATAATGTAACTTTTGCTGCTTGTGTAAGCTATTTCAGAGCCTTACGTAATATGGAATACACTATACATTACACTACACATTACACTACACTACACTACACTACACTACACTACACTACACTACACTACACTGCACTGCACTACACTACACTACACTACACTACACTACACTACACTACACTACACTACACTACACTACACTACACTACACTACACTACACTACACTACACTACACTACACTACACTACACTACACTACACTACACTACACTACACTACACTACACTACACTACACTACACTACACTACACTACACTACACTACACACTACACACTACACTACACTACACTACACTACACTACACTACACTACACTACACTACACTACACTACACTACACTACACACTACACTACACTACACTACACTACACTACACTACACTACACTACACTACACTACACTACACTACACTACACTACACTACACTACACTACACTACACTACACTACACTACACTACACTACACTACACTACACTACACTACACTACACTACACTACACTACACTACACACTACACACTACACACTACACACTACACACTACACACTACACACTACACACTACACACTACACACTACACACTACACACTACACACTACACACTACACACTACACACTACACACTACACACTACACACTACACACTACACACTACACACTACACACTACACACTACACACTACACACTACACACTACACACTACACACTACACACTACACACTACACACTACACACTACACACTACACACTACACACTACACACTACACACTACACACTACACACTACACACTACACACTACACACTACACACTACACACTACACACTACACACTACACACTACACACTACACACTACACACTACACTATACGAAGTGTACTCTACCTCTCTTATCTAGGTTGAATGTTACAGACAGCATGGATATAACCTCCAGAGTGACATCTGTGTGACAAGTGTATGAACCACGGTCAGATGAAGGTTAATATGACAGCTCGGGAAAGTGTATTTAAAGCTAAATCGAAGCATTGTTACAGAAATGAACATCAAGATGTAAGAGCTGCCATGTCACGATATAACAATTATCATATGGACAAGACAATTATTACACGTGATATTATACTCATCAGTTGGATGGAAACTGCACTGTTTGCTGACGACTGACGTCCAGAAATAGCTAATTTAGAGTTGGCCACAGTCCAGAATTCTTTCCAGATCAGAAATGAGGAATTACTACTCGAACGTACCCTGTTGTTAAGACTATACGATTATATCAGAAATGAGAAAGGAGAAACGTCACAATTTATGATGCAATAAATACTACTTATTTTATCAATATGTGAACTGCAAACTTGAATGGCAGCTAATTAATTAGCAAAATAAATTTGGTACAACAGCACAATACACAGCCGGTGAGCTTAGCTTTATAAATTATAAAGTTAAAAATATTTAAAAATACATTCCAACCTTTTTAAACCTCTACTCTTCAATTCACACTCTATATATAATATATATATATTCATTTATATACTCTCCAATCATTTACTTGTTACCGGTCCCCTAATTTTCCTCCTGGAAATTAGGAAACGCTATTTTTACAAGACGGACATTTTGCAAAAAATCTGTCGCTTATATCTATTTCACCTTCTTCTTTGAGACGATCTCATATCCTGCATCGAATGATCTGTACGCCCGAGTAAGGTATTGCATGAAGGACTTAGGACAATGGTGAACCGCGTCTTTGCTGCAGTCCATTAAGAAGGGGATAAAACAACAAATACCGAAAGTAAAGAAAAACATAATAGTTTAGCTCTTTCTAGTCCCCTGCTACACGGCATGTAAACAGGGATTGGCTAGTTAGAGGCGGTCCGTGTAGGCCTTACACTGTGCTTTCAGCAATACTCATAACACAGAACCATGCAACAAATTCAAGTAACCACCCCGCAGTTTCGTAGCGCACTTGCGTCTGAATCTGAGCTTGGCAGTTTCCACAGGTCATGTTTGCAGGGTATATATCGAAATGAACTGGCTGAGCAGCTATCACAACAACTGTGAACTGGGGCTGGGGCGGCCTATGGGTACTGGGGCGGCCTGTGGGTACTCATGGCCCTGCGGTAGGTAGTAGGTACTGGCCCTGCACGGCGGGTACTGGCCCTGTGGTGGGTACTGGCCCTGTGGTGGGTACTGTCCCTGCGGCTGGTACTACTACTGGCCCTGCAAGGCGGGTACTGGCCCTGTGGTGGGTACTGGCCCTGCAAGGCGGGTACTGGCCCTGCACGGCGGGTACTGGCCCTGTGGTGGGTACTGGCCCTGCAAGGCGGGTACTGGCCCTGCACGGCGCGTACTGGCCCTGTGGTGGGTACTGGCCCTGCAAGGCGGGTACTGGCCCTGCACGGCGGGTACTGGCCCTGCACGGCGGGTACTGGCCCTGTAGTGGGTACTGGCTCTGCGGCGGGTACTGGCCCTGTGGTGGGTACTGGCTCTGCGGCGGGTACTGGCCCTGTGGTGGGTACTGGCTCTGCGGCGGGTACTGGCTCTGCGGCGGGTACTAGCCCTGTGGTGGGTACTAGCCCTGTGGTGGGTACTGGCTCTGCGGCGGGTACTGGCCCTGTGGTGGGTACTAGCCCTGTGGTGGGTACTGGCTCTGCGGCGGGCACTGGCCCTGTGGTGGGTACTAGCCCTGTGGTGGGTACTGGCCCTGCACGGCGGGTACTGGCCCTGTGATGGGTACTGGCTCTGCGGCGGGTACTGGCTCTGCACGGCGGGTACTGGCCCTGTGGTGGGTACTGGCTCTGCGGCGGGTACTGGCCCTGTGGTGGGTACTAGCCCTGTGTAGTAGAGGCTCTTACGGGCAAAAAGACGTGTTTTCTGCTACGAGTTTAGAGACCTAACCGCTAATTGGACACAATAGTATGATGTCTAAGAATCGATAATATGTTAAGAAGTATAAATTTGGCCTTATTAGTCACGTGCTATACCAATGCGCGTTTTAAACTTTGACAGTCTATTACTCTAAGGCAAATAAAGTAATTATATTCATATTTTGTCAGCAATAAGATTACATTGTTTTCTATTTGGTGTGAAAATATGAGCTAGAACGGACATAATCTCGCTGAGTTATAGCTGTTTGAAATTTATGATGAACGCGCGGATGCCAATTGATAACAACTAAATGCTTTTGCGCGTAGTACGCGTCGAAAATTTGGCAAAAACGCTTGCGGAGTGACAATATTCAAACTTCGATAAAGTATATGAAGTGGGTACTTCTCGGAAAGGAAAAATTTAGGCAAACACGATGTGACTATTTTTGGGTTGATTTAATACAACTGCAAAAAATTATTCAAACTTCAAGCAAAAAAGTCAAAATTTTTACCACCTTTTTGGATTTTTACCCCCAAAAAAATAGAGGGATTTTTCAAATTTTTAAACCATCTTGTGCGGCTGTGTTTTAGCTATCTCCATGCAAGTTTTGCCGACATGCCAACAAAATTAACTTGTTGAAAATATCAAAAAACATAGTTTTTTGGCCTATTTTTTGCCCAAAAATCGGTTGTTTGCGATTTTACCCCCAAAAAGTCAGTCCAATCATCTTAAAACCACTTCTAATCGATTCTACGGTCAAAAATACGTCTAGTAAGGTGTATCTGGGGTCCCTAGCGTATCGAGCAGACAATGCCCGTAAGAGCCTCTACTAGCCTCTACTAGCGGGTACTGGCCCTGTGGTGGGTACTGGCTCTGCGGCGGGTACTGGCCCTGTGGTGGGTACTGGCTCTGCGGCGGGTACTGGCCCTGTGGTGGGTACTAGACCTGTGGTGGGTACTGGCCCTGCACGGCGGGTACTGGCCCTGTGGTGGGTACTGGCTTTGCGGCGGGTACTGGCCCTGTGGTGGGTACTGGCTCTGCGGCGGGTACTGGCCCTGTGGTGGGTACTGGCCCTGTGGTGGGTACTGGCTCTGCGGCGGGTACTGGCCCTGTGGTGGGTACTGGCTCTGCGGCGGGTACTGGCCCTGTGGTGGGTACTGGCCCTGTGGTGGGTACTGGCTCTGCGGCGGGTACTGGCCCTGTGGTGGGTACTGGCTCTGCGGCGGGTACTGGCCCTGTGGTGGGTACTGGCCCTGTGGTGGGTACTGGCTCTGCGACGGGTACTGGCCCTGTGGTGGGTACTGGCCCTGTCTACTGGAATACAGCTAAATAAAATACTTAAGCTGTACTTCGGGCCTCAATCTATCTGGACTACTTCTACTACTACTACTACTACTACTACTACTACTATGTCGGAACTAAGTGAAAGTCCGATCTACGCCAGATAACCCCCTCCATATATATCCCTGTCCCGCATCAAGGTTCGCAGTTCCTCTTTAGAGTTTGTCCCAACTTCCTTCAGAAGCATAGACAAGTAACTTTGTCTTGGTCGGCCTTGCTGTGCTCTAGGAATACAGCTAAATGTTCGGAAGTTATTAACCTTGCTTCTTTATCCAGCACTCCTTTTACTTTAACTCTCCATTTTAATTTGTTATTCAACTTGAAGAATGGTTTATACTCAAATACCATTTATCCCGTCTATATTCAAAAAATATTATTTGTTCATCAACCATGATCATTGTTACTGGTGTCCCCAGGTAACCATCATTGTTGGGGGTTTTATTTTGATGTCAATTTGAAAATTACAAATACAATAAATTTTAGTGAATGTTTTTTAATCTCCACCAACCATTATATCTTAATAAAAATGAAATACGTAAACTAATTCTATTATCAGAAAAATGAACAGTTATATAGTTATATAACACTTGAAGATGAAAATAAATTTAAATTTTATTTCAAAAACTAAAATTCCCATAAACACGAACGGTTTCGTTGCTTATGAAATTGCGATAAAAAATGCATGCTTGAATCACATCTCAGTTCAGTTCATTATAATGTGTACTCGGTTAGTAAACTAAAATAAATTAAATTTATATAAAGTCGGTTACATTTGTACTAATGAAGTTAATTGTATGCCTATCAAATCTATAATTTATAACGTACTTAAATATGACTAAATTTGACTGTAAATTTAACCGTTGGACTCAGCATATGATGGCTGAGTTTTAACTTTTACACATCCTAGTCTCCCCCCATAGGGGACGTAATTTGCATCATCCGTCAGGAAAGAATTATCTGCTGGAGAAAAGTTCAAGTGCATGCTTCAGCTTAAGTTAATATAAAGATCAGCTCTTCAAGTTATTAATAATTTCAGGAGAAGGAACTAAAAATAATACACATTTGCATGCTGAGTAGAATTGAGAGTCTTGTACAACATATATAAGGCATGTATAATGTATAATGTATATACATATATGTAATATGCATGTATGTATTATGTTGAGCTGAACTGAGTGTACAAAAGATGTTTTAATCTAAGATATAGCATCTCTGCGGCCGACGAAGCTTTTGCACGCTGGGCAGTGATGTACAGCGTCTTTACAGGCGTCCACTAGGAAGGGGATGAAGAAACAGAAGAATGTGAAGAAGAAAAGAGCCAAACAAATTATCCAGGTAAGCACTCCAGTTTCGTAACGCACTTGCGTCTGAATCTGAGCTTGGCAGTTTCCACAGGTCATGTTTACAGGGTATCTTCCGAAGTATGGCGGCTGAGCAGCTATCACAACAACTGGGGCCTGGGTTCCCTGTGGGTACTGGCCCTGTGGTGGGTACTGTCCCTGATTGTAGGGTGGTGCTACGTGTTGTGCATACGGCGGAGGCGGTGCTGCCATGATTTAGTTTTACTAGAGGGGTGATTAGGGTTAGTTAAAACTAAGATAAAAGGTATTTACATTAGAAATTTGATAATACAAACTTAATGTTCGTATACGTCTTATTAACATCGCGTCTAATAATATTACAAAAAGTAAGGACAGTGTTGTGTGGAATAAGTTCAGAAAATCAAAAACACAAATATTTTCATTCAATGCTGACAGATCGAATAAAACAAGCAGACGGTGAAACGAGCCAGAAGAATGTTTATTTTAGTGATCTCAAGAGACAATTTCAACATTATCACATTGAAAACTATACAGCTCTGATTTTACAAGTAAAAGCTGTATAGTTTTCAATGTGATAATGTTGAAATTGTCTCTTGAGATCGCTAGAATAAACATTCTTCTTTTTGTTTTTAAATGGCTCGCGGTTTTTTCATACCGACTTCAAATGACGCAAACGTAAAGCTTACACTTAAGACGAAAGAGAAATATGTTATAATAGTAAGAAGAAGGAGCTGTAAGAACAGATGTAAACACTTAAACTTAGCTTAACTCACTTAGTGTATGACTATAACTCCATGATCTCATGCGATAAATAGTGGAGCTGTAATATGCGACCCCATATTTCATATTGAGGCTGAGTGTACAATTCAATCATAGAACGGAGGCTTAGGGGAGGATGATGGGTGCAGGCCGCAGAGGGGGGGGGGGGGTCATAATACCTAACATATGTGTACTGAATTTAGAAATACTAAAAAAGATCAGAAGATCGAAAAAAAGTTCACAGTCTTCCAGTTCCAATACTCTAATTAATATAGACACAGAGGTATTGCGCAATTTACATACTATAGTACTATAAATGAGAGAATAAGTTATCGAACCTGTGCACAACGTACTAACGTAATAATGCACGATGCTTCTGATTTGTGTTCAAGTGACTACAATAAAATATCAGCAGTAGAATTCTCTTAACACCACAAGTTAATAGTCATTTCTATAGTTGGCATAATCGTTGTCTGTGATGCGACTGGTGGGTCTGTTCCTAAATATAACCTTGCAGCAACGAGTAAATTTTTCATAATTGGGAAATACGCACTCAATGAACTTTTAAAATTGAAAGGTGCTGAACTTGTAAAAGCAATCTCCGAACGTTTAGCTGATAAAGTAACAAGAAATGCGGCCGCTTTCATTTTGTGGATGACCGCTCAATTTCCCGATCCGTGATGGCGAATTTATTATATTCCATTCAACCTGGGGACCCCAGGCTTTATTGTTAATAAACATGCAGATTATATGTCATATGGCGGAGTGACAGTGGCCGACACTCGGTCACAAACACGTCATCAAAAATCTTAACACTACACTCAGCATTCAGCAACAACAGACAAAATTACAGAACTGCAGTGCACCTCATCACGTGGGACATTGTGGTTTAAACAAACAACTCCACACCAATCGCAAATCAAGCATGCAGCGCTTATTCTATGTGCGGCGACGGAGAAGAAACTGTCTCACACTTTCTAGGACAGTGTCTGGCTATTGCCCAAATAAGAGGTCAATATTTCCAGGACTATTACCTCTCCGTCAATGAAATATTCGACAACCAAACACATCTCCACTATTGTCAACTTCCCAAACCGCACCAAACGCTTAATATAAGGGGACATACACCAAAAGCTTTTATGCCCTGGCCCTGCTGTTAACTTCATATTAAGAAAGTATACATCAAAACAATAAGATTTGATACATTAAAAATTATTTTTGAGGACCCGCACTTTCGAAAAAATATATATTTTCTTTTTCGAAAATTTTGGAAATTTTGAGAAGTCTGTCACTGTAATACCGATATTTCGGTCATTTTAAAAGTCTTTTGGCTGATTTTTTTACTTAAGATTACTTACAATCGGTACAAGAAACCCCTGAAAGGATTATATAATTGAACCATAAATGACGAAGTTATAAACCAAACAAGGTCGAGAGAAGCAAAATTGAAATGTTTGTAAAAATCAAAGTTGTATATTTTACCATTCACCCAGGTCATAAGATATCGCTTCAAAAATTCTTGTGAGTGTAGCTGATAATCATATCCAACTTTTTGGAACAGGATTTCTCTCAATTTTTAGTTTTAAGGTATGATTTGTGGCCTCAAACGACTAAGTAAAATTCATCGTAAAAAGGGCCAAACATGGCAGATATAAGGCTTAAAATGCCTATAACTGACAAAGTATCAATTTTTTTGAAATAATTTTTACAGAATCGTAATCAGCTTGAGAAAACGAATCTTTTAGTACCAAATTTATAATAGTTAAAGACACAAAATTTGTAAAAAAATGTGTACAATTTGTACAAAATTTATACAAGGGGGGGACCCTTGTGTTCGAGCTAGAAAATTATTTAAGACAATTTGTCTTCTAAAATCACCTATTTGGTACTAAAAGATTCGTCTTCTCAAGCTGATTACGATTCTGTAAAAATTATTTCAAAAAAACTGATACTTTGTCAGTTATAGGCATTTTAAGCCTTAAATCTGCCATGTTTGGCCCTTTTTACGATGAATTTTACTTAGTCGTTTGAGGCCACATTTCATACCTTAAAACTCAAAATTGAGAGAAATACTGTTCCAAAAAAGTTGGATATGATTATTAGCTACACTCACAAGAATTTTTGAAGCGATATCTTATGACCTGGGTGAATGGTAAAATATACAACTTTGATTTTTACAAAAATTTCAATTTTGCTTCTCTCGACCTTGTTTGGTTTATAACTTCGTCATTTATGGTTCAATTATATAATCCTTTCAGGGGTTTCTTGTACGGATTGTAAGTAATCTTAAGTAAAAAAATCAGCCAAAAGACTTTTAAAATGACCGAAATATCGGTATTACAGTGACAGACTTCTCAAAATTTCCAAAATTTTCGAAAAAGAAAATATTTATTTTTTCGAAAGTGCGGGTCCTCAAAAATAAATTTTAATGTATCAAATCTTATTGTTTTGATGTATACTTTCTTAATATGAAGTTAACCGCAGGGCCAGGGCATAAAAGCTTTTGGTGTATGTCCCCTTAATTGTGCCAGAGGAGCTGGACCAGACTGGTGTGACATAGCGACTACTCACAAATCGTCTTAGTTCACCTTTCTATTCCACACCCAGTTGCCACTTAAGCATTCATACACGACATGACATCTTACAACACTTACCATCATCCTACATTACACATTAACTGATTCCCCCGGCATCCTCCCATAGGACTGCCTTACCCCAGAGGTGTGAGGTAGGCAAAGCATCCACATGCTATCCTCTCATGGGCCACCCAGGCCAAGCCTCTCTTAAAAAGAACAAACAAAAACGCAGGCGCGCACGATCACGGTCGCAAGCTACCATACGCGACGGGATTCCGTTCAGGCCCTTCACACTTTGTTCCTGTCTAGTTCTAATGTACCGTCACAATAGTGACTTTAATATACAAAAAAACCTCGTTCGCTAACCCTTGTCCTTGCCTTTTTAATTTTGTGCCTTCGGCATAGCTATAGGAGTCATGGATCGGGGAAAAATTGCTTATTGTTCTATTGACTATCTTGATAAGCACAACTTATTGTAATGTTCACAAATCATTTAATAAATTAGGAAAATTTAAATGCCGAGTTGTTTCCGAACTAAAAAAATTAACTGAATTCAACGAAATTTTAACGAAATTTTATTACCTTACAAGACATTTTTGTGGCGGACCAATGTGCGACGACCGAAATTTTGGCGGTCCGAAAATATGGCGAAATTGAACAAAAACCGTCACATTTCGGACGTCACAGAAAATAAGGGTATTTTTCATCATTTTGTTTTCTGACACAAAGGAAATTCAAAATTTTCTAAAAATCGGTAAAATCATGTTGAAACAAAATGAAACTTATAAATCGATTTCTTCATCTTCCTCTAAGGGGTCCGGCTCGAATCTTTCAGTTTCACTTATTGAGTTTGGTCTTAAATTGTTTATCTTGACTTAGTCTATAAGACGTTTATGTTAGCACATAAATGTAATTTATTGTAAATTTAAAACGTATAACTTGACATTAAATTCATCATGGAATATTGTGTTTATTTGTCCCACCATCATATCACTAACTTTTCAAGAACAAAATGAATCGATGAAGCCACAATTATTGGAATAAGCTAAAAATAATGCGACGGATTCTATTACGACGACCGAAATTTTGGCGGTCCGAAAATATGGCGAAATTTCGGGAAAACCGTCGCATTTCGTACGTTATAAAAATGTCTTGTAAGGTAAGCTGCCCAACTATAATGACATGATTGGAATTGTTAGTGATATTTATATAGGCAGAGTAGGCAGAGTACGTAGAGTATGCAGGTTACTATATGGTTACTACTACTAGATGATAAATGTACCTCTTATCCAGATTAGGCCTAATAAAGAAGTTTTGGATTATTGAGAAGCTGCGAATTTATATGTTACTCTATAAGTGTAGATGTACTCTAAATGTACTCCAAATGTACTTTAAATGTACTTTAAATGTAGATGTTAGAAAGCTTGTTAGCCGCAAGATATTTAATAAGCGACAAACATTTTAAGAAACTTGTGGTTGGGGTCGCATGGGAGGGGGGGGGGGGGGTTCGTATGGGACTGGGAGGGTTACTAATACTGCATAGTCTCTGTGCTCTGCGCAATAGAAACAACAAGTATCTAATTTGAACATGACGACTAAATGTATTAACGTTAGCGGTTTGATATTTAGTTTGCAATGCCGGCAACGTAACAGTAAAAAGAAACTCTTTATGCACAATATTCAGGAAGCTTGGGTACACAGTAAATATTCAAAATGTATAATAATGTGATACTGATAAAAGTCAATACTAAACTAAATCTATATCTGATGTGGATTCTCATGGGGAGGTGAGGTAGTAGGTACATTTGTTTACTTTAATAAGTTAATAGTAAGTATCCGCTCAGCAGAGGAAAGAGGTGATGCACATTTTGTATTATGTACCTAACGCTTGTAACGCTTGTAACGCTTGTAATCCACATCTATTATAGGCTTAATGTAAGTATTTTATAAGTTACAATCCTACATTTTCAGACGAAGTACCTAAAGTAGAGCCGGATATAAGTGCATGTACCAGTTTTAGGGAAGCGGAGATATAAACCCATTATTGGAAATATTTGCTCTAATTCTTCCAAAATATAAAGTAATGACTCGGTGCCGGTAGCGTGGTAGCGGCCGGATAGCGCGGTAGCGGGGGGGGGGGGGGGGTAGCGGGGGTAGCGGGGTATAGCGGGGTAACGGGGTAGCGGGGTTATTATCTCCAGACACTCTCCCACCTGGTCACTAATGGGACAGTTACATTTTATTTATTGTAACCTCGCCAGGATTTTTCAGAGACAGCCAACTAAACTGGACGACGAAGATTAATTAGGCGATCATTTCGTTTAAGAGCTTGTACAGACAATAACTACTACTACAGTAAAGGGTAAAAACGAAATTAATCAAATCTATTGACGAAATTACAAACATCTAACTGAAACTCAAACTGAAACTCGTGCTCGTCCAAATTGGAATATATATTCTAGTTGACAATACTACATTTGTGCAAAAGAGAGAGGGGATCGGGGAGTCTACAAGAGCCTGAATCTGGCTTACACAATTATCAAGCCAATAAATAGGACAGTACAATGATAATACCGCACAGGTGTTATACATATAGTTATCTCATAGAAAGTGAAAGCACATCGCGAATACAATATTGCAACATAACTAAGTTATAAAATTGGTTTAATGAAAAATGGAAAACTACCGAATCCTTTTCGCTAAAATTTTAACAAGATACGAATTAGGAACTCAACTTGACACAGATTCCGCGTAGAGATGACCGAGATTCTGCCACTACAGCCGCATAAAAATGCTAAAAGTACAGACCGAAGAAATGAGCTCTAGAGCTGATAGCGACGATTCGGACCGTTGTCGTTTGACAGGCTTTAAAGTTTAGCTAGACGAATTTCAAACAATATACACATACAATATAACAATTACCCTATATAAAAATTCAATATAAATGCAATAGAGAACTACATAAAATTTATAAACACCCTTTAAGTAAGCCAGTTTAAAGAACTGGCTCCAAATTTATATCTAATTCTTCTATTTTTACTGCACTACTACTTTTTAACCCTCTCTCTCCTCTAAGAGCTATGACTGTTGTTCTCAAAAGGTCAAATCTTACTCTCTTCCTAATAAATGTCATTGCCTCACTATATCGTTGGCCTGATTTCCTAGAAAGTTTTTCCGCTAATTTCTTGAAGAACTTATTAGCTTCCCTTCCCATACCCCCAGTGGTTGATAGGACTATCGGTGTAAACGTCCCATGTTCCACTTCTACAATCGCTTCTACAATGATCCTTTTATTGTATAAATTCTTTTTCTGTCTCTCGTGGCTATTGTACATAGTGGTTGGAGATCCTAGAGCCTTATTGGAAGGAGCTTGAGCATGAAATACTCTTACATCTAAAAATGCCCTTTCCAATGGGTTCCATACACTCCTAGCACTAACATCTAATCTAGCTCCATCTGCTTTGTTGGCCCCTGCAGGAAGTTCTCTCCCGTTGACAGGAATGAGGAGAGGTTCAGTGGTAACATCTTTACAGCCAGCAGTTTCTAAAAGCTCTGCTATCACATCCCTCAATGAGTTGTGGCGAAGAGATACATATCCACCCCTTTTGCATATTAATGAGTGGTTAATTGAGTTTCCCAAAGTTGTACCTTAGGGCTAGGGCATCATTGAATTCTTGCTTGTTGAGACAGAATCCGAATGATTTGAGCGGGAGTGACGAAAGCCAGGAACTTGCCCCTTTCTCTGATGTAAGATCTAATTGCAATTTCTGGGATTCATTCAGGTCATTTGTAACCTCTTCTTTTCTCTCCTTGAAAAACTCTTCCCTTGATTTTCGGATTTCAGTCTTGATCTCTTCTAGTTTTTCCTGATCATCAAAAAAATCTTGGTGCTGGTTGTATATTGCTTCTGTAAGATCTAATGTTACTTTGCAGGAATACTCGTACTCTAGATCAGACATCAAACTGAGATCGTATATACCAAGACCCCCTTCTTTGACTGGTAATGCAAAGAGTTTTCTACTGGTTTGGTCGGTTCCAAACGACCTGTCCAATATTGCTGGTATAAAGGATTCTTGAATTTTGTATTCTAGTCTCCTGAGGTGTTGACTGATACCAGGTGTTGTTCGACATACATAATTCCATCTTTTAGATAGCCCATAGTTGAACGCAGAATAAGCTGCCTGAGGTTCCTTCTTGGCAATATCTGCCAGATCTTCGATATCGTTAATCCATTCATCAACTTTACTATCTAAAAACGTTTTTGTCCCCTCCTCAGTTCCAATGAATGATCCAAGATATCTGTGTCCAACCTCTGATATTTGTAAATCTGGAAACATTTTTTCTGCTTTTTCTTTACAGTGTGGTTTAACAATGAGCCATGTTTTGGCTGGCTTGGGATAATAGCCAAACAGTGGCCCGGTTTCATTAAGTTTTTCCCATCATCTCAGAACCTCTTCTAGTTTTCCCCCTCCATGAGCTGCATCGTCTGCATACCATACCTGTTTCACTTTGCTTGCATCAGAAGTTGATTGTGCAACAGTTTGAACTAGAGGCATAAGGGAGCAAGAGTATTTTCCCATTGCACAATTATCTCCCTGGGTTACCCCTTCTTCACTTAGCAGTTCCTTGTCTGAGTTGGAGATAAAGAGTCTTGCTGGATTCCTGTATGTGTTTATGAGGTAAGTAGCAATCTCTGGGCAGATAAATTGTATGTTGTGTAGGGCTGCGGTTCGGTTAAGTCTGTTGAATGCATTATCTGCATCTACTAAGATAATTGCTTCAGTTTCATCATCATTGAATATTCTCCTTAGGCCATGAACAGCAGCCTCTACTCCACCTGATAGCCCAGCGCATACTTGGATGGGAGCCGTTGCTCCAACCATATCAGATTGAAGAACTCTTGATATTGCTTTGCCAATAATGCTTCTTAGCACCTCCCCTATCCCCACAGGTCTCACTCCAGGTTTCTTATCAAGGGGTATTAATCGGCAAGCTGTGTAAGCTTCCAAATGCTCTGGGATAACATGTTTGGTGCACAGTTTCCTGGCCATAGCTGCAATGTTCTCTGCCAACTGTTTTGATTTTGAGGAGAACTGTTTAGCTAGACTGATTCTCAGACCCTTGCCAAGGAAAAGTCTTTGCGTGGTGGAGTCGTCTGTCAGCCGTCACAAAATGAATCATGTATAGAAAGTTGTTGTAAACTGGTCTTAGTAAACTAACTGGTATAACCATAGTTGGTTCGTGCGTTACTTTTACAGGAAAAGTGACTTTAGTTCGTGAAGATTTTATCGTGCGTTTAAGTACAGTGCGGCAAAGTGCGTTACGTGCGTCTGCCTTTACATTACGAGGTTTTTTTTGGAAAAAATTAAAAACTTTTTATGACTGCAAACGCAGGAGCTCGCCAGACAGTGCGATACAAAGAGACCGTCAAAGAGAAGTGATCAGCTGAACACGATCCATTGCGCGGCGTAGTTTTAGACTTTAGTTCACACACGTGCAGTAGTATTCTGGCAAGCCCACGCAGCGCAATGATTACAGATTAGTTAGTAGGTAGTGCGCCATCGACAGTGAGCCGCGCGTGCCGACTGTAGGATGGTTTTTTAGCGCTAATTTCGGCCAGCACAATTTTCTTCAAACAAATAAATATTGAGTATCCTTCCCGACCTCCAATTGCAACAAAAATTGGTAAGCTTACTCATAGATTTACAAGGAAAGTGTCCGAAAAATGTAAAGCATATCCAATTAACAGACATTATGTTACAGCTAAAAGCAGCGTATTTTGCCCCATTTTGATCACTATATCAACTCCGATATCCACCAAATTTTTCGGACAGTTGTAAAAGCCCTATTGGAAGGTCGTCGCCAATTTTCAGAATGATCTCATTTAAGGAACTGAAGATAAATCCGAATAATTTGACCATTGTTAATGATCTGGCCCGGCGCGCGCTACTTCGAAGAAACTTAGACGAGTAACATCCGTCAACGAATAATACGACAAAAATGGTCAAATTTGGACGAATTTGGTCAAATTACGCGACTTTTACAGCTACTTTTGCTCCAAAAGCCGCGCACCATCAAATATGGCACTTAGGCGAAATTCGCTAATCTTTCCAAGAAGGTATGCAGTATGCCAAATTTGGTATTGTGAAAATTCTCACGGTCTCTAGAAAACACTGGTACAAAAATTTTTTAAATCCGAGCAAGTTTATTTTTATCGTGCACCTCCTATAGTTAGAAACAGATTTAAAAGTGCGTTTTTTATTGTTCGTGCGTTAAGTGCGTTCGGATTTAAAAGTGCGTTTAGTGCGCACGAACCAACTTTGGGTATATGGCGAGATAGTGGGCGTTCCTAACTATGACAGTCTACACATTACCGAGCGAACAATGACAATACTCACAAATGGGCTATGCCTATTGGACTATCAAATAGTATAGAAAGGTCCTAAAAGACTCATAAGCAACATAGTAATACTAATAGTATTTGTCACAAAATGCAAAATGACTCACTTTGTGTCCAGAAACACGTAAAAAATGGAAAATGATTTACTTAATTGGGCATCTCTCTTAAAGTTAATGGGCCAGGCCAGTACTAGTAGTAGTAGCATATTTCAAAAAAAAATTTTCAAAAGTATTTCAATTCCATTTCGAACTTTTTGTCCAGAATATGACAACTATGAAAACTTTATTGTGCCGTAAATTAACGACGGAAAGGTTATCCTTGGTCTGCCGGAGGCACAGAAAACTTTACTAGAATATGATGTTTTCAAGGGTCACTTGGCGGAAAAAGTCAACGAAATTATGGCACTCAACAACATAGTTCATGAGCTAGTCCCCGCCAACATGACAAACTTGTTCCAGCCTCTAGATATTACGACAGCTACGGTAAATCGTGTTGCCAAGGACATTGTCCGACGTTGTTATAGTTCATATTACTGAGGGGAGGTAATGAAACAGTGCTAGGAAAGCTCCACGTGATGTTAAGTTTAACCTAAAGTTGTCTAAGATAAACCACTTCACGCCAAATGGCTTGTAAAAGTTAACACTGAAATGCAGGACCGGGGTAGTTTGATTAAAAAAAAAGGGTTCCATAAAGCTAGAAATCACTGATGCTTGTTTAAGCATGGACTATTTCATGCACGAAAACCCATTTGATGAAGATGATATGTGATATTAGACACTGATCATGTACACATATTCTAACATTTTTACTGCTTAATGACTGCTTTTCTTACTTACTGTTTAAAAATGGATTTAAAAATCATTTGCTGAAATTTAAAAAACGTCAAAAAATTGAAAAAAATTCGGATTTTTGATGGTTTTGAATGCCTTCGAGCGTTCATATTAATGTCCGTTCATAATTATGTCCGTTCATGTAATGTCCGTCCAAATAAGGTCCCGGGTCCGATAAAATACTCAAAAGCACTCAGTTAATTTAGCTAGGAATGATTAGTAAATAACTTAAACTAATGTATGATTTGTGAAAACTCCAACAATTTTTCATTGGCGCCAAAATGTGAAGATTAAAATTTAACTTCAAACTTTTAATACATTCATGCCATGAAATTATGATATGTACCAAGAAATAGAATACCGGACCTAAAATAATTCGGCACTGGATTCGGACCAGATTGTCGTTTGACCACTGACCCCACTTTATAATTATAACTATAATTGACTTCGCTGCCTCGCTGGATATTGGTCTGTAATCCCTGTATTGAGATCTGTTGACCGCAGTTTGATTTAGCTCATTTCCTATAATACCTCAGTGGTTTGGTTCCCACTTCAGGATGACCCCATGTTCTGTTTTTCAGTCGGCTGCATAGATTTTCCCATCGTATGATAATGCGTGTCATTCCCTCGATTTTTCATCAAGTGGTCATATAAATGGTTATATATATATATACTGCACTGGCTAGCCCTTTTGTTATTACAGCTGCCTCGAGATCTTATCTAGGGCACTAATACTATAGAAAATTAGAACTGTAATTCTAGAAATAGAACCTCGAATTAAGATTACTTGGCAGAGCCAGAAGACTTTGGCTGCCAGACAGTTGCACCCAATCTATATCTAGCAACCATGGGAAGATGACGAATCAAAACCAATTAAAAAACTGCTTGATCAGATACGACAGTTGCGCCCAATTGGTATTGAAATCCCCCAATTATAATGAAAGTAATCTTTATTCAATCAAAAATCGTACGATCATAACGATATAAGCAAAGCTAAGCTACGAAGAATGGTACAGATAGGACGGGATCGTTCATTATTGTCTTTACCCTAGCACAAATCGAGTTATCGAGGATATTGATAATATATGCAATGAAATAGTGAATAAATGCATTCTTTAGGGCGGACTGTAATATAGTATTCGTCCGAACTTTATTTTTAGATTTTGCACGAACAGTTTATGGTGTATTAAAGATGATTTACCTTATCGGACCTTATTTGAACGGACATTATGTGATATATTGCTAACTTAACACTTTGGTATTTTGAGAACAGTTTCCTAGATAGTACGTATAAAAGTAGATACTATATTGTAAAGAAGTTAAATAATACATTTAGACTTATAGATGATATTACTACCCTTAACTCTGATGGTTACTTAGAGGAATATTTTAAGTTAATATATCCAGACTCTCTTACTCTTAATAAGGAAAATGAAGTAGATAGTGCCGCCAATGTATTAGATCTTGATATTTCGATAAATAGCGAGGGGAAGTTTTCTTGTAGAGTTTATGATAAAAGGGATAAGTTTGGTTTTAAAGTGGTCAAGTTTCAACCTTTGATGAGTAATCAAGCTAGTAGTGTATTATATGGCACGTACTGTTCACAGGTTGTGAGATATTCTAGGATCTGTAATAACGTTGTTGCTTTTTTTGATAAGGTTTTTAAGTTTACTGATGATTTAATTGAGTTGGGTTTTAGACGGGACCGTCTTAGTAAAATATACTTATCAGTGGTAAAGAGGCATGGGCTAAAGAATAAGTTTGGTATTGGGTGTGGAAATATATTAATGCCATAGCTTGACCTATAGCATCCTTTTCTAATGTTGCGAAATATTTGTCGCACGTATTGAATTTAGTTTTATAATTACTTTGCAGCGGCGCAAATCGCAAATCGGAGTTTTAGAATTACGCGGGAAATTACGTGGGAGTAATTGTAGTTTGGGTCAGTTCGTTTTATGACGTGTCGACTACGTTTACTTAGTATACTTTATCCCTACCGTTTTATTACATTTTTACTTTATCTACCTATCACTATACAGTATACATATTTAATCTTAAATTATCATTTTAGTGGAACTATGTAAAAGGGGATCGTTGCTAGCGTTAAAACTGTTTTAACCCTGCCATAGTCAGTTGAATCACTTGAAAGTCTGATAGCATATGTTCCGTTTGATTTGACCAAACTAATGCCTTTCATTGCTTTATAAATATGTTGAACGGACATTAAAATGGGATGATAATTATTCACTCTACACTCGACTGTCACGTGACTTTTTTAACCAGTTCTCTAGCTGGTCCTGAACGACTATTCGAAACCCTAACCCTCTTATCTGATCCCAACCCTAACCCTAACCCAATCCTTAACAAAAGCATATGCTGAAACCCTAACCCTAACGAGAAATTAGACTAACTTCCTTTTAGAACAATCTCGAAGATCGACTGTAGAGTGATTTAGTACGCTCGATGAATGAAGGTAGGTCGGCCATATCCCTCGCTCGGAAGATATCCCGGTTTTCGAATTCTATATAATCGAGATGGTTGGTATGGTAGAATGTATATCGTCGTTGACATGAACCACCGAAGGTAGCCTTTGCCAAGTGTGGGGCTAGAGATAAAGCTCAAGCTGTACTATTCAGGCATTCTAGTATCTTCTTTTCCATAATGTGTTTCTAAACCCTAAACAGCTGAGTCCCGGCGCACTGGGCAGTTCCTGCTGAAGACCCAGATATGTGAGACAATTTCTGAATGATCATTTTCACAAAAACTTGAAGCGCTTTCAGTAGAACGGAAAATAAATTGTCTTCTTTATTGACATGATTGTGTCACAGATAAAAGAGTACTAACTATCATTATCAAACAGTCCAGAATAGTAAAAGTACAAAAAAAGTAAACTAAATCTCGAAATAACGCAACTCAAAAACAAGTAATTTATAATAAAGTTAAATAAACACCTAAACTCTCTCCAAAGTTAATCCAACTTGGAAATAGAAAAAGGCGGGTCATGTAACAGCTCACTAAAAACAAGACCCACCCTATAAAATGCCAGGTACACTAAAATACTAACACCAGAAAACAGGGCCTTACCCGCCCAGCTCATGAGTCCCAGCACAGGATAAGCCCACACTCCCCCCGCTGCATGGACCCATAACACCACTGCTAGATATGTAGCACAGAACAGTCCTGCTATAAAATGTCCCTCTAAGTGTCCGGGTTTGTTGTGGTGTACTATAGCCGCCTCAAGGAAGGTCCAGAGAACCACAGCGCTGTGTTTCTGATGGTTAAAGAAAGGTGTTACCACCTTGTCCAGGTGGGCTGGGAACACCAGGTCTCTGTCGTAGATGTAGAGACCCCAGAACATGAGACTCACAAACACGCTGAGAGGCAGGATGACGATGTGGAAGGCTTGGTCCCGGACAGGCTCCCACTTGTCCAGTAGGTTGGAGTTGACAAGGAGCCCACAACACGTGTAGTAGGCTATCTGTAACATGGCGTTCCAGTGAGTTAGAAACTTCCACCTTCCTGAAGAGGTGAAACAAGTGTTAAATAACAATAAAACAGGCTCATTTTAATCATGTTAATATTTTAATAGTATGTTGAATGTTCTGTTAGCATTAATTCAGAGGTACCGTGTCTTGAAACCTAAAACTAACTGAACAAAGCTAAAGTTGTAGCTTGTCAGTTATGTTAGGCACACTTCTCAGCTCAAACTGGTCCCATAACATGGCCCTGTTGTCTCACAGTGAGCGTGTGAAAAGTAATATACTAATCGTTGTCATAGCAACTCTGCAACTACTGTGCTGGCTTATTTGTTATCATGACAACTGTGCTGGCTTATTTGTTTTCATGACAGCTGTGCTCAGTGCTGGCTTATTTGTTACCAAATAATCCAGCACTTGACAGTCTTTGGAACTTCACAGGTTTCCATGGACTTGGACCCCGGCCATTAGTCACGTGTCACAATAGTAGTCACGTGTCACAATAGTAGTCACGTGTCACAATAGTAGTCAAGTGTCACACTTCTGTCTGATCATGTTATTATGTGGTCATGTTTGGGGTACAAAATGTGTTAGTGACAGGTGTCGTGTGACATAATGGGTGTGCCAACAAAATATCTTACTATCAAAAAGTGAACATATGAAGTGAAGTTGGTCAGTTCAACATTGTAAAACATAAGACTTGCCGAAAAACATGAGCTAAACAAAAATCGCAGAGTCTTTAAAAATATGAGCGTTTCCTGTTTTAGGGTTGTTAACAAAGTGAGGCTATACTTTTAAAAACACACAATAAAGTAGTTACTGACCAGCAAAAGTCCTGTCCTCATCGCTGACCATTGGAAACTGGAACCGGTACCATACCACAAACACATGGTACAAAAACATGGAGTTGTAAAACCATTTCTCACGCATCTTTACCTAGCGGGGAAAATATGTAAAATAACAATAATACTAATGTCATACAACATGTCATCACTTACATTTCACAATTGGTGGAAACCCAACCCTTCTACCCATGCATAATTTGTTGTACGAAAACTTTTACGAAATAAGTAATAACCACGGCAACCACCCCCACGTTTTGGTGCATGTGCAATGTATTCGAACAATGCACATTGTGCATTGTTCGAATACATTGCACACATGATCTTTTGTCTTTTCGCGAGGAGATTTCACAAAACAGAATCAAACACAATTACAAAACGAAGTTTATAGGTACCAAACCATCGAATATTTCTCGGATAATTTGCAGTTTTACTGGACCAAATTTCTTAAATACCCAATATCTTCATTGAAGATGGCCCGATATTGGTGAATATCCCGGAAGAGTAATGCGATATGAGCAGGAATGAGTAGCACAGATAACAGATTTGGAGATAATCAAAATCCCAGTCGGTATTCAGTATGCATGGTGTAACCATAGTTATCAGGTACCATGGTATGTTACCATGGTTATGCGGTGCAGAGTGGGTGTCAACACTGCGTCCTATAACACTGTATAACAACACTACATATAACTCTATAACACTACCCATCAGTATTATGAACTATTACATCTGACACTCTATTAAGCTATTAGGTTCACAAAAACCAATAAATAAGTATTATCTTTTTAAAAACTAGATCAAGATGACGTAAATTGAGCAGGGTGATACTTAAAAACACATGACTACAATGTGCTGTGTAACACTAATCACTTAATCAGCACTCACCAAAGTAACACAGAGCAAAAGAGATATAAATTATTTACTAAAAAATGAAATATGAAAATCAGATGGCGGACATTAATGGTATCCCTGGTAATATTTCATACTAAACACACAACTCCTAACAAAAAGCTTTATTCGCGTATCTAACATTGCTCTTAAAATGGTCACGTTAAGGGCAGAGCTCACGAAACCACCCTGAAAGTGACGACGGTGCTTGCTTGTGCCAAGATTCGGCTCTGAGGATCAAAGGGCGACAGTTAGTAGTACGTTAGGATGACGTGACCATATTATAGACGGTAATGTAATAATGCTTGCATAGTCATGGACAGTATCGTCACAATATGTCGAGCTCTCTTGCTAGATTGCTACTTTGTTTTGGCGCCCTCGATAGATTATCGAACGAACGCTGGTCGTTTTTTTTCTTCGAACGAACGCTGGCCGCTGGGAAGGGTAGCATTCTGCATAAGGATTGGATTTTTGTCAAAAAGGCGTGAAGTTTGCAAAACAACGTTCCCTATACTCCACAAGTAAAGAATCTGCTTTGAGGGAAGTTGCAGACCATTGAAAAGGCCCCTCTTAGATTTTAGAGATTTTCCTTACAATTTGCAGGCTCCGTATTTTCATTAATATTATTATCCGTACTAACTTGCATTACTTTATAAACCCCTCCGGGATAGAATAAGATTCTGATAATCCCGGCTCCCGCTAAATAGATTCTGATAATCCCGGCTCCCGCTGTTAGTTTTTTCCCGCTGAATAAATAACCCCGGCACAGCTTTTATAATCCCGCCCCGCTAATTTGGCTCAACAAGATTTGTTTTGTTTTGACATTCGATGAGAATTTCAACCGCGTACTGTCACGTGTTTTGATGACGTGTATCACGTGACTAACTACTACGACGCGCATTGGTAAAAAATGTCACGTGACCTATGGCTTAACGTAAGAACTATAAATACACTCGATCTACGTATCGGTCTAATTGCAGGCGCTGGCAAAACTCCAGCACACTGCTTACATTACTTAAACTCTTACATTAATTGGACCAGTTCCAAAACTTGTCTCGACGGTTACATTTGATTTTGTCCGGTTCGGTTAATTTTGTCGTGTTTGATATAAGCCATGTATTATAGTCGTCTACTTTGATAAACTTCATGACACGATATCATTATTAGCTTTTATCGCTTGCCAGGCTTAACTCGACGCCCCTTATCGATATTCATATTCATTCAACGTTCTGACTGAGGAATAATGTTTAGATATAACGCCAATTTCAAAAGTCATAGTACCTTAGTTGTATTTATTTGGTAGTCCCCAATTCCATTTCATATTTTCCATAATGATCTCATATAGCTATATTTAAGAGTAAAATGTCAAATTTGTTGGTCCTAGCACTAACCCGGAGGGGTTTATAACACATAACACCGGCACGCTTAAGTTATATTAAAATAACCCCTCGTGCTAAAGCACGTCGGGGTTATTCTCATAATAATCCCTCGTGCTTCGCACTCGAAATTATTATAAACTTTTCCCGCGCGTCGCGGGAAAAATTGAAATATAATCCCTGCGCATGCCGGGGTTATGTGTGTTATAATATAGATTAATATTAAGTTTATATATGTAGCGATTATAGTAATGATGTTCGAGGAAAATTCTTTGCCTCCAATGTTAAAAGTTGTGTTGTGATATGATTCCCCCTCTGATGTGTGTACTGATAAAGACTACTATCATCTTATAATGTGTGGATTACGTTTAGATAAGGTGTAGAGTATGTTAAATATTAAACTGACCTGTTCATTTTGTTGACTGACGGTAAATGATGTAAATGATGGTTCACAGGTGATGTGGAAGAAAGTGTAGGAGTAAAAGTGATAGAAATAACAAGACTACAAACAAAATGAGAAGCAACAAATTCACGGAGAAGATAAAATTAATGGAGTTTGTGAACCATGTAGCGTCAAACATACCCTTAATTATTGGACCACTGTTTGTGAAATGATAAAGTTAATGCGCCGGAAAGGAGATAATTAAAGCTGGAATGCAAGTGAATATCACTACAAAGGCTCGGATCTTCAATTATCAATAGACAATACGAAGCCAAATGAGCGCCAATTTAATACAAATCGTTGAGTTAAGTGGCGTTGTAACTCAAACAATGGCAAAAACTCACGGATAAGCAAGGGATTATAGAACACATTATTTTTATTGCTGCTCACAATGATTATTAAAGCAGGAAAATTGCTGTTTTACAAATTCGCAATAACTTGTAATTTAATAAAAACTGTTCGAATTAAAATGAATCGCATACGGTTCAACTGATGCGACTCAAGTTGACCGACTCAAGTTGACCTACTCAGATGAGTACAATTTCATGATTCTAAAGTTTATCAAAAAGATGAAAACGATCGCAGCTTCAGTTACTCAAACGTATGACAGAGCTCTAATATTCTGGTGCCATGTGGGTGCCATGTGGGTGCCATGTGGTAGAGTCAAAGAATTCTGCCGGAATCTGGTAATCTGACAAAATCAGAATCAAATGCCAGGTTCGAGAGATTCCTGAGGTATACAAATACCCACCCTAATCAACCCAAACTAGTCACTGTCGGGGCTTTCAAAAGATACTAAAAGTGAGCAAGAATCTGCAAGACTGTGGAGCTGTTAGTGTTTGTCACGATCTTACAAAAGCAGAACTAGCTGCCACGTTTAAAGGTTTTCCGAGACTTTCTTCTATACAAGTACCCGAATCAGCACAAACTACAAATATTCGCCTTTTTCAGCCGAATTAACATTTAACTATCGCCTGTCACATCTCCAGGATCCTTTCAAACGAGGTAGAATTGAGCAGGATTCTACAAGAATATAAAGCTGTTTCTCAAGCTGTTTGGAGGTTACAAAAGCAAAACTTACTACCAAGTTCGCAGGTGAATCACTTTGCACTCGGGCTGACCTGGGCCTATCTGATTCTGAGCAAGACTAAAAATAAAGTGATTATCTGTATATTTAATATCAGTATAATTATAGTAAGCAAATCTGTAAAGTTAAAATATACAGCAAACTCACGACCTCACCTACCCACAACACTTTTACTAGTGGGATTAATGATGGTCGCTAGCTTTATTGCGATATTTTAGGGGGGGGGGGGGGGGGGGGTTTACCGGGTTCCTGTAATGGTGACAACTACAATTGTCTTTGATCTGTGAAAAGTAAGTAAGCGTTCACGGTTAAAGTGAGCTGTTGTAATGTGGTGCACTCGTGTGGGAGTTGGGACAGAATGTTTCGTTAATTTAAGGGGGAACTGGTCAACCAATGAAAATGTCAAATATTTAGTGTACAGCGAACCGTCAAAGCGAACAAAGGGACGATATGTCAGCTACTTGCTATTTAATACTTTAATAATCAATAAACAACAATTTAATCGCTAATTACTTGTCTTAAAACAGCAGTGAGAAGGGACGAATACTAATAGGACTAAGAGTAAACTGTGGACAGTACTGGTCCCTGCACATTCTAACAGTCCCCGGCCCAGAGCATGGTGCTACATATCTCTTACTGCTGACCAGCGCGTACGTTAGTTAATTGTTGAGTTAAAATCACAGAATTGCAGTGTCTGGCGTTAGCTGCCAATTGTGTTGCACATATGTGTGCGTGCGGATACCAGCTCCTGGCGCATGGCGCATGACAACGCTCACACATGACTCAGTTCACCATGACAACGCTCACACATGACTCTACAGCCTGTTAACAGATGTAGTTTCAGCAAAACAGTAGTCTGGTAGTCACCCAGTCTCAGCTGCCTTGTAAGTTTAATTAAGTTAGGAGAAATAAACGGTGGAAAATAGCTCCAAATTAATGGGTCCTTGAGGGACGAGAGAAATCAGCTGCAATAGCAAAATAGCACATAAATTATGAGTTAAAACGAGTGCGGAGTAAAGAGCAGGACACAAAAATAAATAAGGGACTGACATAAAGTCAGGAGTTGTAGTCAATAACCTCGTAACCATGGTTACAGATAGTTCACGAGCGGTGTTGTAGTGGTTTTCGGGAGAGAACCAAGAGGCGGGTTAATAACAAGGGGTCAAGTTAAACAGAGGGAAAACTGTTTTAAATTAACATTTATAAAACTTTTCACCACTTTGTCAGATATGCTGGCTACAAAGAACAACATGCAGCCAGTACACAGAATTACTGGCCGCTGGTTAACTACTGACACTGTAAAACTGTCATATCTGTTTATTTATTAATCTATAAGACAGTGAGACTAGAGACTAGGTGTTTAAGACTTGAGATGGACTTTTAAAACTTATTGTATTCCAGGTGTCGTACTACCACGTAGTGTCGTACTACCAGTACCATGTACAGCTGACTATAACTCTATAAGAATATAATAATTCAGTTAAAGATAATAAACTTAACGCATAAAAACACTGTTACGTTTACTTAATTAAAAACTTTATTATTTAATAATCTGTTAAAGAATGCGTTAAGCTATATTCACTCTAAACTCCCTTACAAAATTCCAGGCTTGCAACGGTTCAGAAGAATATGGTCTGCACGCACAGCCGGTATGATTATTAACTATAAGTAATAGCAGCTATAACTAATAACTATAAGAATATATTAATTTGCTTCAGTTAACGCGATGATTAACTTAATAAACTTACGCTTAACGCGCGTTAAAACACAATTATTTAATGAGCTGATAGTGATATGTTAAGTTGTATCCACTTTAGTCTTTAAAGTTAAACTTCCTTGGATTGTAATTCCAGGCAACAGTTCAGATGACAATGATCTGTATACAACTTTGAATTGAACTCAACTTTATGGATCTCAGTAACAACTAACAGTATGCCTCAGGGTCAGTAAGTGCTAGAGATCTAGCACTGTGAATGTGATGGAACTGTCAGAACAGCAATATCTTGCACTCGCACGGTTTCACACGGTCTTTTTCTATCAGACCTTTACAAATATTTTATTGAGTTACAAATGCGTCAGAATTTGAAATTCTGACGCAAAATCATTTCAACTGTTCAACAACCGAACACGACAAGTTCACCCAATCCTCTGTAGATCAGATTATCGGGTTGGCTTGAGTTGGCTTGAGGGCGAATCTCGTATAAGATCGTACCTCGATCACTATATCACTTATATTATAAGAAAGAGGAAAGATGGACAAAGTATAAAATCATGGCTGTCATAGTACCTAATAAGCTAATACCTATTCACTGTAGCAAAGTGCTTTTGTCACGATACCAGACAGCAGCTGAGCACTGAAAATAACGAGACTCAATGTCAGACTGACATATAATAAGATAATGTAAGTGAGACAAACTGATAATACCACGTGATGCCCATATAAGGAGCTAGCTGCTCAAGCTGCTGACTAACTGAAACACGTGATGCCCATATAAAGAACTAACTGCACAACCAACACCAGACATTCTGACTTTGTAGCTCTAAATATAAATATGTGTCACATGAATGTAAATAAGTGATTGTAGTTAATCTATACAGGAACTACGACTCACTACCATACACTTTACTAGTGGATTACATGTTGTGACGCTGCTTATCATATTTAGGGGGGGGGAGGGGGTTACCGGGTTCCTGTATGGTGACAACTCAATTGTCTTTGATCTGTGAAAGTATAAGCGTTCACGTTAAGTGACGTATGTACGTGGTGCTCGTGTGCGAGTGGACAAAGTTCGTTATTTAAGGGAACTGGTCAACCAATGAAATGCAATTTGTGTCGCGAACCGTCAAGCGAAAGGGACGATATGTCAGCACTTGCTATTATCTTTATAATCAATAAACAACAATTATCGTAATTCTGTCTGAAACTGCAGTGGAAGGGACGAATACTAATACTAAGAGTAAACTGCGGACAGTAGGTCTGACTAACAGTCCGGCAGAGCATGGTGCTATATCTTTATGCTGAGCGTCGTAGTTAATATGTTAGTTAAAATCACGAATTGAGTGCTGGAATAGCTGGCATTGTGTGCACATGTGAGTCGGTACATCCTAGCCATGGCGATAAACGCTCACATGATCATCACCATGAAACGCTCCACTGACTCTACAGCCCTTTAAAGTTATTTCAGCAAAACAGTATTGTAGTCCCGGCTCAGCTGCCTTGTAGTTTAATAAGTTGGAACATTAATCGGTGGAAATAGCTCAAATTAATGGTCACTTGATGGCGAGTGAATCAGCTGCAATAGCAAAATAGCACATAATATGAGTTAAACGAGTGCGAGTAAAGGCAGACCAAATAATAGATGACATAAGTCGGTGTAGTCAACTACTCGTAACATGTCTACATAGTTCACGAGCGGTGTTGTAGTGGTTTTCGGAGGACCGGAGCGGGTTAATAAAAGGGTCTATTAAAAGGAGACAACTGTTTAATTAACATTAGTAAAGACTTTTCACTTGTAGATATGCTGGTAAAAGAACACATTCAGCCAGTACACAGATAGGCCGTGTTAACCTCACTGACACGTAAATGCATATTGTTATTATTATCTAAGAGTGAGTAGAGATAGTTTTAGATGTGATGACTTTAAAATTATTGTGATTACCAGATGTCGTATAAACGTAGTGTCGTATACGTACATGTACAGTGACTATATGTATAAGATATATAATAATTCATTAAAGATAAAAACTAACGATAAAAACATGTTACGTTTCATAATTAACAAACTTTATTAAATATCTGTTAAAGAATGCGTTAAGCTAATTCACT